>NW_020455588.1:3376993-3588287 GCF_003342845.1 Nothoprocta perdicaria
TTTTTTTTTTTTTTTTTTTTGTTTTTGCTGAAGCATACTACTCAGCGTCCTGGTTAGGATATGATTCCCACACAGGTCTTGTAGGGATGGTACGTAAGGAGTACATGAAAAAATGCCAATGGGGTAATTCAAAAGCAATAATATAGCCCCTCCCCCCCCCAAGATATTTTCCTATAGTTATGATACTATATCTTTAGAAAACTGTAGTTAAATCCTCCCAATTACCAGAATAATAAAAAAATTAATGAAGGGAAATTTCATGAAGGACTCGTATTTCTGCAGAAAATGCTCTTTTTTGCTATTAATTTGCAGTATGGTTACTTACTGTAGGTAAAATGAAAGGTTACAGCAGGTATCAAAGGGAGAAAACTTGCAAAGTAACTAGATATTTTTCTGATTTTCTAATTAATTTCATTTGCAGGCCAAAATAGGGATAAGGGCTGTTAGCTAATTATCGTAAATTCTTGCTTCCTCCCTTTGCACTCTGTATTTTATAAAGCTTTGGTACCTCACAAATTCAGAAGTGCAACGGGAATCCTAAAATCTTTTTACATAGAACCTTATATATCATTTGCATGGCACTGAAATATTTTCCCCCTTCTCCTTCTTTGATCAGTGGATTCTAGCAACCTCCTAAATCCAAGCATCCAGGAGGACTAGAACCTGCCATTGCGTTCATACCAATTAGCAGAGTGATCCCTCTATAGCCCTGGATTCTGGTCCTACTGGAAAAGCTGTCAGTAGCTTTTGATGCACTCTTGAAAATTTCATAAGGAAGGAACTGTGCAGTCAAATGTTTCTTTGATCTGCTACTATGCTATCGCTACCCACAATGTATTTTCTACTGCTTAATCACTGGTAGTTTTTAATGTCATTTATCCACATGAGGCTTCTCCCTTGGCACAGCAGTACAGGAAATTTAGGAGCAAGGTGAAGCAAACATGCAGTAGTGGAGTTTTATTTCTAAAATTTACTTCTAGAGCTTCTACGTCTATTAATAGACTTTTAGAATTTACTTGTGGGAAGATTTTTAATGTTCGCATGCTGGTTAGTCAAGAAGAAATTATTCTGCTCATTGTTTAAAATACAACCCCTGTATCTTCATCACAACATTGAATGTTATTCAGAGGCAGGAGCAGAAGGTAGAGGGTCAAAAAATTCCAGCTCACTGCTTCAGGAAAGGGACATGCCTGGTACACTGCAAAGGGGGAAAAAAAAACCCCAAAAAAACTATAAAAACAAAAATATATGTTATTTATCTAGGAGTCAGAGAGAGAAATCAGGGGAGCAGTTTTGACTAAAGCAGATAGCGCATGTCCTCTGGAAAGGTGGTGAAGGCACTTGGGCAATTCTTACTTGGTGGGGATTGCCAGTGCTCTTCCTAAGATCTTTATAGAGTGGCAAATCAGTAATTGGTATGTATGTTTCTGTTAACTACTACTGTAAGTTCAAAACATGATTTTCATCATCATCTCCAGTTTACACTTCCAAAGCCTCCCTTATTTCCAGCAGTAATCCCATAATTTTGCAAAGCATCAATCAGACTGCAGGGTTAATCTCCCAATGGATGAGCCACCAGGAGCCTGTCACACAAATATTCCAGAAGGGAGTGAAGCAGAAGCTAAATGCATCCAGAAACATTTTGATTCAAACTATGGGTTGATATGGTCCTAGATAGGAAGGGATTCAAGAAGATCTGGACAGAGGTACACCAGCAATGGGGCACACTGGCCACATCAAGAGCAGGCTCACAGTTAGGGTGTTGATGACAACATTCCTAGGGTGACAGCATGCTTCCTACACATAAATAGCAACATTTTATTTTTATTGGTCTGGTAAAAATTACAAGCAGATGAAACAACCATTTCAGTTTCTCTTTCAAATGGACCCAAGCTGACAACCTTTTGTATTATCTCATTCTACATAAGTTTTAGTGAGAGTTTTGAAGCCCATAGGCAACACCATCATGGCATAGTTGTGTATTGCCACAGGCTTTCTGAAGGATAACAAGTATCAAGAATAATCTACACAAGGATCATTACCCAGGTCCATTTATTCCTACTCACCACCTCAAGATGCCCTTCTTCAAGAAGATCAGCAAAGGGCTTGCTTTGTTTTTTCACACCATTTATAAACAAAGAAAATCAACCAACAAGCAAAAACCTACTGATGATGATGTAATTCCTTTCTCCAAGTTGCTTTGCCAAGTAAGACTTTGATAACTAAGTATATATAAGGGAGGGGAGTATTAGGGGCAGTTGATTAATTATATTGGCAATGGAATCAAGTAATTAAGTGGGCATTAACATCTCAATACTTTCCTTCATTAAACTGAGAAAATTGAAATACCATACAACGCATAATGTGAAATAGACTGTAATAAAACTGCTAGGATTTGTTTTTCCAGGTATTAATATGTGCTTTTGCAGAATAAATGGTGAAGTTTTCCTTCCTGATTATTAAAGAGCTGTATGCTTTCTGAAAGACTGATAAATAGGAGGTTTGCTCTATCCAACACAACACCTGGTTATATGGAAAGACCAATATTTTCCTAGCAAATAAAATTAAAATATAAATTGTCATGCATAAAAATATTTGTATTTACACAAACTAGTTTGTATAGTACAAGCACTGGATGAGACTTTTAAAGGCCTCAGGAATTAATATTCAGAAATAACTGAGATCAGCTTAAGAATACATCCATTTTGATTATGACCACTAGAATATAAGACAATATACAACAAGCCTCTAATTGAAATCCTAGGAGTAGCTAAAGAAAGTCGACATATTGTTTATAATTGTGTCTTGAAAAACAAATCTGTAAAAAGAATACCTCAGATTTATACCAAATTTATAAAGATGCATATATTATATTACTTCTTTTTTCCTAGTTGAAGTTCTTACTCATTAGTGTCTTTTGGATGTTCATTTCTTTTTATATAGCTACTGAGAAAGTGAGAACATCTGACAGAAATTAAAGCTGCCCAAATTCTAATTTCTAAGTAAAGGATCAAAAAATACTGCCTTCAGCTTGATGAGAATCTCACCCAATCAGTCAATTTTGGACACACTTTAATAGATTCCTTTAATAGATTCCTTATTTTAAACTTTTTGTTTTCCTCAAGGTTTTAGAACCTTGAGGAGTACTTCTTAATTTTAAGTACTTCTGATGGGTTCCTCTGGTGATGTCATATGAATCCACCTACAACACTCATAGCTGCTTGTGCTTTGGGTGAAGTCTGAGGAAAGGTTTTCCTTGTAATGTTTTACAGTCATTCTCATAATCAGATAGGGAAATGTAGTGGCTTGCAGATGCATCTCTCAGTGCTGGCCAGAACAGCTTGCTCCATTTTCAGTACATGATTGGATAAGGAGAATAAAAATCCAAAAGCTGTTAGTGAAAAAGACTTACTCTCTCTGTAGTCTTAATGATGATTTCATTCTCCTGTGAAATTTTATATGAATAATTGTCTAAGAATTTCCAGTAACAGAACAATGAGAAAATTACATATTTAAACATCTCTGTTGATTATAATATATTACATTTAGTTGGTTAGTGTCCTATATGTAAGAGGGCTTATGTTATCAAACTGTTGTTTTAACAGTTTAACTTTATAAAAAAAATCTTAAAATGGATTTTTCAGGTGGTTAAGACGAATCTCTTGGTAGAGGTGTTTCTCTTTTTCTCTTGTGCAACAATACAGGGCATATACAACAGGAGCTTAAATTACGACCTACTTTAGAGCTTAATGAGGTTAGACAGAAGTCATTAGCTCAACAATGTTAAGCAAAGTGAGTGTGGACAAGGAATACAGTTGATCTCTATTGCTCAAAGACCAAGGAATAAGCCATTCTGAAAAGATTTATAGATCACAGTGGACAAGCAACTCAACTGCCAGCACTCTGCTCTAGCAAAGTTGACTAAAGCATTGTTCAGCTGTAGAAACAGAGCAGGTTTCACATCTATACATCACCTTGATGAGACAACTACTGGAAAACTGTCAATTCTGGTGTACACGGTTTTTAAAACTGGAATGGCATAAAAAGAGTTACAAAAATGATTTGTGGGCAAGGAAGACATCCCTTCATGAAAATCTTTAAAAGCTTAATATCTTGAGCTTATGAAAGAGAAGACAGAGATAACTTGGTAACAAACCGTGCCTTCGAGGACAGAAAAAAACCCAATATCTCTGAGGCTTACTGGTATCTTCTCAAAAAGAACTAATAGCTAGATATCCGAAACACATATCAGAATCAGAATCCTTTTTAGAACTAAGGACAGTTTTTCCCTGGAAGAGTCTTGCAAAAGGAGCAAAGGGTTGGTTTTTTCTGGATTTGCGTTCTCCAGCTACATATGCAATGTTGTTAGTGTTTTTGTTTCCTGCACGCTTAATAAAGAAGAACTATTCTCATTCTCCCTCCCCCTAACTCTTGCAGTGATCTGTCTCCTGTTGTGCCCACCATTCCCTTTCTCCTCGGACCACAAAGCAATTCTCTCAAACTCTGCTGTTACTAATGTGGGGTCTGCTCTCCCTTCCCTAAGTTCTTCCTAACCCCCAACTCTTCCATCTGAATAAGCTGTTCCCCTAACACCTTCTTTGATCTATGTACGTTTACTCTAGCAAAGCCTGCTACACAAGATGTTTCTGCCTCAACGCCTTGAAGATTTCCATTCATCTTGACTTTCCCAGAACACAATCTTTCCTTCCAACCTTTCTCTTTTCTCAGTAAACTTGACTGCTCTCTCCAGAATTTCCTTACTTTGCCCATGTCTCCATTTTCCAAAGAGATCGCCTAGCTTCTGTTACTGGGGATGAAAAAGCTCAAAGAGGTGTATTATACAGGGGGTTCCACAGGCAGCGGGTGGCAATACTGCTATGTGAAGCCTGCAGGAACTTTGAATAAGATGCCAAGAGGTCTCTGGCTCTTTCCATTCCAACTGTAGCTAGGAGACAAACTATTGCTCCTTGAAAAGATTTCTGGCTCTGGAAAAAAGGCATAGTGAGTTTTTGGTGAATGAGAACATTCTTATCTCGGTTGGAGGCACAAGAGTATCCCTTATTGAAGGAAAGCAAAGAGGTAAGCGCTGAAATTAAGACTGACGCTCAAGAGGCTTGCAGTTTCCACAACCCTTTTTCCTCTTCCAGAGATGGAAAAACTTCTGTGTTTTAGAGGGAATAGGACAGCTGTTAATTATTTCAAAGCTTCAGTATAATCCCAAAGCATGAGTGTAGGCAGTTTCTTTGCACCTAGCCTCCCACAATTTTGAAGTTTAGGTAGGAGGACTTACCTTGATTCTTTCCTCTCCCTTTTCTCTCTGGCGGGTGACAATGTACGTTTGAGTGGCCAGGAGCATCCTCCCCCTCTCATGCCAATAAGGTGTCTAACAACATTACTAAAAAGCATGGACTGGGACATTAATTCTTCGCAGGTGGTAATTCGCTATTGTTCCCACACTGTTGTTCCTACCAGAAGCATTTTTACCCTGGACTGAATAATGATTCCTACCAGCAGGTTATCACTGGACCCAAAATAAGGAGTGACAGCTACCACAGAAAAGCTACCACACACATACTCAGGAAGAGCACAGATCCCAGCACCCAGCTCTTTTCCAGCAGGACTTTAGATTTCTGTGACCATTCCCATGATCCTCAGGAATGCTTAGAGGAAATAACTAGAAATACTTTGGTCATAGTTGCAGCCAGTTTCCCAGTGTCACAAATCATTCCTATGTAAGGAGGAGATAGGGAAAAGCACGAGTTATATTCAAAGTTACCTATGTACTTTTAGAATTCAGACCCATAGTTTCTGTACAGCATGCAAAAGGATAGATTATTTATAGTAGACATGTCATGTTTCTTTTGCAGATATTGGTGGTACACAAGGGTCACAGTTAGTATGAGCTATCTCCAGTGGCTTCCAAGTAATTGGTAGTACAGGTCTATACAAGAGCTTTCCTCCATGATTTCAGTTTGCCAGCCTTTTACAGGGACCTGGAAGATCTTGAAATATGGAGTTATGGTTTAAAATTCTGTTTCCCTTTTCTATGGGCCCAATACTTTGAATTAACTAATTAGTTGTCTAATCAATTCATTTTAGATGTCATTTCCACCTTATTTGCTTAATTCTTCCTATTACCATATGTATGATTTTATGCCAATTTGCCATGAATTTCAACAAATACTACTGACAGAATTTCTGTATGGGCTTTTTCCAGTTTTTACTGTAGTAGGAGCATCATTATTTACTACTAAGCGATGCCACTGAAGTTAATTACCATAGTGTGTCTACTAGTCTTCAATTAACTTGTTTTCTAATCTTTCCTTGAAACACTGTAAAAATAATACAGTACTCACACATCTAATGGCTATAATCCATCAGAATACACATAATGGAAAATTAAATAAAATGTACTCCTCAAACTCCTCTCTTTTAAAGCCTGGCTATTTTACAGCCTAACAAAGTCCACAGAAAGAAACTGAAGTTGTGTTTCCTTTGAAACATCTCCTGGAAGGAGCCATAGCTGAATGCTAACTCTATTAGCAAAGGGATGGATCTATTTTTACAGGAACTACCACATAACATTTAGGAAACGTTAAGGAAATAGAGTTTTGCCTGGATATTGGTAAACAGAGAGAAAATTAGGAGAAAGTAAAGTGTGTTCCTTCTGGGCAATACCATGAAATGTTATTTTTACGGTACTGGCATGAGTAAATCACTTAATGTTTATGTATACAGTAATTTTCAAACCAGAATCAAACCAGTACTAAATCTGAACCAGCATCAGTACTTTTTTTTGGTTTGCTGTAGATATGCAAGGTCTGTTCATCTCTACTCAATGCAAGAACATGAAGTACAGGGATAACCACACTCTTCAATAAAAATATAAAAGGAAAAACCTCTTTTCTCCAGTTTGAGTAGTCCAGACACTCCTCAACAAAGACTATCCCCAACCTCTTACCTTCTGCTCTACCTACTGCTCCTAAGCCTCCAATTAAGTAAATGCCAAGAGTGGACTCACAGTTGATATAAACTGATCTATTATTAACTTCAGGGATTCATATGGTACAGAAAGCTGGTCCCACAGGCTGAACAGTTCATAATAAAGACCAGTGAGAGCCACAATTACATTGAACTTAAAAATATTCTAGAAATCCACACAACTTTCACTTTGCATCTGTTCCAGACAGAATTATTAATCTTTATCCTCCTCTAGATAGCTATTACAGGTAAAGACCAATAGCATAGATGTTTAATACAAACAGTATTCTGGCAAGAGATGGACTTTTCAGGGGACACAGTACAAGCAAGAGCTGTAGGATTTGTTCCAAAATGATATAAACATGCTATCCTGATCAATACTCATCACTTTTTTTCCAGTCTCTCTGTAAAAGGAAACAGATGCTTACCATTTGTTATTTTTTCCCCATATATCTTCATAAGCATACCATCTGTGCAGTCCTCAGCCTTTATTGCCCATCTCTATAGCATGGCTCTGGATGCTCAGAGTTTGCTCCCTCCCCCTTACCTGCTTGTCACCAGAAAAATGTAGGGAGATGCATCAGCTCAGGCTTCCACCCCTACTTACAAATAAAACACTGATTCTGCCCAATTCCTACTGGACTTCTCTCCATGCTGCTGCAACCAGACATGAATGCATATGTCAGCTTTCACCAAATTCCACTGTAAAAAAGACAAAAAAAAAAAAAAAAAAAAATCTAGCCATGAAACATTATTCCCTGTATTTCTCCTTCTAATCTTTTCGGTGGGTTTCTGTTAACATATGGGCTGCCATCTGCCGGCACAAGCATGGATGCACATTTCAGAACAAAGTCCTGCTCTGAACAAAGCATGCGGGACAGCAAGAACAGGAGCATCGCATCGCTCCAGCCTTACCAGCCACTGACTGCAGGTGAGCGGCTGAATTTATAAGAAAATGAGGAAAAAAGAAATCAAATAAAGAAAAAATGAAGGAGAAATTAAAATAAAAACCCCAATATCTCTCAAACTATACTGGATTATATTTTTAAATTGAATAATTCTGCTTTTTATCTTTCTTCCCCCTTATAAATGGGTATAGGTCTGCAAGCTTTGAATTTCACCCAGTCTATCTCTTTCCTGCTCCAACTTATTTTTACTATACGTGCTTTCCAGTTTCACTTTTTTTTCAATTGATGTTCCTCCGTACTGGTTTGAATATTTTCCTTCATGGTCTTTTATTTTTAACCTTTCACTTTTCTCTCCCTTCCATCCTTTCTCCTGGGCTCCCTCTGCCTTATTCCTTCTTCCCTGTTTGTTTGATGCCTGGCTTGTGCCTCGACGCCCTTCTTGATCACTTGCTTCATCTTTTCCCTGGGTCTGAAGCAACTTGGGCAGGGGCTTACCCCTCACCAAGAATTTTGACTATTGACACCCTCCACCTGTACTGCAAATGTTGCTCACTGCTCCTCTTTGCTTTCAAATTAAAGTCACCCCTTAACTTCACACCATGTATTAGCTATCTAGAAAATTCAATTCCCTTAAGACTGTCTCTCTTCATCTCCCAGAACCGAATAAATGATTAGGAGATGTCACTGGCAGTCTCTGTTCCTACTGGTACTGGGAATGTAAGCTCTTGTGTAGAAAGAGAGGAGAAAATCCACCAGACTGCACAGAGCTTTGGCAAATTGGAATTTCTGCCATAAATCTTCTGTCACTGCTCTTGTCTAGGCTTTTTCTTTTTCATTCCTTAATGTAACCTTTACCTGAGGTAATATTATTAGAGGCAGAAATCTAGCATTTACATTGCCACCATTATGACAGCTAAAATGTATTTTTTTCTTATGTCAGACAAATCTATAAATGCTAATTTTGCCAATTTTTTGAAAAATACATCAATGTTGAAAAAAAATTGTCACCAGCCTGCATGAGATGTAATGTAAGACTGAGAAGAAAAAACTATTTTTTTTTCTAGAATAATACAATAATTAAAAAGTGTGTTAAGAGAGAAAATGAGGCTTGATGGAGTCATCATAAAACAGTAAAAATAACATTATCTTATTACAACATGTTTTGCTTTAACATTTTTTCCAGGTATTAAATGACATTATACAGATATCTCTCTTTGAAACTACTGGATGCTGATGAGTCAAATAACTGGTTTTAGCTCACAGAGCTGAAGAGTGAGGAATTATTCATATACTGTCATTTAGTTTGCGAAATATGAAATATCTCCATGTGGCATGTACTAAGAATAATATAGTTTAGATGACCCAGCTCCATCATGCTAATTTCATAGAATTTTGAAAAGGTTGAACTTTTGTCATTTGTACTAAATTTTTAACAAGCGTCCCCTCCTGTAGAATAACCTACAGTACTGCCTGACTTTTCAAGCCCCTCTGATGAAATGCTCAATACTCTGAGATCCCTTCCTTCTCCTTAAAAAGGAGATACTGTCACCTTCTTCCAGTCATCATGGTTTCTTAAACACAGATAAATCCAATAGGGCTATGCTACTGCCTTAGGATTTGGGATCCTGGGTATTGCAGATCCCAGCTCAACCATTTAAACAAATCAACGCAATTAGCTCTAATAACCTACAGGAAAATAGGGGATCTAGAGTGTATATCTTAATAGAATCCTAAACGTGTGCCAATTTCAACTTGTGGTGGCAAGAGATGGGGAAAATATTTGAGAGGTTGATGACTGATGTTAGAATAATTTCAAAATTGCTTTATCTATTAGAGAAAAAATACTCTCCTACATTACAAGAACCGCTCCAAGTCAAACTCTATGTTGAATCATGTAGCAGTATTACATATGCAATGCCAGGGTTGCTAAAGAGAACACACACCTGATAACAAAGCAAGAAGCCTCCACCCCAAAGAAAGCCAGGAAGCAAACAAAAGTAACACAGAAGCAAAAGGGGATGAAAGGGAGATAAGATGCTGAAATACAAAGCTATCTGTAGAAAGTGTAATTTAAATCGGAAGTGTCATAGAAATGAGAAAAATGTAATAAATTAAACAGATGACAGCAACGGTGCAATTTTAGAAAACGATACTCTAAAAATTATTGTGCTTCCGTAAGCTAGAACACCTTACTTAAATATGAATGTACCTATTTAGACCTACTTGATTTTTTTTTTTTGTGCGACTATGTTTAAACTATCTATTTTAACAGACATTTGTCCGTTAAACACCAAATGAGACAGGCAGGTTCTTAAAACTTTTTGATACACTTCTCACTTTGTCTCAACGCAAGTGATTTTTGGCATTTAGGCAAGAGATGATGAAAATGGGAGGTAAGGGAGAACAGAATAAAAAAAAGAGTCATAGGAAGTGATCATATGGCTGTTGTGTGTGGGCAGTCTTCATCTCTGAAAAGCCGTGCACAGGAATGCGGAGAGAAAGGGTTGATCTTTCATGGACAGGGACAGGAAATTCCAGCACTGGGAAGATGCTGATTAAACAAGTTTTTACCACAGAAGCACATTTTTTTTTCTCTAATGGAAGACTTATAAATGGTAGTTTCTCAGACATCTTCATTTACCATCAAAGTTGCTGTGGAAAAAAAAATCTGGAAAACATTTCAACTCTTCCTAGTTGCAACCAGAGATTAACAAAACCATGAAGACTCAAACTGCGTAGTTTCCTAACAAGTTTTTTTTTTTTTTTTTTTTAAACTTACTTACTTTGTCATAAATTTGGGGGTTTTTTTGGCTTTAATACAACGATCCATGCACTCTCTGAATCAGCTCCAACTTATTTATGAGTGTATTTTTATTATTTACTTCAACATAATGATTTCAAAAACCCAGCAAACATTCTGGTCCTTATCTGAACAAAAATGGCAAGCCATATACACATTTTAAGTTCAAATCCAAACCTCATTTTTTTTTTTTTGAACAAGTCTTCTGAACTATCCTCCAAGGAGGCCTATTTCAAGCCCCAATACATGATAGGCCAATTCAGTATGACTCAGAAGAAAATACCAACACCAATACCAACCTCTTGAGGTTCAATAAGGACAAGTGCAGAGTCCTGCACCTGGGGAGGAATAACCTCAGGCACCAGGACAGATTAGGGGTCGACCTGCTGGAAAGCAGCTCCACGGAGAGAAACCTGGGAGTCCTGGTTGACACTACGTTAACCATGAGTCAGCAGTGCCCTCGTGGCCAAGAAGGGTCGAGGGAGGTGATTCTGCCCCTCTGCTCAGCTCTGGTGAGGCCGCACCTGGAGTACTGTGTGCAGTTATGGGCTCCCCAGTACAAGAGGGACGTGGAGCTTCTCGAGAGGGTCCAGAGAAGAGCAACCAGGATGATTAAGGGAATGGAACATCTCTCATACAAGGAGAGGCTGAGTGAGCTGGGCCTGTTTTCTCTGGAAAAGAGAAGGCTGAGAGGGGATCTGATTCACATGTATAATAAGTTCAGGAAGGGAGAATGCAGGGAGGAAGGGGACAAGCTGTTTTCATTGGTGGCCAGCGATAGGACAAGGGGAAATGGCCATAAGCTGGAGCACAGGAAGTTCCATCTCCAGGTGAGGAGCAACTTCTTTACTGTGAGGGTGACGGAGCAGTGGAACAGGCTGCCCAGGGAGGTTGTGGAGTCTCCTACTCTGGAGGCCTTCCAAACCCGCCTGGATGCCATCCTGTGCCACATGCTGTAGGTATGCCTGCTTGAGCAGGAAGGTTGGACTAGAAGATCTCTAGAGGTCCCTTCCAACCTTGAATATTCTGTCAATAACCTTGTTACTTGGAAAATAATTTGGCCATGTGTAATATTCCAGCATATTGAGGAATTCCCATCAAAACTTCTACATCAATAAACAAACTATGGTAAGAAAATTCTTACCATGGTATAATAATAATAATATTTCTCATGGAAGAAATGAAAACCCTGGAAATTACAGAGCAGAAAAAGCAGAACCAAAAAATATTGATAGAAAAAGCATGCTAGATAGATGTATTTTTTTGCAGTTGTTAAAAATTACTAGAATATACTGAAACATTTGATTTCACTTTGAGAACACAAGCTATACTACTGGTTAAGGGAAAGGCCCTTTGGGAAACAATTTCACCTTCTTTTGAGAAAAAAACCTAAATTTACTTAAAAAATGTAATCCTTTAATCAATAAGATAAGTCTTGTTCACATATGTTAAACTGTAGACCAAAAAAAAAAAAAAAAGAGACATGCTGAAGTTATTCTGAAAGAAAACAACTTTGCCTATGCTGGAAAAAGAAATGATCTGCAACTGTCATGAAATTAAACATTTTTGTTGTCCATAGAGGCCATAATTTACATGCTTGAGATTTAAAATTTTAGGTATCTGTTTTTCTTATTTATGGGTCTACATATGATCTGACAAAATAAAAAGAGACGACTCATTTCAAATATTAGTTTTCATTTTTTTTAGTTTCTCTCTACCATCACAATGTTTATAAGCCAACATTTCTTTTTAAAATAAAAGCTAAGATTATTAACCATGTGTCCTAGGGATTTGGGATTTTAGAAAGACTCTAACTTTTAGCCTTGATAGGTTTGCAATAGAAATATGAAACTAAGCTGAAGGGTATATATTTAAAGACAGCATACAGTTTTAAACAGTAAAGTTCTGAGTCCTAGCCTGAGAAATCTTTATCATAGGCTTCTACTGTAAAACTAAGTTAACAAATTTTGAATCAAACTATTTTACAGATAGATTGCTACGTAGGAGGACGTGAGGACGTGGAGCTTCTGGAGAGGGTCCAGAGAAGGGCAACCAGGATGATTAAGGGAATGGAACATCTCTCGTATGAAGAGAGGCTGAGTGAGCTGGGCCTGTTTTCTCTGGAGAAGAGACGGCTCAGAGGGGATATGATTAATATGTATAAGTTCAGGAAGGGAGAATGCAGGGAGGAAGGGGACAGGCTGTTCTCACTGGTGGCCAGCGATAGGACGAGGGGTAATGGCCACAAACTGAAGCATAAGAAGTTCCGTCTCCAGGTGAGGAGCAACTTCTTTACTGTTAGGGTAACAGAGCAGTGGAACAGGCTGCCCAGGGAGGTTGTGGAGTCTCCTACTCTGGAGGTCTCCAAACCCGCCTGGATGCCACCCTGTGCCACATGCTGTAGGTGTGCCTGCTTGAGCAGGAAGGTTGGACTAGATGATCTGTAGAGGTCCCTTCCAACCTTAAATATTCTGAAATATTCTGAAATATTCTGAAGTATCCTATGCTGTATAGAATGCTATATATATACACTTGTCCACTTTTCTGAGAATATGTAAAAATAAAATATCTTCATCAAACACAGAGAAAATGGAGAAAACATTGCCAATCTCTGCTCAAATATGTGTAACAGTAAGGAAATCACATATGCTGATAATAAATTGATGTTGTGGGATTACTGATTCCCATTTTAGTCAAATATTTTAACTTACAAGGCACATTACAGGGGGAACTTAACTTGCATTAAAACTGGTAAGTGCAATAATCAACTGAGGAATGACATTTGTTTAACTAAAATATTCTTCCCCATAAAGTTTTTACAGCCCAGGAAACAGACCTTCCTAAACCAAGCCTTCCTAAATAGCAAAGGAAATCCTTCCTTAGAGTAGCTGATGAGAGCAGTGAAGGATAAAATAGCATATTTTCTATCACCACTTGCGGAAGTCTGTAACTGTTTTGTCAGTGAGCTGAACTCAAAAGAATACTGTAATATCTCAGTAGCAGTCAATCAAAAGTGCCATTAAATCTGACAGGACCTTTCTGCTAAGATAAAATTAGAACCATGCTGCAGTTGTATAAAAATGATTAAACCTGTTCATGAAAATGTAAATATTCACATGCAAAGAGAATAAAACAAAGAATAAAAATGTAGGATCAGTAAGAAGGATCATTAGAAATGAAATTGTGAAGCATGTTTCACTGTGATTATAATGGAAAATTGTACAGCTATAATTAGTAAGAGACTACGCAGCAACTGGTGACTGTCACTAGATGCAATCCAAAGGTAGCATTAATGAGGTTGTCAGTCTCAAAATTTCAAAGCGAGGTAAGCAGCAGCAAGTATGAAAGTGGTTTTGAGCCCATTTTATGAGCCAGGACTGGATTATCTATGCCTACAGATGTGCACCTGCCCTACAGATCAGTCACTTAGTAAAAACAAAAATCCCTACAATATAAAATTATTTGAAAATATATCCAACAAAATAAAATGCATTTACTATTTCCCTTTCTAACTAAGATCGGCACAGGTAGGTGATTTCTACATAGTTATAACTGTCTGCGGTCCAATTCTCTGACATGAGCTGCCCATCCAAAAGGAGAAGACTGTGGCAAAGGCAGGATGTGCTAGGGAGCTAGTAGCCAGCACAGCTCGTACACTGAAATCCAGAAACCAGGTTCAGGACTCTGATGGCACAAGGTATCTGGAAAGTTGTCTCACTTTGATGGAGGTCAAAAGGTTGTTATAAATAAAAATGATGAGGAAAATTAATTTAAGAATTTTCTATCATAACTCGGATGGATTAGATGCCTACAGTAACTTCAAACTGCCCATTCCTGAAAGTACAAAGGAGAGCTCAGGCCTCAAGAAGAAAAAGAGCCATTTCAGTTACCTAAATCAAGGAAGCCCTCACTTTTAGATGGCACATTTTAGACCTGGGGCTTTGGCACAAGGCCATTGCAGCCCAGAATCTGTTGCAATTGAGAGATAAGCACCCAAATACCATCTAAATCCTCGCTAAGCCTAGTCTAAATATATCTAATAAACCTGGATAACATAGAGCTCAAGTTCAATTATGGATAAAGGATTGTAGCAAAAGCCATACTACAGTAACAATGAAAGCTGTCACCTCAAAAGTAAGAATTTCCTTTCCAGGTTCCTTTGAATATGAGGTAAGTTCAAATCCTCCATTTCCAATCATAGGGAAGACCCTTTCTGTCCAACTTTCTGCTTGAAATGGAGGCATTTTACAGACAGGTAAAATTCTAGAACTAAAAAGAGAGTAAGCTAGAAAAAGCCTTTTCTTGAAAGGAGAGAGGCCCACCAATAAGCAGGAAGTTCTGTACTACCACTCTCATGCACTAATGCAGCAGTACTCCGTAATACACTGTAGTATCACTATTATTAAACACTGTAATATCCCCCACTGATACCCTCCTTAATGAAGGACACCCTGGAAACTGGGGTCTCCCTGACAAGGCCGGCCTTCAAATTTTGTAATACACAGTCTAAAAACATAGGTAAACTAGTTCCACTTGGGCAAGAAACTTCCATGGACAAGCTCCTGGGCCTAGGAACCACCTAAAAAAACAGAGCAGCTAGCAATACTTCT
This sequence comes from Nothoprocta perdicaria, assembly GCF_003342845.1. Classification (NCBI taxonomy): domain Eukaryota; kingdom Metazoa; phylum Chordata; class Aves; order Tinamiformes; family Tinamidae; genus Nothoprocta; species Nothoprocta perdicaria. The sequence continues at coordinate 3,392,293 of NW_020455588.1, forward strand.
TAACACTAGAGTTCTACTGCATTTTTAAAAAGTCTTTCTGAAATACACTTTTTATAGGAAAATTCAATGCAACTGGCCTAAAATTAATGCATCTCAAGCCATTCACTACTGCAGTTCATTCTGACGACAAGCTCCATCCTTTAGTATGATGAACAATATACCCAGCAAGGCAAAAAAAAAGAAACATTTTAAAGGTCTCATCCTCATTCATGAATACGGAGTAAGGGCCTCCTAACCTTCACCTTATCAAGGCGAAGGACACTAGTATTATTCTATGCTGTGTTTCTGACAAAGCTGCCTTGCAGGTGACAAGCATGGAATGTAATTCACAAGAGGCACAACTGGTTGCTGTTCCTCTCAAACTACATTTTGACAAATAGGGAAGACTGCAAAATGAGAAGCTCCACTTCCTTTTTGCAAGCTAGTAGTTCAGTTTCCCAAGGAAACGTAGATACTCTTTGCAAGATATTGATTTACTTGCTGCAAGTCAGCATTATTTAAGAACATTTTCAAAAATATCTTTGATCATCTTTACACCTGGAGAGAAATGTGCATAAATAATATAAGTCTTCCTGGTTTATTCTAATGGATACGTCAAAGTCTTGATCCAGTAGAAAAGCTCCTTCATTACTGGCTTTAAAAAAAAAGATACATGAGCCAAAGAAAGGTCACATTGTTTTCCTAATACCTCTCTTTCTGTCCTCTACTACAGATCAACTTCTCTTCACAATTTGCCTTTAACCATATATTTTTCACCTTTGCATAGAGAATCTTTCCCTACAAAAGGGCTCTGCAGTAATATCATCATAATGACGACACAATAAAGTTTGAATGTGCAATATAAATTATTTTCTGCAAATCTTCCACCAAAAAGAAAGGAATCATCTTATTGATTCTATGATGAAAATAAGGCACAATTTTAAGGGCATAGATTTGCTTTAGTTTTACAACTTTCAGATAAAATTGATTCTTCTAGGACATGCCAGATTCCAATACTTAAAAAAAATCTGTGCCTCTGATTTCTAGAAAATCAATACAGTGACAGGACAAATGCATCTTCTCTTTTTTTTTTTTTTTTTTTTTTTTTTTATCGTGCCAAAACATAGATGTAAATGGGGTCAACTGATGATAATGCAGCTAGCTGGGGGAAAAAAAACTTCCCTCAGAAAAGTCCTGTTCCAGAGGCTGCCAGTGCTCCAGTCGCTGTATATGACAACCTGTCTCCTGCATGCAAAACCAGCACCAGGAGGCCACCACGTCCCATTAGCTCTCTGCTCCTGGGAAGCTCCTGCAGTTGGACTGGCTACTGGCTACATGAGCACTAGTGTTCACAGGAGCATCTGCAGAGCCTGGCCTGCAGGCACCTCAGAGCCACAGGTGATTTCTGCCAAGCTGTTCTTTTCTCCTTCTATACAGGACTTCAAGCTAAAGGGGAATCATTTTCTGTGCTGACTTTTAAGGAAGGAAGAACTACTGGTTCATTAAAAACAACAACAAACCTTAACCAAAATAAAATCCACTATTAGCTGCATTATATTATTACATAGCAGCTTCACTACAGTAAAGTTGATTAGAAAAGCATCTGTCTTCCTGGCAGAACACTGGGTAAACCTAAAATAAATGAAAATGACTAATTTCAGCATCAGAACTTACTGTATTAATTTGCTCAGTCATGAAGAAATACTAAAGCTCTGGATACATGCTTGCTGCTTACTGCATTTAATATAGTATCATACAGTTATCGCCAGCCCCCCACATAGAGTGTGCTCTTCCAACCTCTTTCGCAGTAGAGTCTTTCCAAAATCCCCAAAGTTATGTTTCTCTCACCATATGGCAGGACCAGTGACTTACTAGAACTCTCACAGACTTTAGTAAGTTTGACCACTAATTTAAACAATACCGTATGAATTTAGGCTCCTAAACACAGGGAGTTTAATTAATTCAAAGGAACTTATATGTGATTTTATAAATACCCACAAATATGTATGCCAATGTATGGGGTACTCATAAGCTGAGAGAAGCGAAACAAAGTCATGCACGGAGTAAATATTTTATATTCTGTATCAAATGCTTTCAATGCTTCTTTTCTTCTTTTAAAAAAATTAATGTAGCTAGACTATAAAAACTACCATAACACTATGAAGAATAACTATCCTCTCTTGAGCACTTACACGAGCCTCCATAGCAAGGCATAAAATCTCATTAGTGTTCATAACTACAGTACTAAGCCATGGACAAAAATTTTTATCTAATGGCATTTTATACTTTGAAGAATTAGGCTCTAACCTTTCCCCTGTCCCCCCCTTTTTTTTTTTCCTACCGAATAAAGCTGCAGTTACTACTCCTAGCCTAAAAAATACTTTGTCAATATAATATGCAACACTAGAGAGTTCAACAGATCATTGCAACTTAAGAGGCAAATGCCACTTTTTCCTCTATGTTAAATAGGTTGCCTCATAATTTCATTTCCATTGAGTGTCTTCTTACAGGAGAGGCATGCAGAAGCATCTAATGGGCTTTCTAACATAGCAGTTATAATAGAGGTCTTCTTTCTAGACTAATAACATGGATGGCTCACTTCAGGTGACTTGATTTTAATCATCCTTAAATTGGCTATCAAATCTTAAACTAGCCTTTAAAAATCTCCTCAGCAGTAGAGGTGGAAATGAAGGATGGCCAGTTATTCTCTGGGAATGCCAAAGACTGCTATTAAAATAAATAGGATTAACTGCTTTCTGTTTCCTCACAGATTTTGAAATAAACTTAAGTGAGTCTTTGACTAGACACCTGGCTATTAAATGGCTAAAATGGGCTCTCTCTCTTCTATGTATGTTTTGTCTAATACTGTGTAAGCTTTTTCACTCTGAAGTGTGAATTCCCTTTTTCTACACAATCGTCCTCCAAGAAGATGCAGTCTGGGTGGATGATTTCTTCTTCTCTACCAATTCTTAATGTTTAAGGAGTGGGCTCTACAACACCTTTTTTTGCTTTTACTATTTTGCACTCTCCCAGGGTTGCCTCCCCAGCTTACAAAGCCATCTTATTAAAAACAGAACAACAATACTTGATCTACTTTTAAATACTAAAATGTTTCATTAAAATGTTACATGAAGTGCAAAGCACTTGAAGGATAAGCAGCACTGACTCTAGTTCTCTCGTTTCAGCTGAATTTACTGTAAATTCTTAGGAATAACAAGCACTTCAGAACCAGCTGCTGTCAGACAACCCAGCTGAATGTCTATCTTGCCCCTTGCTGCTACCTGATTCTCACTGACTGTGAAGTGCTCTTTAACCAGGTTTAGTTTTTCCTGGCTCTTTCAGAAACCTTTAATTCCAGAGGAGATTCAATTTACATGAAAATGCTATACAATGTTTTCTTTCAGGTCTCATGCTTCTGAAGTATTTCACAGCTTGAATTCAGAGTGAGGAGGTCTCCAACTCAAGCTTCAAATTTGACTGAAAACAAAGCTTCAGGCAGTACACTCAGTGCTAACCAACGTGAAGTTGGCTTTCATTTTGATGCACCTTTAAAATCAGCTATCAAACATTGGGGGCAGGAGGGTGCAGTTTAGATTAGACATGTACAATACAGAAAACTTTTCTAAAAGATCTGTTATACAAAAACAAACATAAATGAGATCTCTTAGAGCTTGGAGCAATGCTTTCCTTAAATACCTTTCCTATGCAGTCTTCATCCCAACCTTACTTTCCCCATGTTCCTTACTACTTGTAAGGGCTTTTCCCTTTATGGCTCTTGTCACTATTCAGAGAAGGAACTTTGTAATTACATCCCTCTCCTTCTCAAAGGACTTAAAAACTACTTAGACTTTCTTCTCAGGAAGTTTTTTGACTTTTGAATCACCCCTGGCGTGATTCGGTACAAAGTCAGTCACATTAACGTAAACAGCTTTTTAGCTGATGCAGCTGGGATTGCTCTGTGTGGCTGAGGTGATGTAGGAAGTTCCTGGGCCATATTATTGCCCAATGAATATGTGGAAATCTAGAGCTACAAGACAAGAAATGAAAGCAAGTCAGCACAGCTATTAACCCAGAGACTCCATGGAAATGTAGTAAGCATTTTCAAAGCTCACAACAGCACCAGGTACAGTGTCATGTGCCACATTATTTACTAGTTTTTAAAACTGTGTGGTTGCCTGTATATTAACAATAGCAGCAACAGCAAAGATGTATTTTTAGTAGCTGTTATTTGATTAAAAGTGCATTTTTAACAAGGAGAGCTCTGTTATGTCAAACCAGTCCACAGAACACCAAAAGCTTCTCCCTAAGCAGTAAAACCTTGTTAGCCAGCAGCATTACCATAACTGCCAGAAACGCAAACTGAAAAATCACTTGGAGCACTGAAAGACACAGCTAAATGTAAAAGTTCAGCTGGAGTATTTCAACTTTGAATGAAGCTAATGCAGTGGATTCAATTTATGCTTTCCAATATTTATTCTTTAATTTGAGTAAATATGTCTCTAATAAAAAATGCATGTGTAAATAAAGAGTTCAATTTCAAATTTTCCTGCTTGCTTGACTTTGAAAATGTTCCTATGATCATGTATTCAAAAATTTCTGCTTGACTGATCTGAGAGCCTGGGACTTCTAAAACTTATTTAAGAAGAATTTCAGCACATGGAAGAAACAGCAAAGTTGATTAAGATGCTAATAATTTTAAAGATACTAATTAAATCATAATTAAATATCAAGAGATCTTACTGTCAATATCTACCCTGTGATGCAGAGCTCTAACACATGCACTATGGTTCATTTAATTTTTTGATTACTGATAGTTCTACTGTATTTCTTTTCCCTCTTTCTCTTGACCAGCAGCAACCTCTTCAGGACTTCTTACAACTTATAGATTCTAGCATCCATCTGTGTATCCTGTGGGGTCTAATACCAACTCTAGACCAACACTGAGGTACACAACACCTACTTAAATGCATTTCCTACTAAGTCAGAGCATGTGCAGTCTTTCAGTCCTGGGAGAGATGAGCGTACAAATACAATACTACAATGCAGATCTACTAGTAGCATATTCATCTTGTATATATTTTCTGTATTTTCTTTTCTCTCTTTTCTTTTTTTAAATATTAAGCAAGTTCATGACATGTCTGCATCTGTCCTATCCAGATATCCTTATGATTGATATAATCAATAATATATATTATTGATATATCATATATATTATTATTAGATCTAATCTTATTATATATTTTAAATATTATGTTTATAGTATAATGTTATAAATATTATAATATATTAACGATATAATCAATTTACTTTTTTTTGGCTGTATGTGTCTAAAGAGAGCATTTACAAAGTTCAGTGTTTCACGCAATCAGCTGTTCTCACAGCTAATAATGACACTTGTTTCAATTAAAATCTTACATTTCTCTGAAATATGAGGAATAAGGCTAAGTTCTCTCCTTTGTCAATGAAAACAGCCTTAATCACACTTGATGTTGGCACTTGATATTATTGATGGGTGCTTGTTTTTGCTATGGTAATCACACTATAGAGATCACCACAAGATGTTAAAGTATTATGATTTCATATCCCTATTACAATCCAGGGAGGAAAAAAAAATGAAACTCCAGAAACTTCCTTGTCATCCTGGCTCTTATCCTGGCCTTATTCCAGTCATTCTTCATCTTCTCTGAAGCTGTATGAGCATATATTTGTTACCCATCCAAGATTTCTCAACAACTGTCTTCATTGCTTTTTATTTTATAGTTAATCTCCTGACAATAACTCATAAATTTAACACCTTACTAGATACTATAAAAACACTACAGGTACCAGTAATAGCTGAATATATCAGTAGAAAGCAAATATGAGGTGTTGTAAACAATGTACTTGCCAGATGGATTTTTTTCAACAACTGACAGTCTACTGATTGAAACTTTTATCACTTGGAAATTCATGACAACTATATGTATTTATAAAATGTGATCATTTTCTAATTATCTTTGCTAGTTAATATCTAGAAAGAGCAGTTTCAAAAGGTGCAAGACAGAGGGATAACTTATTTTCATTGAGATTGCAAAAACCTGAAACAATTAAAAAAAGTCTCATCAGAAGTACTTTGAAGAATTCACTGCACAGCCATAAACAGAACTCAGCTCTCCTCCGTTCAATCCATTTATATTCAATAATAGTTTGTTTTAATTAGGAGTTTCTTTTGTCTGAATGTCTGAATAAAACAAGCACTGTGTTTAAGCATCATTTCAAACTAGGTTTTAGAAATGCATAAATTGTACAGGAGTGCAACATTTTAATACCTTTAACATATTCCTGGAATTTCCTGGAAAATAATGCCCTTCTCGCTATAAGAATAAGAAAACAAGAGCTAAAGAACAAGCTTAAAGTTTGAATCACAGTGGCTGCAGGGATCCAGATGCAGAGATCTTGTAGTTGTAATTTAAAGGGTTGGCCTATGTGGGCTCTGCAAATTCCATGAGCTCACAAGATGCATGTGCTACATTTTCAAGGAGAAGGAGCTTGCTAGGCATAGATGTAGTAAAATGAATGAAAATTACTATGCAACTACCATTACTATATGAAAAAAAAGTAATGATGGTATCACAAAATGCTGTACAACATGCATAACAAGGTATATTGGAAAAATCCTAGTCAGATAACAAGTCAGCAAAAGATTTTTAACAGTAGCACAAGATTATGATTGCCTTCAAATTAGGACAACCAGATGATCCACCTAGCCTTAAAACAAAGACTGTAACGTTTAAAGATATATAAAAGGTTTTAAAAGCTATTGTCCATGCTAAGTATAGACTAAATGGATAACCTGAAAATCCTTTTTGCTTCAGGTGTCCTGAAAATTAAAGAAAACAAACAAAACAAAACAAAAAAGCCCACATACTCTCTTCCTGGAACACCTGATATATCAAAAAAAACTTGATATATTCAGTTTTGTTGTACCACTGTCTAATGATGACACTGAAAACTCCAGTTGCAGAAGAGTTTCACCATTTTAAACAACAAGAAAGTCAGCTTGAAAAAAAAACCAAACTATTTGAAGCAGAAAACAGTGATTGCTAATCTATCATCTGAATGTTTGGCTCTATCTACTCTAATTTTTGCATCATGAATTACCCTATTATGGGAGCATATCTATTAGCAATGCACAGATTAGACTTCCCCATCTGTAACCTGAATTAACCTCCCTCCACCTCAGCAAAACACCCAGTTATCTCGCATTCAACAATTTTCTAGTGTTACATGTTAAAATAAATAAATAAATAAAGCATATTTATTTCTCCTCTACTGGTGCTAATCTACATAAATCCATGCAAAATATTCATGAATACAGAACATGCTGCGGCATTTTAAAAATAGTCATTAAAATAAATGCAAGAAGATGCTGTAAATCATGGTTTCTCTATGAAATGAAGGTTCTATCACATCCAAAGTGAGCCATAAAACGGCACTATCAGGAAAAGTGATGTGTTTACCTAAAGTACATTTTGAAAATCTAGCACAGAGATAAAATACATTTGCTGGGAAACCCGCATAAAATGTACTAAGTTTAACATTTGCCCACTAGAAAGTAGAAAAGAAAAATAGATGTGCTTATATGCCTTGCTTCTTACATGCAGCAAGTTGGATTTTAAGATCAACAGAATATATCTAACCAAGTGTGTCAGACTTCTTCTTTAAGCCTAATATATTCATAACATCAAATGAAAAGTAACATGATTTGTTTTGTGTCACTGTGTTGTGTATTTGAATTTAATAATCACGATACTATTCAATAGCAGAGAAAGTCCAGGCAGTAACTGATTACCAAATAAACGCAGAGAAAATTAAAAAGGAAAGTTAGGATCATTCATCTGTTCAATTGTGAGTTGATTATACACAGATGGACAAATAATAGATAAGATGTAGATTAAATTCCCTTTCTTTATCTGTATTACAGGCTAGCTTTTTGTTCACTACTTCCACGCTTTATCTGCACTGATGCATTAACATAAAGGTGCAGAGATAGTGGCTTTGTGCAAGGTCACGTCGAAAGGAGCCATGCTCTGCGCTGAATAGGCAAGCAGCTCTCTTGGATTTTCATGGGGACACTTGCTGGCAAAAGCAACTAAAGCCAATCTAATGAACCAAACATGAACCAAAACATGAACCAAACATGAACCAAACCACACGTGAACCAAAAATAGGAAGGAATTGAGGTGTGCCCTTTTTTAAATTTTTTCTCTAAGCGCAACTTACAAAAATGCAACTAAAGACAGAAATCCCTACCTTTTTATATTATTAGTCTTATTACCATATTCAACATTATTTCCTTCCCCTTAGTAGAGATGCTTGAAAGACTATCCTGAGCACCAGGTGAAAGCTCTTCTGATTAAGCTAGTACTGAAGCCCTAGAGATTATATTGGGTTCCTGGGAGAGGAATAAAAATCAAAATAACTGTGGTACTTGAAGAAAAAAAGTGTGGGTTTTTTTTGTTTGTTTGCTTTTTTTTTTTTCCTCAGTATTTTTCTAGTATCCAGACATTTTCAGGTCCAAAAACATGAACTGTGCGAGAAATCTGATATTGCCAGAGGGTATCAAAAAGTATAAAGCCTTTTCCTGCCTTTTCAGGTCTCTAAATAATTATCAGATCCTTTTGATATATCTTTTCCTTTTCCTATATCCAGTGATATCCATCCTATATCAACGTGAATATATATCTTTGAGAGAGAATGGGAAAATATTCCTGAAATTACTAGAGACCTCCCCCCAAATTTTTTTTTTTTTTTTTTTTTTTGTTGTTGTTGTTTTTGGTTTTTGGGAGGAGGGGGGTTTGGTTGGTTTTGTTTCTGTTTTAATTGTCTTTGTTTTCAGATTACTGTGCAACTTCTGGATAGTGCCCATTTGTTCTGTTCTGGGCATAAGAAGATACTAGGGCTTAGGCAGAAATAGGACAAATACCTGAGGCGTTGTATAGCCAGATAAATAGCAAGATAAACAGTACAATATTCAACTGAAACAGTCTCTCCCGGACACAAGGAGTGTAGTTTTATTCACTTGTCCTTTTCCTCAGATTGATGGATTATTCTCATGCTTGAATTGCCGTGTCGCGAAAGTAAAATAGCATCAAGTATCTGCTACCCTACCTTCTAAAAAAAACAAGGTAAAGATTTATGTGACCTTCATTCCCGCCTTAACACCTGTGACCAGAACATCTATCACTTTTTCCCTGATAGGAAATCTCATACAAATGCACAAATTAATGATCCGGATAGCCTCTTTCTGAAAACCCTCCATGACCAGTTGGACACTTTCAGTAAACAGAAGCTTTGGAATAAGAAATCTAGTTATGTAAGTATGTGACTGCAAACAAAACCAACCCCACTCTGCACACCACTGCTCCTGTTTATAACCTTATCCATTCAGACTCATCTCCCATTAACTAGTAAACCTTCTTGCAGCAAGGGAAGCATCTTCTAAGCTGTTTGCATGGTGCCATAGAAAGCTATGGACACCAAACACAAAATGAATTAAAGGTGCCTGCTTGGAAATAAGTCTTGTGAAAAACAAGGCCCTGCCTGGAGATCAAATGCAAACTTGCTCTGTGGTATTACAGAAACAGGGAATTGAGGAAGCTGCTTGCATCTCGTGGGTCTTAGGCATCAAAGTTTCCTTGTAGGCGGAACTTAAATTCTCCATGATTAGAAAGTTCATTTTTATTGATAAATAAAGAAAAATAGTTAATGTAGAGATATATGTACAGCTTTATTCTGTAGCAGTGACAAAAATTAGATGTTGCCAATAGATAACTACTAAGATGATCGCAGAATTACTTTTAGGATTTTATTTCCCATAGGACCATTTTGACAGCATCCACTTTGGTTCTGAGATTCGGACCAGCTTTAGAATTAAGCCAAGTAAAGTAAAAGCAGCTGCAATTGCCTCAGACCTCACAGAGGTAACTAACATCAAAGTCTACAGACTTGATATTTAAACTGTTGAATATGTATGATGACAATCAAGGTTGTGCCATGCAACTTGGCTTCTGAATACAGTAGAGCTTAAACATGCCTCAGTGCTGGACTCCTTGCTCACAAACATCGCTTGTTTTACAATGATCTGTCCAAAGGCTTGCAACTACAGTATGTTTAGGAGTGGAGCTTATACTTTGTCAATCAAACTAAAGAAAAAAAAATTAAAAATAAAAATCCAAACCTCAAGCTGAAAGCTGTGAGCCCAAGGAATGCTTAGCCAAATTGTGTCCAGATTGTTTTCAGGGCTCAATAATACTGCTACTTCATATCCCGAAGCGTTCCATCCAGAAATCAATAATTTGAATAACATTTACATTAACCTTCCAGACAGAACTTCAAGGCAATTCTGAGTTCCATCGCTAATGCTTTTTTTCTTTTTCTTCTTATGTTTGGCACAAAAAAAAAAAAGCCTTTTTGAGTAGAGTTTGCCGTTAAACTAGAAGATTAAAAAAAAAAAAAAAATTCAGTGCTTCAGTCATCTATCTCCAGAACAAAATAAAGCTAGTTTTACTAGTTAAGGTTCTAACCTTCATATCTTCTGACCATGAACACCCTTGAAATGGGCAACTAAGCTGCAAATGTTTTGATGCTAAGCCAATTTTGGAGTGGAAAATGGAGATTAAAAACATAAAATATGTTGCAGAATTTGTTTCCATTACAAAGATTTTATTCTCCGTTTTCAATTCTTATCTCACATTAATATAATAGGGTAATATTATGTTATCCTAGTGCTTAAAACAGCTACATTATAGTTATAGAGTATTATCCACATATGATTATTTCTGATCCTGTATAAGAAGATTAGCACTGAATATTACTGATTTTAACTAGCAAAGCTATGAGATATACATAATCTGTTTTTTGATTGTAATTAAAACAGAAAAAACTCTGTGCTCCTAACTCCCCCCACCAAGGTTAAATTGCTTCCACCTTCTTATTCAGATGACATTAAAACATTGAAAGTATGTAAAGACTGTATGCATGTAAAGGCACACATACAGTGAAGAAAGGCATAATTTCATAAAATGGAAAAGTTACCTTCTGATTTTTGGACAGTTCCATGAAAGGAATATGGACTGAAATTGTTTTCTCATCTCACTGAACTATTGCCACTAAGACAAAGTATGCATTACACTTCTTGATAACACACAGCATTATACCTTGCTCTTTCTTGTTATTTTAGGGCAGAATTGTCTTTTAGGTATGACAGGTTTCAGGCTCACTAGACTTTTCAGTGTCAATCTAAACTCTCTCTATAGCATTGCAGTCTTCTTGGTGCTTGTTTTGCAACTCTGGTCTCCATTTGGTAGTCAGTTTGCCTTATAACTAGAACACTTTCTAGATCTTAGATTTAACAAAGAAATATACCCAAATCAGAGCTCAGACTGACACACTCAGCTTTCCCTCATACTAACATTTAAATCAACAGAAGCCACGTTAAGGTATTCTTCAGCACACCATTTGGTTCCTTTTTGCCAAAAATAGCCATTTTCTTGATAATTTGCTACTGCTGTAACAGTTATAGTCCTTTTGGATGGTTGCAAAAACAGCCCCTGCTCCTCAGCTAGGAGATAAATAAGCCCCTGCAACAGTCTCCCAAAAGAAACGTAGAAACATATTGAATGGTCCTAAGACTTCTTTTATATTGCTGTGTCAAATTTGGTCTCCATAAAATGTCAGAGGAACTGAGGATTCTAAGGCTAATAAGATGTTTGCACAGCAATTGTTTCCCATGTTATATGGCATGCTACAGCAAACTGAACAAGACCCCCAAAAAAGCAAGAGAGTTATCTGGGCAAGAAAGAATAAGCTAATTAAAGAGCACAAGATAAGTGTAAGCAGAGCAGCAACACATTTCAAAGATTTTCTCATCTTCTGTGCTGAACAAGCTTAATAGTGCTTCACTCTCATCTTCACTGCCTGCCTAACTAATACACAATGATAGCAATAAGTTAAGTAACAGAAAGAAAATAAAACTGGTTCTCTTCCAAGGATTTTTTTCCCTATTGATTTTGTACCCAATAAAAGTAGATTGTAATAAGTAGTAAAGTGGCATGTAATGCTGTCTGTTTTACAAAACTTGAACAGTGGAGTTGGTACTGGGCATTAATGACTGGTAGATGTCCCAAAATGCTCCTAAACACAGCATTATGTTCTTGGTGGATCTTAATGCTGCCTTTCAATACCATATTTAATTTTTTCACCTTCTGATTGTGTTTCTTTATGTCCATGTCAAGCTTACATCCCAATTTTCTCTAGGCACCCAGTGATCTTAAAGGTATGTCTATAGTCATGTTTATACTGCTAATAATAAAGCCTGGCAGATAGCCTGAACAGTGTTCCACTAATCCAGTGAAAACTGCTTCTCAGTTTGCATGTTGCGAACTTATATTGCTGTAATCTCTGGCTACTAATATTCACTAAAGGAGTGTTCAGATTGTTTTAGGAAATAGGATTTTCATGGGACTGTCTCTAAAAGGACTATGGCTCTGACAGTACCATGGCTATCACCACTCTAGATCTCCACCACTGCCCCAAATGGGTTTTGAAAAGTCTCTAATCTTTCCTCAAATGCTAATGGGATTCTTCCCATCACATCCAGACTAGAACACCCTTAGAAACTAGAAAGTCTCTGTTCTATGCTGTGAAAAAGCCCTTATGGTTGGCTGAAACAGAACACATTTTTAAAAAAAGCTTTGAAAAGGAAGGAGGAAAAAAAAGCTAATTTAAGAAGTCTCAGAGGAGGCCACAAGCTAAGTGCTAAGTCACGTGGATGCAACTGGCCCATATTTCTCAGGATTAGAAGTGTATTGGTATAGATGCAGCCCAAGCAATGAGTTAGCAGCATGGACTTCTGCTTCTTGGGAATGGTGACTCAAGGAGATGTATGTTCATTTTTGAATACCTTGCACTCATTATGTGTTTTAGAGCTTTCTCTCAAAAACTTTGGGTGCCAATCTGGCAACTGGGTGAGTCTAATTCCCAAGTTAGTGGAGTGTAATCTCCTTTAATGGAGGCAAATTAGTTCCCACAGTGCCAGCAGCAGATGGCTGGGGCCTTCTAGACAACCACATGCTCAGGCATCAAAGTGCAGACCTACTTAGATAGCTGTGTTCAAAGAAGCTGCCTAAGTGCCAATTTAACGATATATGATGAAGCACAGGTTTCCTTCAACAAGTCAATGTTTCACAGTAAGACTCTGAATAGCACAGAGGAAAGAGGTAGGATAATTAACAATGCAGATAGTCATCTTGAAAACCACAGTCATCCCGAGAGGAAAACTAATTGCTTTTTCATTGAAAATCATCTACCTGGAGACTCTTGTACTGCAAATAAGAGGCCACCTCTAAATCAAAAGGTGACTGTTAGGAACATTCTCAGAGGAACAAGGGTCAGAAGGACCCTGCTCCTTAACGATTACCTAATTCAGATACTGATCTGAAAGTACAGTACCCAAGATGAAAATTGGGGGCTCAATATCTCTTCAAAAAGCTAAATTCAAAAGGAACCAATGTACCTAACCAGGGACAAGAAAAGCAGGTAACAACCTTGCAAGTTGCAATAGCAGAAACCTACATCTGGCATACATCTAAGGCTGCCATTGGTCAATTAGAAAGTCTGACCTAAAATAGGCCCTCTGTATTTCCCCTCTTCTTTCACACAGTAGCTAAACCTCCTCTCAAAAAACCCTGCGCAATGTGTCATCTGGCATTTGTGACCATATAGGAGGAAATCTACTCTCACTTTCCTGACAGCTATTTCATCTACTGCAAGGCTGGGGGCAAACATCTCCACTGAAGTGAACCTCTTAAAGGAGCCAAATTTACACCACTACTTTGTCCAAGTCATGTATGACAGAAAGTACCTGAGTACAGTGCTACCAAGTCTTGCTCTAATCTGGCTCATTCGCCTAGCAGCTCTCATTTAGCGGTGGAGTAAACAATATAACATTTTCATAATTTAGAATTATGCATTCAAACAGGAGAAATTAATATTAGTCCAAAGTAATTTACACTGTTAATTAGGCAAGAGTTCTAAATAATTACATGCATTTTCCCCCTCCATTTATAGATCATTCTAACAACATCCAGAGCTTATTGGAGAGCAAGCCTAAATTCTGATTGCTGCTTGGTAATTTAGCCTTTAGCCTAAGTTTCATATTAACCTTTGGGATGTAAAATATTTATGAGCTGCTTGACTCCAAACCACCAGTGTTCTGAAAAAAAACTCTCTAATAATAGAAATTAATTCAGTAAATTAACATTGCATCTTCTCACAAAACTCTCTATATTTAGGCACAACTGACTGTAGATTCCATTTTTATAACAACTTTGTCCTTGAAATATCTCAACAGAATATGCTCCATTTTTATTTGATAGTGTAAGACTCAATGGCAAAGGGTCCATGATGACAAGAGAAAGGGCAGAAATATATATCTTCAGGATATAGTTGTGATATATCCAAATGCAGTAATTATTGTGCAGATGCTATTTTCTAGCCTTTGCAATAGCCTGTAATAACAAAACACATGGAAATATTCTCATCAAGTTTAGGAGTGTGCCACACAACGAGTATTGGAAGTTTTACCTCAATGCACAAAACACAAGCAAAGATCAGAAAGAAATTACTAGCTTTCACTAAATCTTCCCTTTTCAAAAGACTAGTGAATGGATTAATCCAAAATGACTCATTCGGCAACATTAATCACAACATAACAGATTCAGATTACACTTGCTTTGGGGAAGAGTATCAGGGGGCCATGATGTTTCTCAATTGCTTGATACTTTATGCCTTGAATAATTCTCCTTTTGTGCTTCTTTGAGAAAGATAATATATGCAAGAAAAAAATATATAAAAATTATAGTACTACCTTATCTACATTTTTTTTCCGCACTGTATTAACATTATTTCATACAGTGAAACTTAAAAATCTGAAAAAGGTAAGTGTTACATCATGTTACTTTGTGTTCCTTATCTTTTTTTTCAATAAAACCAATAAACTGATTTATTTATTGTGCGAAGAAAAGGCCCCTATATTTTCCCCAAACTACTAGATTTACAAACATAATAAACTTAAAAGTTCACCTTTCTAATCATCTGTATACCATCTAGAGGAATCTACGTAAGTTTTAAAGTAGAAATTACTGTAATGTAAACTCTCTGCAAACAAGAGATAAATGGTTACTCCACTTTCATAAAGATGTATTGCAAAAAAATGCTTGTAAATTTGGAAGAGCTACAATGACTGAGGAACATCATTAGGTATGAAAAAAACAGGGTATTAAAAAGTGTCCTCAGTTTTATTTTTACATTGCATTAGTTTAAAACAAAACAACAACAAGAAAACCTTTATAGACTCTTTTCTTTTTGGAGAAAACTTCTCAAAGAAAATAGATGCTTCTTTCTTAAACTATGCCCACATATGCAGCAGGTAGAAAATAAATATGAGACTGCTACAGCTCTCTGAATATCAGGTATCAGAGAAATATGCAAAGTTGTTTCATCTCCGGCTGCACAAGCAGACTAACACTGTAAAGATATGTTCCAAGAACTTTTAAACAGCAATATTTTTATTTGCAATAATTCTCAAATATATATTTTTTACTTGGCCTAACCTTTAGCCCTAGTGGCAATGTCCTCGAGTTTCAGTAAATTGCTTACGTGTACAGCATGAGCTAAATGGTGGTTGCAGATCTGAGATTCTCCAGATCTTCCTTCCCTTTGCCATATCAGTTTGCATCACCTGACAAGCTCGCCCTGCAAGTAAAAGCCACGAGGAACAGCAGGAGTTTTACTTCAATCTCTGGTCTAGACTGAACTAAATCTGTAGATAACAGTTTTACTCATCTTTAAAATGATAAACTAGGAGTTTTGCAAAGTGATCTCAGCGCTCAGATAAAAACGCTATGTGAAAAACAGTTTTTGTTGGTTTCCTAGTTTCATGGCTACCAGAGTGTGTGGAGCTACCAGAGAGTGAACAACAAAACCAAAACAGTTTCTCTCAAGATCAGTGATCCTAAACTTGTCACTGCTGCCACTCAAGAGAGGGAATTGAGCTTCTCTGTGGCAATGCGAGTGCGCACTTGGCTATCTGACTAATAACATTATTCTTTCTCATTCACATGACAAGTGAGGACTGACAGGCTCTAAGGATTATGTAAGTTTTATTAGAAGTGGATTATGAACATGCTCAATAAGGAGATGGAACAGTTATCTATAAGTCAAAAAGAGATAAATTCAATGGAAAGCCAACATAGAATTTAAAAAAAAAAAATGCACATTCAATATTCATTGCTGTTTTAACTCCCATCCCACTAAGTTTCAGTAACATAAAATATGTATTATTTTCTTTCAACTATATTGGAGTTTAAAGTATAGCAAGAGTTTTACTTTGCTGTTCATCTCTACATGTAAATGCCACAAGTAACAGAAAATGATTGTCTTTGATACTGAGAAGAGGAAAATCTTTATATCTGAGGTGAGCAAAGATATAGGGCGTGGGCAAAGACATGCCTAAGCTGGGCACACCAGTACTGTAAAGCATATTCAATAACATATTGATAAAAGGTAAATCAAAACTCACAATGAACCATTGACTTCTGCAAATTTGACATGCACAGGAATATGCAGAACTCAGTATTTTATGCTAAAAACATGAATCATAAGTTTTCAGTTATGAGTATTAACCTTATCCCAGAACTGCCTACAAGCTAAACTTCATACCTAGGTCACATTGAGTAAGAATACAGTTCTCCTTTCTCCTTTCTCTCTTTTTTTTTTTTTTTTTTTTTTTTCCTTTCAGGTGATATGAAAAAGACTGTAATACGATAAACTTCTACTACTCTCAAAAATGATGATAATAAACATTCTACTCTGTAAACATAGAAACACACATCATAAACATGTCACATATATTAAAGAGAAAGATATTTAACTCCTATACAGTCCCTACTGCATAGAAATTCAGAAAAATGCGTACTAAAATTAAGGTAACATTTCCTTGAATTGTAGTATAATTAACAGCTAATGACCAAAGAATGAGTTTCCATTTATTTATTTATTTATTTTTCACAAGCCTGAACCTCTCACCTCTTCTAGGTAAGAAGTTAGAAGCTTGACTATAGCTGGACATCAACGAACACTATACACAGAAAGAAGTTACCAAACATGCAAAACTGAACGCTGCCCTCACAATTAACTGGGCTGTAGAACTTGGATAACCAGAAAAATAAGATCAAATTTAAACAATATTTTCAGTAGCCATCAGGAGATTCCCCCAAAATTTGTTGGCGGGGGAGGGAAGGTGAGGGGCAAAGTGGGAAGCAGAGCCAGCACCTTCTGCTATGGGGCTTGGAAGGTGCAACCTAAACTTTCTCAGCCATGCATGTTCATCAGGATATAGTAAATCAACCCTGGATTTATTAAATCATATTGTGCTTAAACGGCTACTTATGTTAACAGCTAACACCAGATTCTTTCCTCTTCTGTGGCGAGGGACTCTCTCAAAGCCCTTTGCGCTACTGATCCACCCAGAAATCACCCATTACCAAAAGCAACAACCAAAGAGCATCTCCAGAACTGGTTTATTATTCACATTCATGGTTCTTCCAGGGCCAATTCTTGCATTTAACGCTGCTGCATTAATACATTTAATTCAGTAGCAAGATTCTAACTGGTATAAAGGCAAATTCAGAAACAGACATACCTCCCACTTTGGAATTGAAATCCTTCCCAGGATAAGCTTGTGTTCTCTACTGCAGCCTACGTTATTCTGCTATGAAGGACAATCCTATTTTCCATCCTGATTGGAGCAGATAGGATTAAGGTTGTATGGTTCCTTCCTGTTTTACAGTATAGGTAGATTTGACAGCAGCCAGCCATTTCACAGTGAGCCCTCACGATAATGGGGAAGGAATTATAAGATGAGCAAGGTAGTAGGTAGGATAAATAAGGTTAAGAATATTCTTTTCAGAATGAATAACAACTTCAAAATTTGTATACTAGCTGATATACAGCCACATGTATATGAATGAATGGTTGCAGAAATGGAGTGAAAACAAAGGTCACCCAATACGTAACGTAATTAAAACCTGCAGGCTGCCTCTTTGTATATGTGATGTTAACAAGTTTTATATATAAATGCCATGTTTCTGGAGGTTTTAACTGTTCCTTTTCGAAGTTCATATCGCTTGGACTGAGAAATGACAGACAATAAATGAATGTCCAGAATCTTCTGGCCTCTAAAACTTCTGTCAGAAGGGATTAAATGAGATAGAGTCATGCAGAAATTAATGGCTTGTGCATAAAGTAAAATAGTTGATTCTGATAAGCTGGATTAAAAAAAAATCATTAAGAAAAAAAGAAAAAAAGGGGGAAAAAATGAGACTTGTTATACTAGAGGAAGTCAATGAGCCACCCAACAATTCTATCCTTTTAAAACCGTATTAGGAACCATTTTCTTTTATAGTATAACAGCAGTAACATTCCATCTGCTTTCAGTGTGCTCATAAGATATGACTTCAAATTAAAAATTGAGCCTCCAAGAGCTTTGTGTTTAGATCATGCAAAGGAAGCTCTTCTTGCTTATAAAGTTCTTTGGCTAAAGCTAACAGGCTAAAACAATACTGTTACTTTACATCTGACATTTTAATACATAACGTTTCTGTAGTTGAAGCAATCTAAAGAAAAGCTCCTAATGGCAACATCTTTAACTACCCCACTGTGTTTATACAGGCATACAGTACAAAACACGAAACAGTAAGCAAATAAATGCTGTCCCTTTTTATGTGAACTGCAATTTCTTTATGTCTTTCTTAATATTCCAAGCTTTATCAGCTATTTCTTGGCAAGGAATAGGGCATTTGCGCTCGCATACAGAAAGCTGTTAGGGTTGAGGAGGGAATTGATGGTTGGAAAGCAGAGGTTCAGGTGAGCTTCAAGGGAAATGAACTGAACTCAAGAGGCATTTTGGATTGTGCAAAATAAGGACAGGAAGAGTTGTCAGCTACAGCTTGAGTCCAGACTCAGACTAAAATTGTTTGTCTAAAATTGTTGTCTTTCTTCAACTTTTCTTTACTAAACTTATTTGATAAGTTTCTTCTCAAGACATTCTCACAAGCACGATCGTTAAAAATAGGTCAATTGTATGAAAACTAACACACTACTGTTTTTAAACTGATTTGACTATATATCTATCCCTGTGCAAAATAATGCAGATGAATAGTCCTAGGTGGACTTAAGAAGCAGCGTAGAAATCATGGTAGGAGTTTAGCATAATTATTCAGTTGATTCAGTTAGGAGGGAAGCAAACTTTTAGAGGAGGAAATAGAAATGAAGATGAGTTTGGCTGTATAAAACAGACCAGATAGATAGACATGGAAATGACATATGCTAGAAAACAGGCTTGACCTGTCCTACCATACACTGCAAGCAAAAGTAAGAGACAAACAAGGTTTCTCACTGATGAGATGTTCTGAAAAGGAAACACATTTTAAAAACACTCAGACACCTGGAGAAGAGAAAAATTGCCTAGCCTACTGGCAGTCTAGTCTACCAGACCACTGGGAGAACTGGGGGAAGTAGCAACCAGAAATGAAAGTTGAACTTTATGGGGGAAATTCATAACAATCACGTTTTATAGCACTGCAGGGGACAATAATAAATTGGGTACTGTGAAAGTCTGTATGGAGGAGAAATGTATGTTTTAAGTCCAAAGATGTTGATGTTATCATCACTGATGGCCAAAGAGCACAGAAAGGAAAGCAAGGAAAGAAGGGAACTAAAGTTCTTATTCGATTTTGCTGCAAGTGGAATGACCAAATAGGAGAAAAAGAGAAATAAAGGCAGAATTCTTGGCATAGTCTAACTTTCCCAAGAGCCAAGTCAGAAGCACAAAACCTTTCCAACATTTTTCTTATTTCTGTTCCACAGTGGCATGTAAAGAGATTCAGATATTCTTACAATCTAAAGTACCCTGGATGCTCATCTATCATCACACTCACTTTACCCATAGTGCATGAGAATAAAGCGAGCAGAAACTATTCAGTGCTTCACTGAATTATTGTACACCACTGTTATCACAAAGTCCATTATATGAAATGAGTGTTTTTATTTAATTTTATTTGCCTACTGGAGCCTCTCAGCAAGTCAAAACTTAGAGCTAACATCAGGTTATCTGCTTATATAAAACTCCTCATAGCTTTTCAAATGTCAGACATGTGAATCTTGCCTTCTGCAGTGTCAACGGAATTAGAATTGGACTAAGCTAGTCTTAAAAAATAGCAATAACTCTGGATATCATAGCCATATAGAAATAAAGCTGTATAAATATTAGTCTTTCAGATTTGCTACACAGATGATCAAATGGGCACTGTGGCAGTTAGTAACAAATCCCATATGATGTTGGCCATCTCTACATCTTCAACAAATGTGCTCATCAGTAATAAAAGGTCTACTGCATTCCCATTTGATGCAATAAAAATAACTTCTAGGTCAGTATATAATATTTCACTGCTTGAGTCCACACATGCAATTTTTATGCAAATATGCCCAAATCTACATACATATTAAACACACAGTTACAATGTTGTTCTATATTATGAATTACCATAAGTTGCAGGCATATGTGACTCATCTCATTAGACCCACGTCACCATCTCAGCTGCTTAACTTTTTTCCATTTAAACTTATTCTAAATTTTAAAATTTCATGGAATAACAAAGTACTATCACTAAAGAAAAAAACTTTTTTTTTTAGTATGAGAGTTTTCCACAAGTGCATTACAGTAAGATCCTGAAGGTATTATGAGGAGAAGTGACATATTTAATGCCTGATGCATTGCTTTCTAAGTCCAGAATCTGATAGCTATAATTAATCCTGTGCCTATGCATATATTCACACAAATACATGCCCCTCTCCCAAATATATGTATATATATTTACATATTTATTTTAAAATATTGCCCTGTGTAAACATGTATTTCTCTTATTTACAGGATGTTGACCAAAAACAACAATTCAGTCAGACAAAAGTAAATCCAATATCTATGATAGCAGCTTTACAATGAAGGAAGGTGGGAACATGTTAGCACAAACCTTCTGGGACCAAAAGGTTCAAGAGCTTCTTTATCAAAAGTTTAGTCAATGTGTACACACAGGATTTCAGTTCACTGTACTGATTTATTCCTGGCCTCATGGAAAGGTTACATTTGTCAATGTTTAAACAGCACTTCAAAATATTTTGATTTTTTCCCCCTCTACCTTACACAAACTACCCACATTGCATGACCTGTCAGGAGAAGAAGCAAGCTTGAAAAAGTGCAAAAGCACAGTATACAGCAAGAAATAAAACGGTGGTTGTTTAAACTCCCATCTACATCCTGGCCAGGAGACCATGACTGCTCCAAAAAATGGAACAGTGAGGGGAGGTTCAGAGAGAGTCAGAGCAAGTCTCTTTTGACCTTCCCTTTAGCCCCTGGAGAGGTAGTTCTGGATGGCTAAATTAGACTTCAGCTGTGATCTGTTGTCTGGATAACCCTGCTTTTGTCTGTGACTGTTGTGATGGAGTGTGTCTGCTGTACTTTGCTCTCATTTTTTTTTTTCTGTTGCTTTCAAAGGATAGTTACAGAGATAGTTGAATTCCTCTGCAGAGGCTTTGTGGAAGAGTCTGTCTTTCACAGGGGACCAGCAAGGAATGCTATGGTTCAAGTTCGAAGAAAAAAAGGAAATTGTATTTCACTCTGTTCACAACTAATCTGTGACAGTGCTTTCCACAGGATGTTGTGAATGCTCGACTCACATGTGATGCAAGTTGGAGACAGAAATGTCCATACAAGAAATCTATTGTGGACTAATACCTATAAATAGCATCTCTGTCTAGAAAGAAAACAAAAAAAGCGTTGTCATTTAGGGAAGTATTTGAGGGAAGTGCTTCACTATATATTATAGTCCTATATGTTTTGGTCTAGGTTGGAGGTAGGACCATGGGTTATTCGTACATTCTAATGTTACACTCAGTGAAGAGTCTCTGAAAAGCCAATCTGAGAAGGAAAAAAAAGTAGCAAAGGGCTGAGCGGTTCCCCTAGCTCCAGTGCACAGCATCAAAGAGAAGTCCACAGGAACAAGGACACAGTGAGGAGAGAGAAAGAAAGTTTAAAAAAAAAAAAAAAAAAGAAAAAAAAAAGAAAAAACTCATTTGATTTTTAAACGAAAGATTTTTAAGCAGTTTTAATAAGTTAAACCCCAGTGAACGGGGGAGCTATCAAGGTGTTTGCAGTATGAAACCTGATCAGCTTGGGTGATTTATAAGAGCAGAAGCAACTGAGCTTACACCCAAAAGGGTGTTCTCTCTATCACACAGAAACGGTTCCTATTAATATCAAAGACACCTAAAGATTGGAAAAAGTAAACAGGACTGTGCAATAATGGAACAAAAGCCTGGAAACCAGGATTTTATATACCTGCTCACCATAAAATCTCTCAGAGAAAATATGCTGCTGTTCATAGAAAAATGCTCAACCGCTTATATTTTTTTCCCTGTATTGCAGGCATTGAAGTTATACCAACTCTCTTACTATGTTTGTACATGGCCAAACACTGCCAGCAAAAATGAGTAATAAATGTAATAAGCAGCAAAGAGTTCTTCTCCTTCTCCTTGGTCCCACAGTGCAGCTGTAATCATTTTTATCACCAGCTCACCACTGCCATTTTATGTTTCAGGGAAGAAGAAAAAGAGATGAGCTCCAAAAAAGGACATAAGTGTTATAATTAGGAAAAGGTGAAACTGCAAATTGCAAAAAAATAAGGACACTGAATACAGTGTGAGTCACCTGTTTGGCCATATTAGTTGGATGTTAATTTTGTTATAATAAAGGTAAACTCCAGAGGGCAAATTTATTCATTCGTTTGATGGACCATACATCAAAATTAACTCTTGTGTAAAAGTCTTTACTGAAACATATTATAATTTGCAAGATATCTACAAGGCTTTCATCAACCTGCCTGCACTATGTAAGCAAACAACAAGAAAAAAAGATGTACCAGTCCGCAGTAATAAGGTGGGCTGGCAGACAGAAACAGTAACTGGAGATTTAAAAAAAAAAAATCTAAAGGAAAGTCAGAGGTGACCATCACAATAAGCAGCTCTCTATAAAAGGTAGCTTCAATCAAACTGAGAAAGAATAAAATAGCAGCAGAACAAAGACTTCATGAATCTCATAAGCATACTGAAGCCAAGACAGGTCAATCTGGGCATAGCTGCTATAGAGGGATTGCAGAGATAAAAGCACAGAATTTACCGGCCTCAGATCTTAAGGCAGTCGCACAGGCGGTTGAAAATATCAGCTCATCTGTAAAATTTCCTTTCTTTAGGTACAGCAGCAAGCCTCAGATAAAGAGTCAAGGCTATTGACCCACATTAAAAGCTAACTTTAGGAGATATTAGCGTGAGTCAGATCTAGGCTACAAGTAAACGCAAAAGAGTGGAACTTTTACAGACTTTACATGATTAAAGAAGAAAGAAATAAAAGTCTCTTCAGTAAGCACTTAAGAACTCAGCTACAAAGATGAAAACTATTGTCAGCTAAGAGTAAAGCACAACTCCAAGAAAACTAGCTAAGTCAGAAGGAACTACATGTCTGAATATCACTGATTTAGAAAATAAAGCTCACTCAATTTTAAACACATATTACAGCAATTCCATTGTTTGAACTGCTAGGAGCTTACTGCCCAAACTGCTGTGATGCCAGGTAAACACTTTTATTCCCAGCAAACACAAATTGCAGCTTTCTATCTTTGCCATCTTGACAGGTATGATTGGAATACATGGCAAGTCCATAGAAGCTGGATTTAAAGTTACATCCTTTTGGCACCACAAGGAAAAGTGCATAGGGTCAACTGCAAATCCAAACAAGCTCATCTGGGAAAATACCTGGGCAACTAAATTACAATGAGGTTCACATCTGCCAAGGAAAAGCCAACAGACATTCACACAAGCCTTCAAATATTTTGAATACCTATGTAATTGGAAAAAAAGCTTTCTTTGTTCTACAAAGTGATATTAATTTTACTGAGCAAATTAAAATAGCTTATTATAATATCCAAAAAATATATGAAATTAACTCAATACTATCAAAGCCAAGATTAACAAAATTATAACAAGCAATTAGGATTTACAATAGCACCTAATTGCAAATGAGTTTTAGAAAGAAGTACACCACTACCTGAAAGGAAAATAGTGTCTAGTTATCCCTATTGTCTACTTTGACATTCTTCTGAAGGGCTAGTTTCCACAAATCAGAAGAGAAAAAAGGCAATTGTAAGACATGCTTTTCCCAGGTGTAAGAGTAATATGTCTAATTACTTTTCCTTTTTATTATATTGGCTGCTATTTATTATCTGTCAACACCTGATGATAAAAAGCTATAGAAAAAAAGGCCTCCAAACCTCCCAAGAGAGAAGGTAATAGAAGCAAAACTTTCCTTCTAGAAAAGGAGCATTTAAATTCCATTTTATTTCAAGGCATCACAAGATTCAAATTTTAGTTCAAGTATAATAAATCCACCCTCACTGTGTCTTCAGCTAAAAAGAGAGTAAAACAAAAGGAAAAAAAAAAGACTTGTCAGTACTAAATAATAACAACGCATTTCAAACTGCCAAAAGGTGACATTTCAGGTGTATACTGATACATGCAACGATGCAAGCTCTTAATTTTGTTTTGGCTGTTTATCAGCTTCATGTCAACAAGACGGTTAAGAATCTCTAAATTTGCTCTGCTGTGAACGGAGCTCTTCAGGGACTTGCCTGTCAGATCGACAGGCAATACACTGTACCTAAAGCACGGCCAATTACGCCAGGAGAAGGCATGCTCAACTTAGCAGTTGTTTCGTGTTCTGTTACTCAGCCTTGTCAAACAGTACCTGCAGGAGACTAACACCTACACCTTCAGGTAGGAGCATAGTTCTGCAAAAGACTGATGATTTGTCTCCGTATTTTGTGGCAAACATTTGATTTTGGCACGTGACAAGCTTTCTGGCAGCCCACCTGGCACGCTGCCGAACGCCTTGACCTGCTAATCTCTTCAGAAGGTGACAATCCAAGGGCTGTAATTTCCAGCATCCTAAATTCCCAGCCTCCTCTGCGACTTCCACAGTATGTCTGGTCAGCTGCCAAGGAAGAACATTTCCTGGATTTCTAAGCATTGACTGACTCCCCAGACATTATACTGATAAAAGTCCAACAACTTCTAAGGCCAGGAAACTCCATTACTTACAGACTAGCCATGATTCCCAGGCTGCAGTGATATGTCAGTCAGCCAGCTGACAATGAGCAACCCCAAACAGAGGGCTCAGAGCAGGAGCTCTCCATTTCAGAGACTGAGTTGACCTCACAAACTGAATAATACTCCCGGAGCTGGCCTGTCCCATGGCTAGAACTCCACCTCTGACAAAGGCATCTCAAACTGTTTGGCTGCCAGTGATTCTAGGGAAAGTCATATGACATTTTTCCTTCCATTTTTTTTCTTACCAGTGTTCAGGGAAGGAAAAAAAAAAAAAAAAAAAAAAACCACCAACCAATCCCTTTTTCAACTGAGAATCTGCACTCCAGTTTCACATGTTGCTTTTGCTAAATTTGTTCCACTGGAGACCTTCTACTCTGCTTCCATGTGTTCATGGTGTTCATGTTTCCTAACGATACTGAGGTTAGAAAACACTCATCTTTTTCAAAAAGTATCCTGCTCTTTCCCTAGATGGCTGTTAACTCTTCAGACTAATAAATTTGCTAAAAGAAATTCTAGAAGTCATCTAAAGTGTATTAAGTTCTTGACCCCTAACAGACAACTTCTCACGTTGAAAAATAAAGAAAATATAGTGTCTTCAGTTTCAATTTCTCAGAGATGGATGGCATCAGCCACTTGTGATTAAAGTCTGCTCCAGGAGATAGGATGTTTTATCTCTGGTGACATATTTCTGTGATAAATACTGTAATGCTTCCTTCTTCACTGTCATCTTGATGCTATTAACCATAGTGTGGACAGGCCCTGGTAATGGCGTTCTGAGTGAAGTCTGTGATTGCTTAGGAGGAGAACGCCCGTACCTGCTTGTTCAAGTCCTGGACAGGTTCAAGACTTACAGAGATAACCCATAGCTCTGAACAGACTAGAAAATTATAGCAGAACTGTTCATACAGAACAGTAACAATATAAGTTTCTTGCTGCTGAAGATCAAAATAGATCTTTACAAATAAACTGAAATGATTATTTACTGAATGATGCACTCAGGACCTGTAAGTCACATCTCCCAGGTAAGACTCATTTCATTTGTTTATCTGTCCATGTTATTGGTTGTCACTTTTACCACTGCGCTTATGTACCTCCCCGTGCTTCTAGGGTCCCCCTAAATACCATCAAGGAAGCAACAGGCACTGAAGACCATCAGCCCTCATCCTCCACACAATGGAAAGCAAAGCAAAAGAGGATGGCAAAGGGAAAAGAGACAAGTAGCAGATTCTGACAAGGACATCCAGTAGTTTTGATTAATTAATCTCAGGAAGTTTTGTGAGGAATTCCATAAGGATTTAGAAGCAGGTTGAAAAGCATCATATTGCCTGGGGAAATTCAACGTAAAGGAACAGAAACTACTCTGCAGAGGAGGAAAAGTTTAAGCTATTTATATTTAATGATGGGTTCTAAGTAATATCCTCCAAGGAAAATCAGCAAGGAATCATTTCAGAGCGCAGTACAACATGAAGATGTTGTACTCAACACACGTGACTTCTAAAAGCAGTGAAAGACTACAATGCATAAAAGCAAAACTTTTGTGATAATTACGTAAATATTTATTAAGATACTATGATTTACCTTTATCTAATTAAGGCTATAACAAAATCCCTAAATCCTTACTGACGGAAAACTCGTGAAAACTTAAAGAGATTATTCTACTTAATCCATTTCCCATTGTGACCTTAATCTTGTCAGGTGCCTTAGGTAATTAAAAATACTTTTACTTATTCCTTAGGAGGCATATGTATCAGTAAACTCACAAGTCATGGCTTACACAGGTGACTAATCTGCATACAGGTAATCTGCATACACTGAAGAAACTAGTAGACTCACAAGTACCAAGCAATATCATATATAAATTGACTTTCTGTTATATAAAAGATACTTTATTCACAACTTCTCGTCATGAGTTTATTCAGATTATCACTGCTAAAAAAATTGAAAATTCCAATTTTGTGTGATAAAATTACCTACATTCTTGAATTATTGCTAAGAATGTTATTCTTGTAAGCATCAATCTAATGAGGAAACCACATCCTAAGAGCAATAAATGTATACAGCAGTCATCATGTTCTGGACCTTAGCTGAAAAATATTTAACTATTTTTCAGTATCTCTATTCAAAGAAAGGACTAATTATCACAAGCAGAAACTAGATTTTTCAAAGATGATGTGAAATAAAGTTGAGAGCACTATTCCTACCAACTCCAACACTTCAATGTGAGTTGATACCCTGCCCTCAAAAAATCATATTTTTGAGCTATTTAACAATAAGTAACTCTTAAGAGTAATCTCTTAAAGAAAGTTTCTTCAATATTGATCAAATTAAATCTCTAAATGAAATAGTATAAGACTTATGTGAAATTATACATTCACAGTTAAAAACACTTAAAACAAATGCATAATTCATTTGTTCTAAATTCATGCATTAAGGCTAGCCTATTTCCAACACATTTATCTTTTGTTTTGAGAAACTAAATGAAAAAATATATTTGTCTTGAAGTTCATGTGTTCTGTTCCCTACTGTTATTATTTAATTACACTTCATTTAAGATATAACAATCAGATTTTACAATTCTATTTACAGAAAATATAGAAAACAAAAATAACACAGAAACTCTTAAATAACATGGCTGAGGCTTACATAGTTTACCCCTTTTCTCTTATCATCAGTGCAAAACTGAAAGAAAGAGATAAAAATCATCAATGCCTTTAGGTGTAAAATGAGTTTCACAGAGACAGTAGGTGAGATTCCTTGAAAGGAAACTTTTAAACTACAACAAACCATTTTTCATTACAAAAGCCAAAACTGAGAGCTGAGTCATAAATCATGGACAATATATATGTGACAAAAAGCTACAAACTACTGTGAAGATGAACGTGCGAAGTGTGTCCTTAGAGACTTATGAAGCAGAAGTCCTTGCTCAGACAGCTTTCACAGGTGATAGGTATAACATCTAAAAATACTTTACAATTTCATAAAAAAAAAACTTTCAAAAGCAAAGAACATACAAAAAAATGTATGTGTCTCTATTAGACAGAGAGGATATACAAAACGATGTACATCTGAGATTATCTGTTTACATAAAACAAAGGCCATTGGAATAAAAAAGGCAACTTTCTTCCAGCCTAAGTTACTGTCAACTAAGGTGTCAACCGAAGAACAAAACACAGAGAAGGGAAAAAAAAAAGGGAGGGGGAGCATAGAAAAATTCAAACAACAATGTCATTAACCTGCAATGGAAGCATTGCAAGCTATCCATGCATTTGTAAAGCATGAGTAGAGCCTAGCTCACCTGGGAGGAAGAAGGGTAGGAGGGAGCAAGGAAAAAAAAAATATAAATTAAATAATAATAATAATCCAGAATAATCAAGCAGAAGGCATAGCTCCATACAGGGCTCAATCACCTGTCTCCTAAGGCCCCTTTTTGGTACAGGATGGAGCTCGTTTGAAAAACAAGATATTGCAACCACCCTTGAATGTTTCAAAGAAAAGAAGGTTAAGCAGCTTGACCTTCCACTTGCCTGGGTCCTTAATGAAAAAAAAAAAAAAAAAAAAAAAAGCTAAAAACTTAAAAACTTGAACAGCAAGTTATTTTGTGTCTTATTTTTATTAAGAAGGCAAGCAGTACAGGCACTTTTAAGACTGCAATGACTGCAGAGTTGTCATGGTTGGACAGTGTTCTGATGAAGAACCCTGCTACACATCTGTGTGCCTAGGCACATGGACCCATGTACTGCAAGTGTGTGCACATATAATATATTTATGTATATTGTTTATGTGTATACACATGCATGCATTTACTTTTTCTTACTGCAGCTCTCCGTTTTCTGTTTCATGCTATGGAGACCGTGATGAGCCCTGTGGAAGGAAGGCTTGTTGCTAGGGGAGCTTTGGTTTCCAGCACCATTCGCAGGCTTACCCTTTCACGGGGCAGCGACTCATTCCTGCAATCCATTAGCCATGTCCTCACTGCTGATAGTCTTGAATAATAAAACTGCGTCTGGAAAGTCCTTCCTTCCTCCTCCCGTGTAAGCTCTGCAACATATAGGAGACAGAGTACTGTCAGCTGCCACTTTACGGGCTTGGAATTTGCCTTTCAGCTGCAGACCATTATGTAGCCAAACCCTTTAATTCCATTAACATTATTACTTTATTAACCTTTCCTCTGCTTAATGTGTCCACTCTCAGATGCTGATCCAACAATTATTCTCTGTATTTTATTTTAATCTCACCTTTTTCTGCTCTACCTAGCTTACATCATTTTATTCAAAAAGGTCATTTTAATTCCAGGTCATCTGCCAATCACATAAAGAAATTACAATTTTTCTAAGATTTAAAACACTGCAAAGTCATCTTTTTTTATTTTCATACCGGAGTACATAAATTGGAAAGTACATCTTAGGTAGTGGGGCATATGTAGAAACATATGAAGTTATCCTATCATGGGTAAATATTCTATCAAATTGCCTTTTTTTGTTGTTGTTTTAAACTTTACAGTTGAGGCTCTGCAAACCAGATAAATCTAGACATTCAGATACTCATGTCTATGGACAGTCCCTTTACAATCCTATCAGTTCAGGCATGCAAATCTCCTGGCTGAACGATTATGTTACATAGACAAATCCAATACTTTGATATATTATTTTCATTCAAATCTGACTGCAGTATAAAAACATTTTTCTCTTAGTTGTGAAGGGATTTGGAGGTTCCTTATGCTGAATTCAAAGGGAGTTATGTTTCGTGTTATCAAATTAGAGATAGAAAAAAACAGTAAATAGCAAACGGTTTAGAAAACCATTTTTTCTCCCATTCTCCAAGTTCACGAGTTACTATTTGTGAATTCAGGTCAATCTGCCAAATAGCTCAGACAGATTTTTTTTTATGAGATTAGAATTACCATGATGGTGGTAACTCACTCCTAATACAGAACATTTATATAAGGTATTTGAAATCACTCATTTGATGAAGAGAAATTTAAGCCTACATCTTACAGTACGTAGCCTAAGTGCTCTCAGAATTGTGCTGTTAGCTGTTCCGAAAGGAGCATGCTCTAAATTAATCATTGACATCCCCACCTGTACTTAAGCACCTATACTTAAGTACAAATGGAGACAGTGGATCCAAAAATAAATGACACTAGTAATGCCTAGTGATATTAGTAAGACATTCATGAAGGAGTGCCTGAATTTTATTATCAGGCCCCGCTGAACTTTTATTTATAAAAAAGCAACATAGGAATAATAAGATTCAGCTACTGAAATACTACCTAAGTTATCCTACAGTTTGTAGATAAGGATATTTTTCTGGGAGATTCAGATCAATGTTCTCAGGGTCAATTTTTGATATCTAAGGCACCTGAAGTACCGGCAGCAACCTGATTCTCACCATTTACACTGCTGCCCTTTCATTAACACTTCACCTGAAGATTTGAGGTTTTGAAGTTCAATGAGAAAAAGGAAGCAACCACATTTTGGGTCAATCCAGACCCTCAAGAGAATTCGCTGTGCTTGTTAATAGAATAACAACTACTTGTATTGCCCTCCTCCTAATCCTGTTTAAACTGACACTCAAAATTGACACTCAGTTGACAAATGAAACATTTCATAAATACTTGTGGGATGAATTTCAGCCTTTTATTTAATTATATAAAAATAACAATAATAAAAATAAAACCATAGATACACTAGTGCTATGTTATAATTTGAGGATTCTGGCTGATGAGTGAGGGAAAAGGGGTCACTTTTCATTAATAAAGCAGTGATAAGATGCCTGCATGAATAATTAAAAATAAAGGAGAAATTCTTCATTAAGATTAAATTCAATGTCAAAGATTAACATGATTGCTACAGCACTTCAACTGAAAGATTTTGGTTGAGCAATAAATCCAGTTTGAAATGAAAGCAGGAACTAATAAGGAAATAAAAACATGAATTATATTTAGAGACATTGAAGATCAAGTTAGGAGAAATTAATCTAATTTAACTTGCCTTACAAGCAACAGAATATTTTCTGGAAGAAGTAGAAGAAACACCTCTTGTTAGATGAACATATAATATTTATTATGGTAGCTTTTTTATATATATAGTCTTGTTACAAAAGATCACATTATTGATCAATTGATCACATTATTGATCAATATTGGATGTTCAAGTATGTGAACAAATAATTCATTAGATCCAATAACTATGTTTTCAAACAGAATACATATTTTAACATGTGTATCTTAAAAGATAAAAAAAAATTATATTATCTAAGGATCGCCTTTTTATTATGCCCCAAAGTAGTGTACAATAATTCTTGGGATATAGAAGATAGTTCATATCTGTAAATGCATATAGAAAGCTAATTACATTCTTGTGCTTAAATGTTAGCAGCTTCACTTCTTTCTCAGCTGTGTTTATCTTACATATTTTCAAACAAGACTGTTGACCAAATAACTAGTGACTATTCCCCATGTGTAGCCTGAGAAGGCACTATATTTAAAAAGACTAATGATACTGATTACTTGTACTTGGATAGAAAAAGGAGACCAGTGTTATTTAGCTAGTGGAAGAAAAAAGGTAAATATAAATTCTACAAATATCAACTAAGGTAATAACCCATCTCTCTAAAAGCAACTTCTATTTGTCACCATATACTAGCAGCCATCAAGTAAAGGACGTTGCACTTGTGTCCTATTTCTGCTTCAGAAACCTCCCCCAATATTGGGAAGAGTGAGAATATGCATATATTCTCTTTAAAAAGAAATTTAAAAAACAATTGTTGAACAACTGTCATGAACTCTTACATTTCCCTGAGTTCTTGTCATCCAGAGTTTTTAATACTAGCATTATTATTCCTCCTGATTTCATAACATTTGATTGGATACACTCATTATCCAACAATGTGTCAAGCTCAAGAGATAAAGATTAATGATAGAAAAAAATCCCATTTTTAAAATAATACTATTTAAACATAGTATTATTATAATGCTGTGTATTATATTATCACAGTTAATAATATTAACTATATTAACTATACTTGAATGCGGGATAGGTAAAAAGGTGCAAATTTTGTAGCATCTGCTTGCTTCACGCATTGCACATGCCCAAAGGCTCCTCATATGCCTCCATCAGTAAACACATTTTGTGTCATCTTTGAAAACTTCTGTTTCCCATCAGCTTCATTTCCTCTACACAAAGGACTCTGTATTTAATCATTTCATTATGTTCCTTGCCTATAACTTAAACATAGTTTTCTCTGCCATTCAACAAGAAGCCTCAGGACAGTTAGAACTATTCCTGCAATTCCACTATCCTGTGCCACTGCTAAATCCGTCCACAGATAACTACAGCTGAGCTAACCTACAGATACCGAAAATATAACAACTCACATGGTACCCCCTTTCTTATCCTTTTGAGCTTCTGTTTTCCCATGTGTGTATGTGTGTATATATATATATGTATATATATCTATATATAATGTTATCAGTTTACTCTCAACTTCTAAGTATTTTTTTGGAGACTCTGAATGTCCATTCAATCCTTGTTATAAATCACTCAGTGACAGACCATGTGAAAGGAAGTCTGCTTAACTTCCCATAAGCTCCTCCAACCTAATGGTAATCTTACCTACTCACCATAGACACAACGGTTGAAAGAAACATGTAAAGATAATTCATAGTTTGAATACTAAAATTTCATTAATTTAATTAATCCTTCAGCTGAATGGCAGAACCAGTGCTTTCTTTGTCATTCTTGAACCAAAATTTCTCCAACCTTTTTATAGCAATGAACTTGTTTCCCTATGATCTTTGCAATCAATAAAGAAACTATTTGAACTCAGATTGTTCTTGCTGCGACTATTACTTCATTCCACACCACGGATATGAAAGCCAGACATCTCCATGCGTCCCCATCATACCTTCCAATGAAGAACAACTCCGAGTACTGTCCAACTGCTCATAATCATGGACTTCAATGGCTGAGCTATGACTGTTTCAGTATTAATTTCAAAACAGCTCTATTTTGATACAATTCATTAAAGGTACAATTAAAGGTGTCCAAATATCTCAAAATGATACAGAATTGATGAAAACGACTAAAGAACCTTTGTATTGAACTCAGTCTCTACAATGCTCGAAATTAAGTGCACAAATTTAATTATCCCTAAAGGTACACTATGGATCTTGGTATTGATCTAAATTGAGAGCAAACTATCATTATGTTATTCTCTCCTCCACAGAGCTTATTTTTTCCATTACTATGCAATCTATACAATATCCTTTAAGCAGTCTCTGGTGTTTTGGTGAAAAAAACCCTAAATGGTTAATATTAATATTATTTCAACACATTTCACTGTGTTCATCTCATTTTCTCTTTTCTTTCATTCCCTTCATGAATTTCCCTCTCTTCCTTATTCTTAACATCCTACCTTGTCCAAACATTTATGTCAAAAAACCATGAGTTGTCCAAATATAATCAGGACATAGATTCTATTTTTAAAAGGGAAAGAGAGAAGCACTG
Organism: Nothoprocta perdicaria; assembly: GCF_003342845.1. Classification (NCBI taxonomy): domain Eukaryota; kingdom Metazoa; phylum Chordata; class Aves; order Tinamiformes; family Tinamidae; genus Nothoprocta; species Nothoprocta perdicaria. The sequence goes on from NW_020455588.1 coordinate 3,426,093, forward strand.
TAGTCCGTGAGCTTCCATCAGTCCATCCCTAGGACACTGACTCTGAAGAAGGTATCTGCTGTTGGGAGTGGAGAGAACAGAGAGCAGAAACAAGGATTTGAACTGTAACCTACTTCTACACAAAAAGAAATGATTTATTCTGTCGGCGCATTAATTACTGTTTCTGGATACTGTAGTTCTGTTAAATGTGCAATTTCCAGGATCTTCAATGAGAGCTTCAAGAATCATGGAGTCGTAAGGTACCCATATTAATCCGTGCATAAATAGCAGTTCTCACAATATCCTAATAGTCTTTTAAACATCAGAAAAGACTTTTTTAAACTAAAAAAGTTTAGAGTTTGTCCTGTCTGATCATTTCTATAGGAAGAGTATGTGTTACTAGATTTTTTAAATTAGGTTGCTTAGGTTTTCTACTAGATTATGAGAAATGCCAGCATTTAGTATTCATCTAAGTAATGGATTGTGTGATTCAGAGACAGATCAAAGTTGTGTTTGGACCCCATAGTTACGTGTAAGAAGGCTTTTGTGCTTAGATAGTGTCCAGGTGCTTAGACAACGTCCAGACACATCAGATTTTTTTTTCAAATGAATTAATGCAGCTTTATCTTTATATAAATGAGTATGTGTATATACAAAGCCCAACTATTTTGCTGTATTCCCTGATATATTTATTTCACTGAAATGCAGTATTGCTCCCTGACTATTCAAAAAAAAAAAAAAATCACCTATCTCACATACCAGAAAGAAAGAAAGAAAATCTATATTTCTCTACATTAATTTCCACTAGGGATACAATACGGAGGGGGGATCCCAGTAGGGATACAACGCAGATCCTAAAATATTTTATTTGTATTTTCTATTGCAGATTAACTACTCCAAATAGAGAAGTTATTTGTCAAAGATATACTGTGCCCTATTGTTGTTCTAAATATTCATAAAATTATTCTCTTACAAAAGCCAAAGTTAATTCTAAAATAAACAATCATATAAATAAACAAATAAACCACACATGGTGTCTACAGATCTCACACTGCTTCTTCCATGTTGTGCAAGAAATTGTAGTAGTAAACTCACTGAACAAGAAAATCACCTTTAGTTTCCATTCTTGGAATCACTGCACAGACTCCTTGTACCTCTTCTGCAAATCAGTGGTCTGTGCCCAGATCACAGAGTCCATAAAATACTTCCAATTTTAAAACTGAATTGAGATTTAAACTAAAACTCTCTTGTTTATACACAGGATACATATTCTTTAAAATTTTAGATGTTGCATTGGGTACCAAATGAATTTTATGACAGTTTACAGATGTATCAACTAATTGGCTTACAGTTAACAACTGATATTTTTAAATTGACCAGCTAAAAGTTTTAGAAAATGCTTTCTGATGCTTTTAATAACTAATATCTGTTCCTAGCACTTTATAGCTTACATAAATTTTGATCTCAGTAAATTTATAGTTTGTCAAAGAAGTAGAAAAGTTATTTTCACTGAAAATATCACAGAAGGAAAATCCTCTGAATTTGTCAACTCAAATTCAATTTTGTATGGGGCACTTATGGAGAAAAAAGATATTTGAAATTCTTGTGTCTTCTTGAAACAAAAAGAAAAATAGTGTTTTATTTCAAAGTGATGATAAGAAAGGATTTTGTTTCCTTGCAATTTATTGAAATGGTTTAAAAGAAAGCATGGAAGGAGATATGACACACTATGACTTCTCTGTAAATCAGATGATCTTCTATCATAAACATACACACAAAAGCTCTTGAAAGATGATTTCAGACCTCATGTCTATGGCACAGCATTCACATTTATACTCCAAATTTATAAAGGCACGTTGGCTACAGCTTTTATCAGCAATTCTGGGTTATTTTGCAGTCTGTATCTGTCTAGACCAGAGAGCTGATAGGAGACAGCTGGAATAGCCCTCTGTAAATTAGTCATATTGATGAGAATCTGCATCCAGGACTTCAGAGACCAGTTTGGAAAAAAAAAAAAAAAAAAAAAAAAAAAAAAAGTGTAAGAAGGAACAGATGTACATTAATTTAGGTTAAAAAAAAATATTTCAGATGTACTCTTTAAATTGATTTCAGAAAGAGTTAATTCAATAAGGGTGTGAAGTTCATAGGAAGGTGGTGGGAAAAAATAGTCTAGGAAGAAGGTAGCAAGCCTATGAGACAGAAACTACAATAGATCAATACAAACCTGTATCAAAGAGGCAAAAAGTAGCATAGCAAAGAAAGCCAATGACCAACAGACATGAAAAGACAGGAAAATCAGGAAAAAAAATTGATCGCTTTTTTTTTTAATAACTCAGTACCTCAAGCAATTCCCAGCTAGAATTTGTGGACTGAAAAGAAAGGAAATTAAAATTTGCAATGACTTCCTCGGCAAAACCCCTTATGGATTGCTCTGGGGAAGAAACAGATTCTAGAAATATTCAAAAATTCTTCAGTCTTTCAGGGAAGAAAGGAAAAGTGCTGAGGGAGGCAAAAATGCTCTCTGGGGACATGAGGTGCTAGCAGTCATGGCTGGATTGACTCTTTTAGGAAAGATGCTGAATGGGAATTATTCAATTAGTCAAAATCTTGATCTTATTCTGCACAGCACTTTGAGATGTGTTTTCTTTCTGGTAGGAGATTTTGACCACCTCAAACGCAGCCTGCTTTCCAAAGGATGGTTCCTTCTGAAGGACTGTTTCCTGTAAAAATACTCGCTGGTCTAATTTTGTACTTTGCACTCACACTAAAACCACACTTGAACACAGATTGAGCATCTTTGATGTTCGCAGCCTCATGAAGTGGTCAGTTAGAAGTTAATTCATGAAGCTAGCGTTTTCTTTCCTTTTGCTCTAATTTGTGGATTACTATTTCCACAATCAATATAACACTTCAGTGTAGCTGTGGAAAGAGATTACAGGCTGACTTCTTAGCTTTAGATATAAGAAGGATCATCTTGTCATCAGGATCCAGGAATATGTGAAGAGAACGTGTTTTTCTCCTTCTATTCGCTCTGCCTGCAGAGTGTTTGTGTTTATTCGGCTGTTTGTGTTAGGATAACACTCATACAACAAAAATATGTACCCATTTTTTTTGGAGGCGGTACCAAGGTGGAAGATCATAATTTAACCCAATACCTCAAGTGTCCCTCACAACAAAAATTCCAATAATTCTCAGTTAGACAAGAAAATGCCTTTAAAAGTCATGATTCAATGCATGACTCAGATGTCTCATCTAAACTTGAAGAAAATGCTTGTTGCAGTAAAGTTTTGTCTTTCTTTTAGGAATGAATTTTATACAAAGAATGCAGTTTGACAGAATAATTCCAGCTGTTCCTAGGCAGAAAGAATGTTACCTTTTTGAAAAAAAGGAGTCATTTCAAACTCTGCCAACAGTATCCAGACAGGTCTAGTTCACCCAGACGAGTCCTTACTTTTGGCACCAGCTGGTTTGTTAAAAATATGGTGGTAATTTTTGAAAGTATTTTACATTTGATTACGAGAACAGTGAATAAGAAGTGTAATGAACATTTACAAGTACTAAAGCTGAGACTCAGATGCAGAATAATGATTTATGCAATAGGATAAAAACACGTATCAAGTTAAAAATTTTCTAGAATCCAAAGAGAGTAAGAGAACTATAAGAAACACAGCTTATTAATTTGCTGCAGAGGGATACAGTGTGCTGAGTTGCCTTTAAATAAAAGATAAAGCATGATATAAGTAGTAGTTTTCATGGCATTTAAATGGCTACATCAGAGCAAGGCAAAACAACTTCTAAAAAATGTTGCAACATGAGTGGATTCTTTTGAATAAGGAAAGAGAAAGTATAATCTTAGAGATCAATTGCATACTGATATTATAATTATTGTGCTTGAATGCTCTTTCCTTTCAAAAGCCAGAATAGTTTCTTCTCTTAATAAAGTAGCCTGAAAAACTGTGGTATTTATATCAAGGCTGCAATGAAATCCAATATTTTTCTCCTTCTTTGCCCCAATCATGTCACTGAAATAAGCCATCTCTGTTGGAAGAGAGTGTATACATACACCTAATCACTACAGCAAGAGAAGCCTGAAGGAGAACTACAGGCAATATTGCAGATGACACATTTGACTAATAATGAGGACAGTAGTTCTTTAGACTGCCTTGAAAGGGTTAACGTCACTTATGAAGCCTGATATAGACTGGATGAGAGATGCCTTTTTAGTCGCTATCTTTTTGGTACTGAAGAGCCTCAAGTAGAAGTGTCACTGCCCAGATGAGTGTTGAGCACGCTTTCCATTCACTTATCTCCTCAGCTTTGAAGAAAAGCAAAGGGGAGTGGCTGGTCCTTAAGAATCACTATCCTTCCAAACTTTTTTTTTTTTTTCCTTTACAGGTAAATATTTGCCAATACTCTCCAGAAAAGATAATTACATGTAAAGAGACTACTTCAATAATGACACTACAGTTTTACTCCTTCATGTCACTTTATGCACAGTACTCCACTGAGTCACAGGACCGAGGTAAGTACAGATGTAAATATCACTAAATCAGATATACTGATCACTACTTCCTTCAGTTTCACTTAAGACAGCCTTGGCTACATGCAAGTCTTAATAACTAGTCTCATTGTCATCAAGGGGACAGTGCCAATTGTATGACACTTCTCAGTATGTTTAGGTGTATTTTAGTTTGGCAGTCGTTAGGTCAAGAAGCTATAATTTTCCTTCCACTCTCTTCATGTGACTCAGCACACTCAACCTCTCCAAGTTTTACCTACCTACAATCAAGATCTTTGAAATTCAAAACTAAAATATTAAATCCTCTAGGCTCAATGCACTGCTGTCCTGGATGGAATATGGGAAGGATGGGGCACACCTGGTTTTATTTTTAAGACTGGAAGTTGGAGTTTATGTGAAATTATAGGTATAGTTTAGTAAAGGTTTCTTTCACATCTGCTTTCTAAGGAAAAGCATAACATTTAACCTGAAGTGCTCCTTGAAGCAATTTTTTTTAAGTCCTTCTCCATTACTAACCAATGGATCTATATACTCTCAGGCGCTGATAAGAAATAGCCTGCATTCTTTCAAGATTAGTGTACTTTATGCTATCTTGAAGTGCAAAGCTAATTACAGAAAGAAGAATACTGCATCCTATGTACTTCCTAGCACAGTCTTTCTTGGTGAAGGCTCAGCTTAGTGTCTGTCTTGTCACAGTTCATTTAATGCTAGCAATATGGACAAAGGAACATGCAGTACACTTTAAAGCTTAATTTCTGAAGAATCTCAGCTGCTTCAAACATTCAAATCATTTCTGACAGGAAACATGGCTGAGTTTTAGCCAAAGTCTTGTTCATGTCTTACTTTTACACTGGAATTTTGAAATGGCAATTGCTGTTATACCTTTCCTATATCTGTGAAAATGTCATCCTTAAAAATGTGAAAAATCTGAAGCATCACTGATGTTGGCATTCCTTAAAGTGACAGTCATGCAAACATCCCTGCCTCATGAGATCCCCAAACTCTGCAGTTCAGCCTAAGTAGCGGCAGCTTATGGCTTCTCGTTGGAAATTAGGTCACTGTAGAACAAACAAACTAGTTTTGTACAAATTCTGCACAAGCTGGATTACTTTAGGAAAATAAGCTCTTCAGCTACAAGCTTCTTTGGACAGGTGTTATGTCTCTAAAGCATCAAAGCTTTAGGCGGCTACCTACATAGAACTATTTTTAGCAATAATAAGACTTATAATACGATAGACAGCAGTAGCAATAACTAGACACAAGATGGAATGGAAAAGTCAGCAAGCAAGGAAGTATATCATACTAAAGTCACTTTCTGTATAAATACAGAGGATGAGAAGGATCTGGAAGCCCTTGATAAATGCCAAATTATCATGCAGAGTAATTAACAATAGAAACACTGGATTGAAAAGAGTCATTAGAATAATTTCATCCAATTTATATTTAATGCCACATAAGGGATTAGTGAAGCTAACTTAGAATAATGGATGCCATTCTGGCTGCCTTATTATAAAGGAACACACAGTTTAGAATAACCAAAATGACAGTAATATTGAATAACCAATTCAAAGTGGTTGCAGAAACCTTACCAGCTTTCTGGTAAGAAAAGCAGAGCTCTTCAACCAGGAGAGCAACACTTTCAAGTGGACAGCAAGGACTGGTGCTATACAGGTATTTCTAAAGGAAAAAATGTGACTGCAAGGGGAAGGAAAATGAAAAATAGGCCAGTCACCATTGAAATTCGAGTGGATTTTCTGTGGCAGAAAGTGGAACAGATAGAGAAGACAACAACTAGTCCAGTTAGTAATGATCTCTTTCTTTGGAAATGCATCTGTAATTTAATTACAATACAAAATGGTTTATGAGTTATTACAGTTAAATTTAAGAAAAAGTGGTAGCTTGACAGGACAACATAGTACTTCATACTTGTATACTCTATTGTGTTATGTTTTTCTGAAGAATATGTGTTTCACAGACTGCTTCTGCACTGCTTTTATTTGAGGTTATTTAATCACTTCTGTGTTGCTGTGTTGTTTTGAAACATGTATTCTGCATACATGACTACATGGTGTAAAAATCCTATCATTAGTATCTCTGCACACCTTGCTCCAAACATTTCTCCTCATTCTAGGATAACTGATTTCTGGAATTTTGAGTTAAAATCTTCCATCACTGCTAGTTTTTCTTTCCGTCATCATTACATCTGACTACAGCCAAAGTTAAACCCTTAAAGTTGCTGTAAATAAATGCAGACAGCCTATGATATTACATTTAGAAAAATTTGAATAGATATCTGAAGTTAACACAATGAGCCTAATTGCCTTTCTGCATTTGAAAGGAATGTTGAAAACACATAAAATTAAGTTACACTGAAAATTCCAGTTCTTTCCCTCATTTAAAGCAAGAGATTTACTTTATTTACTTCTTATGGAAAGTATTGAAAGCTAATATAAACTTCTATTCCTGCAAAGGCATGTGCTTCATTTCTCTATTAAAAAAAAAAAAAAAAAAAAAAAAAACTTGATAGGAAGAGATAAGTGAATGCTTACATAAGATTAAGATCATTCCAGATACAAAAGAAAGTAGCTTTTAGGCCTTTCTAAAGTCCATGGTTCTGAAAGAAGAGGAAAAGTTGTATTGCAAAGTTTCAGGTCCTTTATCAAAAACATTTAGAGTTACACAGAAATTGCAGCAGTTTCCTTAAGGACTAGACTGTCTGGTAAGACCTTAGAACCAGAGAAATGTTCAACTCTTTCACTAGAGGAGAAAATATCAGAAGCAGCAGCCAGCAGTATGATTGAGGAGCATTTAGTGAGGTGCAGTTTCATTAAAGATAGTTACAGCATGGACTCAGAAAAGAAAAAGCCTGCGTAATAAATCTCACAGAATCTTTTGAAGAGCTAATACAAAGAGTTGGCAGGGGAAAGGCTGAGGACATAATTTACCACCACTTCAAGAAAGCTTTCAATGCAGTACAACACAAAAAAGACTAATCTACAAGGTTAGCAGATCTCATATCAAGAAGCAAAGCTGTCTGAGTGCAAAACTGATTCAGGATGGAAATCAAATGGTTCTGAAGAGTAAAAACACTTGAGAAGAAATAGGTATGGGTTACAAGTGGCCCGGCACAAATACAAGGGCTGAATTTTATTCCATTTATCTCCACTAGCCCAGAAAAAAAAAAAGGAACATGCAGCAAGTAACAGAAATCTGACTTGATAGGAAACTGCAAGGAAGGATGAAAGAACTCTAAAGATCAGATTGCAGCTGGGACATAGTTAAAAGCTACGGGTTATACCTAACAATTATATCTAAGCCACAATGCAAATTCACCAGTGTCAAATATATGAGGGTACATGAGTGTATCCATGAATGCAAATACATACAAATTTGTCTTGCATATGTTACATTCCCTTAGCATGTTTCCTTTCCCTCATTTGAAGAAACAGTTTTCAGAATTCCCCATACTGTGTGGCTAAAAGTTCTTTCACAAAGACAGCGAAGAATATATCCTTGTTCCACCCTGCACATCAGGGCATCATGCCTTCCACATAATTATCATCAGCTTTCAAGTTCAGTATCAAAGATGTTCCCTGCTCCATCGACACCAGTGATCCCCATTATTTTTGAGAATCTAGGCAACAGAATCAGTTTTACCACTGGGCCAGCAAAGTCATTCCCCTGAATTCATTGAGGTCTTCTGAAAGCCTCAGATACCTGTGAGAACTTGGTTCAAATCGGTTCTATGACAGAAGTCCAAGGGATGCCATTTTGATTATGGAAGATAGGTCTGGTACCAGAAAATATTTCTTCTAGTTCAAAATGTCACTTGAGACATCACAGCAATAAACAACTACCACTGTCCTGCATCTAAAGAATTGTGGTACAATTTGGTCTTTCTTTTCCTGATAAAAATATAAGTCCCAAATACGCTCATTCCTCAGTTGGCCAAGGAACTAGCATTGTACATCCTAGTACGTAAGGAAGCAAGAATGGTGCACGGAATGTACATGTTCCTGATTAGGCATTATCTTGCCATTAAACCTCGAATGGGTATTCTTTACATACTTGAATTCAAACTATGTATATACTGCAGCAAAGTTCCTGCTATGCTTTCAATAATTCATGCCCACATTAATCTTACAGTAGTGCCAGTATATACTGGGAGTCGGTTTGCCGTCTTTCAAGAAGAGCACCATTCAGCAATTCAGTTGTAGCTCATATGTATGCGTGTGCATTTGTATTTCCTCCTTTTGAAACAAATCACAGAATCACTAGATTTGCTTCCTGCATTATTACATTTTTCCCCTCAAGCACATACTGTAGCTGGTAAACACTTTGAGAAAAATCCCTCTGTACTGCAAAAACAAAATCTGCTGCACTCTTAAAAACAACTATGCTTTTCTTTCTGCAAATCCAAGTACTCAGATTTCCTTTTGTGCTTTTACCATATTTCAACAACACAGCCCAGATCTGTCATGCAGTTATCCGGCCTCTCTTATCTTTTCTTCTTTCCTGCAAACTGGTTGCTGGTGCTTTTCTTTCTCATCTCATAAATAACCTCATATGCTGGCCACAGGGGGTAAAGCTATTAGCCTAAATCAGTCCTTGCTGATTAATCTATTAAGTCTTCCTCAGCAAGTTATATGAACAAAACTTCTTAGTCGGTGAGTTAAGGCATTAGATTATTAAGTTACTTACAGCCAAATGCTGTTTTCAATTATGCAGTTCCTGAACTGTGAGGACGTAGACAACACAAAGAGGAATATAGGGCAAAGCAGGAGAAGAGTCGTTTTAGGAAGCTTACCAATTATGACAACATTGCAGCAATGGTTTCAAACTACAGATCTGATTCTATTTCTGTTTATTTTTAATGTGAACCTGTACTTTAGCATCCAAGAGACCCTTGAGAGCACGTCATCCCGCTTGACTGATAGGTAGCTACTTGATCTATTAAGAGGTGAAAGTCTCTTCTCCCTACCTGATGCATCTTTCAGCATGTCTCCTATTACTGAAACATTATTTTTTTGCCAACACATGTACATACACAAGGATACTTTATACAAATGTCAGTTTAGGACAAAGGCTTTGTTACTAGATTTTCATTGCAATTGCAAAATTAGACCTGACAATAGCCACCTTAAGAGAAATTATCTTTCTTTTAGGGATATCAGAAAATTCAAAGCAAAGTTATGATTCAGTTTTTGTCTTCTGGTGTAGAAAAGTCTCTTCAGATCAGTCCCTGGTTTATCCTTGCAAAGTGTAGGGAGTTGATACAGACCATGCCATGGTCACTACTGATGCAGCAAATCTGCCACTCTGCAAGTATAATGCATGTGCCACAACTGCCCATGCCACAGTGACAGTGCCTGGCATCTGCCTGAGCTCCAGCTTAGGTTGTTCCTAAGCTGGGCCTGGGTCCCCCTTGACCTGGATCTGCCTTGTACCTGCAGCTGATCACAGGCTTTGTGTTTGACTCCTGTTATCCCACTCACTGGGCCTGGTTTAGACCTGAACTCTGACCATGGGCCATCTGCCAGGCCAGGCCTCAGTCCATCTCTGCCGCAGTGCCTGATGCCCTGGTAGTCCTGCTCCCTTGTGGGAAGGTGGCAAGGACCGTAGCTGCCAGCCTCAGCCCCTCAGGGAGTCCCTGCAGACACTGGCTCCTAGCAGCCACATGGCTCTCTGACACAAATGCAATCATTAACACAGCAAATATGTTCATTGCTTATGCACTGATGCTTAGCTTCCTTGTAAGCCTTTTTAAAAGTGCTCACCAACATTACTTACTAAATCCTCCTAGATATTAATTTATTCATTCTCTTCATAGGGAAGGATATGACATGCCTATTTTTACAGATACAGATAGAGAAACGAGACAAAATCTGTTTAGATCCAAAAAGAGCAAAGTGCATATATTTCAAAGTCATATCCTCACAACTCAGGTATGGCTACTCTCTATCTCTTTGGAAGTCTTGCAACTCCCAAGGTAATGCCCTACTTAGCATGTTATTAAGTATTTTCCAGTGAGTCTTTTTCAAATCTCACATCTTTCAGCTAGCCTACACATCTGAATAAAAAATAAGCAATCTTTGGGCCTTGAAGAGTAGAAGAATTTGAGAATAATGAAGTCAACAAGTTCCCGTTTGGGAATTCACACTAGGTGGTTTGTCTACAGTCACCCTGCAATTTTTTGAAAATAAAACAAGATCTTCTGAATATCAGAGCAGAGGATGATTCTTTCTCTGGACTTCATTGCTAGTCGCAAGTAGAAGCAATCATCTCATATATATGAAACTATTCATGAGTGCTCTCATTCACAGAAGCCTTCATCTTTCATTTGCTTAAATGCCTTTGCTCATCTGCTATGAAAGAGATGAAACTAATCTCTCTTCTTCTATTCCATCTTATTTCATGGCAAGTAATTCTTCAGTCTTCCAGATCACCTCAAAAAGCAATTCCCATGGTAGCAAACGACACTTGTGAATTCAAGGTCATTTGCCTGTGCGTGGTTTCTTGGAGATGTATCCTCTAAGATAATGCATTGTCTTTAATGATTTTTATATGTAAAATGCATTTCTTCCTTATTAGGCCGCTAATTCCAGACACTGCACACTTCATACACTTAACAGAAAACAGTTCTTATGAGATCTTATACAGATTTTGCCTCACTGGGTCCCCTACTTCACATCATTGGTTTTATGGATAGTGCAAAAAAATTCGAATCACTTGAGCACTGCAAAACAGATTCTTTTGTTTAAATAAAGAAGAATTATTCCTTCTCCTCTCCCTATCTCCAGTTTTGTTCTGTCTTCACCCTGTGATTTGATGTTGACCATACTGAAGAGTTTCAGCTCTCTTGAAACATAGGCTGGGAAAATTAAAGCCTTATAGATGTGTTGGCAGAAGTAAAGTGCTTGCAAATTGAAATACAGAAGTTACTTTGTTACCCAAGAAATTATGGTGTCCTCATTTGTCAATGAAAAAGTAATAAAGACAAGGTATTTTTGGTTAAGACTGAATGTTTGCATTATTGCCTAGCATTGCTTTTGTGATACCATTAAGAACGAGATTATACTGAATAATGTTATATATATTGTGTGTAGAGCATATATGAAATCTAAATATATAAAATTAAAGTAATAGGCTGATATAAAACTGGTAAAAGTGATTTGTACAGCCACTAAGAGACTACTGTGTTTACCTACATTGTTATATACTGTAAAAGAATGAATATATAAATTCAGAAAAGGCATGCTGAAATTCTCCTCAGAGCATGGTCTATTGGAACATATAGCACATCATGTTGGGCCATCTCCATGTAGAGGTAAACTGTTTAAATTTTAGCAATAATACAATAATTACACTTCTTGATTCCTTGTACATACCTGTTGATTTACTACATTCCTTTTACTATATTATTGATTGCAGACTAAGCTTGCAAAGTTAGTATCTGTTAATGGGTCCCCAGTTAATCTCCATCTAAGCAGACTGTCAACACACTTAGGACTCCCAGTTTGCATCAGTAAGATACACTACAAGAATGAGGCTAATGTGGGCACAGCTGTGTTCATCAGGGCACTTAATAACTTTTAACCTGAAAAACGTTCTAGACTTTTAAACAGATCTGAGGATCTGTGAGCTGTATATAAATTACCACTTAGTTATGAAAGAATGATTTATCTCTATTAATTTTTAAACTCATTTTTCTACATATCTAACTCTAGATAAATTAGACGGAGTGAGTAATCTGACACACCAATATACTGGTATTTGAAATTTAGTTAATCCAAACCTGACAGAAAACATATTCTTCAAACTGGTCACTTTTCAAGCCATCTGCAACTTACTCAAAGTTTTTACTAGAGTGAAAGAAGTGCTTACAGAACAACAAAATCAAACATAAAAACATAAAAACTTGGTGTCAAATCACCTACCAGCCAAAGCATTCACCCTGGTTTCAATCAGTCTCAATTTCTATGTGAACAAAGAATTTTTATTCTTGCTGTAATTTACAGTTCTACGTTAGCTTTACCTGTCTACGTTAGCTTTACCTTATTAGAGACAAGGCAAGGTCTCTAACAAAACTTACCTTTTTATTGTTAATTAATAATATTTCAAGTATAGAAATAGAGACCTTGCCTCGTCATCCCATTGCTCAAAACAGCAGGCTCCTAGCACTCCTCAGCCCGCAGTCTCTGGTATTTCAGGTTTTCAATGGGAATTGCCCACTAGCGCTGACCAGATTACTATAAATATTCAATTTTTTTTTTGTTTTTTGACAAAGGAAATCCATATCTTCCCCCTTGCCATTATTATTTTATGTGCCCATACAACCATTCGTCTTAATTATTTTACATCTTTTAGTGAACATTTTATAGAGCTTAGCAGTAATGTAGGAGTCAAATTGCCATTTTCTCTACCTGATCTGTGTTGCAAAATCAAAGTAAGTCACTAAGCCCTCTCCACACAATGCAAAATAGAACATGGATGCAGAAAATGTTTTTAAGTAGCCTTTCTTCTGGGGATGCATAGGCTATGAAGCCTTCAGAGAGCAGTACATAAACATAATAGTACATTTAGCTTTAACTGCCCTCAGTGGGATTTTTGACCAGCTCATGTTGGTCAGATGACTTCCAAGTTAATATGGCTTCATGCATCTCATAATTGCATCATTACAATATATTCTGCCTCTTCTCTACATGTGAGAAGGAAATGTACATTAACAAAATAAAACAGTTCAGTTGCACGTTGACTTTTAATGCCAATATGCTGAATTCCCATTATCCTGCCACTTTGGTCCATTGATCAACTCTGATTATTTTCTCCACTAGTACACAAAGGCCACCCTTACAGGCCTATGCCATTTCAGTCAATCTTTCCTCACTTATCAAATGAATTAGCTTCAAAAACACAGAAAAAGCTATAAAGTACACTACAGAGCATAGCACAGTGCAGTAGCCCTTCCCTATATGAAAGTGGTAGATTTACACTATGTTTTTGTAAGGCCACAATATGCTTGCTGTCTTCTGAAAGAGTGCACATTCCTGCTAACAATCCTTGAAATTTAGCTGATATCTGGATTTGGTTCAACTGCACAATGAAAAGCATATAGCAAAGAAATACGGTCATGACTTACTTTTGGATACTTGATAGTCCTTTCCCTCACTTCTTGTTGCTATACCAAGGGAAGAGTTGCTGTTTAATAGATTCTACCACAGCACAGTTAACTTTTATTTAAGATCTAGACAAATTCTATGGCACCAACTCAGACATAAAAAGCAAGTGAAGCATGGTAAATGATAAGTTTTTCTAAAGACTTAGAAAAATAGAAGGTATATAGGGAAATATGCTACATATTTATAAATGGTACATTGGCTTTTCTAGCTGATTTAAAAATACACTTTCCAACATAGACTTATATTGAGTAATAATGTTAACATTTGATAGCTTAGACAGCCAGTCTAGCTTGTAGTGTATGATAACTTTAAACTTCAAAACCTATGGGTGAGACAAACTACCCAATAATTTCTAAGAGAAAAAACCTAAAGGATACGCTACTGTAGAACCACCAGATAACTTGCCTGAAACTTAGCACAAACTTTGAAAATGCTCTTATTTCTACACCCCACTCAGCATATCTATAAATCAAAACTTTCAGTTAAAGTTCACCACTAACATTTCTCATATGCTTGAAGAGACAAAGGGTTGTGTATATACAGGTGCACATCTTCATCTTTTCATTGCTCTCAGCTCAGTAAAACAGAGCCTTACAGCAAGATCACTCAGTAGAAAATACTTGGCAATCAGATTTATTTAATTTTACATTTACTCTTTGGGATTATTAATTGCAAATTAATACAGTGAAAGAGTTCTGATGCTTCTGTGACTTTGAAACTCCCCATAATCCACTGGAAGAATTTTATGCTTCAATCTCAATTCTGCTTACTGCTTTTAGTTGCTCTGACTTCATTTGCACATAAAAACTTAATTCCCATTTCTTGGAGAACACCATTTTAATAATTCCTTCTTTTATCTCTTTAAATCATAAAACTAAATCTCTTCTTCCAAATTACAGCATTACGTTGTTTTCTATGGAAAGGAAATAGTAAATACACAAAAGCTTTGATCTAGAATGGATATGTTGTTGGGATGTCACTTTAGATAAACAGTTAATATCTCAACACAGTATAAATAGTGAAATTAATTATCTCTGAGTTTGGCTGAAATTGAGTGGATCTCAGAAAACAGTTGGATTTTGATCAATCTATGCTTTTCTCTGACAAAATTATTCCATCAAAAAGTTTCAGTTAGCTCTATATTCTACTTTTGCAAATAGATGCATTACATGAATACTATAATTTTATCATTCATATTATAGGTTTGTAAAGTTTAGTAGAAAATAGCTTAATACTATGGATATCAGAGCTTAAAAATAAGTAACGCTAAGTAGTAGGCACTATTACTCAGTGTTTTCTATTTACATTTACATTCACTTCCCATTTCCATAATCATTATGTTTTATTTGAATTATACTCAAATTCATGAATTGAAAAGGATTGTACTGTGGAGTTCTCAAATGATATATGCTATATTTAATAGAAATTCCATGAGTTCAGATCTGTCTTTAGCTCTTAGACCAAAATTCTTCTCAATTCAATTTTTTATGTGGGCTACTTTGGTCAAATTGCAATTTGATCAAAATTCTCCTGATAGAGTGCAAAGCAGTCTGTGATCACAATGCCCCAACAAAACACAGAAGGTCAAAACAAAGTCTAACTGTTCTGTGCTGTTCCATAGCCTAGGAAAAACACAAAAACAACAACACTAAACTAAATGCTATTTTTTGACTTAAAGACATAGTGTCAGACCGCCATTTCACCTGAGGACTTAGGCAAAGGTTTGTGTGAATCAACCTTGGAGGATATTTAACTTTTTAAATGAAAGCTCAAAGTGACTTTGGGACTATTAATTGAAAGAGATTAGAAAAATCAAAAGCAAACAAACAAACAAAAACAAAGAAACAACAACAAAAAACAGACTGTCTGCAAACACTTAAAATCCTATTTTAGAAATGACCAACAATAGTTGTTAAGATGAGAACACGCGAGAGGAAAGGAGTGAATTTGATTCTTTGCAATGACTTGGTTAGTCATAGCATATGCTTTTAGCATATGTGACCCAGATAGTCCAGAGCTACATGTAAAAACCTAAATTTATAAAGAGTTTTCCTTAATGCTTTTCCAAACAGATTCTGCAGCTTTTTTTCTCCATTTATCATATCACTGAATGTGAAAGAGGCTTACAAAGGTAATCTTTCTATCTGCTTTACATTCCTCAGGAGTAACATATGTGCAACACAGAATTGCCTCACTTGGGCTTTGCAACAGTAGACCTTATTAGTTTTAACACTCAAGAGTGACCTCCACTTAACAGCTTTTCCCCATGGACAGTCTAACATATTGGTCCTACAGCAATACGAAGAAACATGGTATTTCCTCATTACCTGCTTTTCACCGAAAATTTGCAGTATCTCTGTTCGAGCTCTCAAGGTTTTGTCTTAGACGTTCTTCTGGGGGTTTTCTTGCTGCTCATCTAAAAACCTAAGAAAAGAGATTTACAGTTATTTTTATTCAACTGTCAGTGACTGTATCTAAGAGGAAACATTTTTAAAGCACTTGGTTTTGCAGGGCATTCATTATACAAGCACCAGATAGCACAGCTGTAGAGAAACTAAGCTTGTCTCCCCTTCAACTGTGGAGATTCACAAGTATGCCTATTTACATAACAAATGATGTATTTCCATGAATAGATGTTAATGGTAATTATAATCCTGCTTTTATAATAAAGATATTTCATGTCAATTAGAATCATAGAATGCTTAAGGTTGGAAGGGACCTCAGAGGTCACCTAGTCCAACCCCCCTGCCCAAGCAGGGTCACCCAGAGCACGTGGCACAGGGCTGCGTCCAAGCAGGTTTTAAAGATCTCCAAAGAAGGAGACTCCACAACCTCTCTGGGCAGCCTGTGCCAGGGCTCTGGCACCCTCACTGTCAAAAAGTGTTTTCTCAAGTTCCTGTGGAACTTTTGGTGCCTCAGTTTGTGGCCGTTTCCTCTAGTCCTGTCACTGTCCACCACTGAAAAGAGGCCGCCCCCTCCTCCTCACTGCCTCCCTTGAGGTGTTTATAGACACTGATCAGGTCCCCCCTCAGCCTCCTCTTCTCCAGGCTGAACAGGCCCAGCTCCCTCAGCCTTTGCTCATAGGGCAGATGTTCCAGGTCCCTGATCATCCTCATAAATTAATTGGGATTTAATCAGATATTACAAAAAAAGACATTTGACATACCATATATTATTTGTAATATTCCGTAAAATGGCCTTTGGTGCTTTAGCAAACATATAAAAAAATGCATTTAGGAAAAATAAACTTGATTAAAATACAAATAGATTTAACATTTAATGTCAAGAGAAAGCAACTTTCAGACCAACGTCTACTACTATATAAAGACCTGACGACTGGGAGTAGGAAGAGGCCTGCCTAATAGAAATCTCTCTCTTCTGTCAAGATGCTAACAAATATTTCTGTTTAGTTTGCACATTTTTACAGGAATGTGTGTAAATATAGCAATAGATAAGATTTTTTTTTTGTGATATGTTTAGAAAATGACTCACATGAATAAATCCAGGTCTCTCTCTTATCTAAACAGGGAGGAAAAACAAACAAACAAATAGACAAAAAGTTTTATATAAAATACAATGTAGGAATTAATTTCTGTAACATTTTTTTCTGAAACAGTGAATGAATGAAAGGGCACTGAGGTGTCTTTCTTCCTACCCTCATGTGATTTAAATAATAAAAAAAAGTATTTTCGTGTGTACAATTTTCCATACATTACCTACACGAATTCAGAAATCTAAGCCTGAATGCTTTGAAATCAACACTAGTATAAAGAAACAGGAGAACTTGAGAAGTAAGTAGTTATTTTTCTTTATGTTATTGTCCTTGCCTCTTTAAGGAAAACTGGGTGAAAATAGATGTGAAAGCAGCATTTAGCTTGTAACTGAGCAGTGTCATTTACTACAAGACAAAATAAGTAGATAAATAAATAAATAAGCAAACAATCCCACTTCCCACAAAGCAGTCTAATGTGTCTTTGCAAAGAGGCTTAACAAATATATCAATAGCTATTCTAGCATACTCTTCAAATGCTAGAGGCCAATAAAATTTGAAAATCTACAGCTTCAGTTTCATATTGTATTCTGGTGCTTCAGAGCCAGATTTAACAGGAACTGTGAGCATAAATAGCAGTTACCTAAGATTAATGCACTCCTAAACTGAAAAGTAAGACTCAAAATTTGAAAAGAGATTGTAGCAACCGGTCATAAGAAAATGGATACAAGTACAGATCAGGTAATAATAACTTTACCAAATTTAACATGCAGACTTGTTGCTTTTTTTTTAAACTTCTGGTGTAAGTATATATATGTATATATGTAAATGTATTTCCAAAACAAATGTAGTAATAGACACAAACATATTCACTAGTTTCCTTCTTTTGTCAAATTTATAAAGAGTCATTTCTGGGAATAACCTCTGAAATTGCCCTAACAAATGTTCAGAATAAGTCTAGGAATAGATGTTAGCCTACACTGGTATATGAATACCTTTTTGCTTCTGTAGCTTATTTCCTAGGTTCTTACAAGTGCACTTGGCTAGAGATATTCATGAATTATCATATTTTCAACTGCCACCATTTATCTTAAAAGATTGTTTTCCTTATAATGCTCATCTTCAGCAGGAGTTTGACAAGATACCTTTTCCTAATCTTGAGTCAAATGTCAAGGGAAAGTACAGAGAAAAATTCAGCTATCCTCACAACCAAAGCCTAATAATGGAGCAGCTTGAGCTGGTTTTTGTAGCACAGGTGTTGTAGCTGAAAAGCAACCACATCTGTGGTGAATTATGCACAGGTGAGACACCTGAAACACACATTTACTGGTGTGTTACAGCTACATATGTGCTGTGCTTAAGAAAACTTAAGAAATTTTCATTTTCTGATAAATATATACGTATTCTCACATGACTCATACCTTTTCTTTCTATCTGTTTTTTTTTTTTTTTTCTTTTGCTAAGTGTTGTGCATAGCATTTTAAGAGCAATAGCACAGAGGGAGTTGTAGGCTGTAGACTTTACCACGAGGGAAGATTTTCAACCAACAATGTGAAACAAATCTCAGTCCTATAAGACTGTAAGCCAACAGCTTTCTGTTGGGGGACTGTAAGCCCCCCTTTCTGTAAGGGAAGCCACCCTCAATTTACAGGTATTTCAGGGGCAGCTGACTATAGCACCTTGAAACAGGTCCTATATGAAAATGGAATATAATAGGAGTGGGGCAATAATTAGATAAGGTGTTTTTTTAACCTACTAAACATTTTATTCTATTAACAATTCACATAGACGCTTCAACCCTAACCTATTTACATGAATTCCATTAGACTTAGAGGGAGTTATATGTTTGGATCTTGAACCTCTTACAGCCAGTTCATGACCTTACGGTACCCTTCTTCTCCTTGGAGAAAATGCCTCTGGTAATCTGGAAAAGGCAGAGCTGGGCCAGGAATATTTCCGTGTAGTGATTAAACAGTAACCTACGTATTTATTTTGAATATTGTGAATTTGACACTTCCAAAAATTTTACTTCCATGACTTCTTGAGGTTTTCTGCTTTCACTAAGCCTACAGAGAGTCAAAGCACACAGCTGCAGCTAGACTATGACCTACAAACATCTAAAAAATTATTTCTCTTTAGATTGATCCAACACTGCACTATGAAGCCACATTTACCTCTTTTGCAAAGTTTGATTTTCGGGCTTCCTCTTTGTTATTGCTGACAAGGAATCCCATTTTTACAGCTAAACTGGATACAGGAAATATTCATACCCAGCTCATTTTTCTGAAATCTACTATACTGAGGGGACAACTGGAACAAAATAAACGTTGTTAAAAATCAGATACCAACCATAAATGCACTTTGAGTGTTTAAAGCAGATATGATTTAATCAATTCCAGTCATCCATCTGTCTCTAATATGTGAAGAGCTCTAAGTTCAGAAGACTGCATTTCTGATAATAGTGAATTGTGGAGTAGAATAAGCATTATTTCGTAATACTGACTCATGCTCACTTTACAAGTTGTCCATAGACTAGTGCACAAGCAAGTAAGGAAAGATCAATAATACTGTACTGAAAATACTAACAGTTTTCACAAAGGTCAAAATTATTTTAACATTGCAAGTGAATTACAAAATATATTTTATTAATACCTTTTAGAAATAGTATCTTGCATGCTACATTTTCACAGAATCACAGAATATTCAAGGTTGGAAGGGACCTCTAGAGATCATCTAGTCCAACCTTCCCGCTCAAGCAGGCACACCTAGAGCATGTGGCACAGGGCGGCATTCAGGCAGGTTCTGAAGACCTCCAGAGAAGGAGACTCCACAACCTCCCCGGGCAGCCTGTTCCACTGCCCTGTCACCCTCACAGGAAAGAAGTTCCTCCTCACCTGGAGATGGAACTTCCTGTGTTTCAGCTTATGCCCATTTCCCCTTGTCCTATCGCTGGCCACCAATGAAAAGAGCTTGTTCCCATCTTCCCTGCATTCTCCCTTCCTGAACTTATACATGTGATATACATTTTGCCAAACTTTGTTCCAAGGCAAAGCTAGAGAAAAGACAATATGCTGAAAAAGCATGAGGAGAGACTTAATTTCTGATCTAAGACTTCATAGCACATAATCAATATCTCATACTCTATCTAGAGGACACAGGTCAGTCCCAGCAAACTACCCTATTCAATAGGTCACTACTACGTACTGCATCAAGTTAGTACCTACAAGATTCAAAGACCTAACACCATGACAAGTATACTTTACTGGTCTAAAAGTAAAACACAAAATAGCATAAATCTGTTTCAGAAAATCATAAACCAACAAACTGTAGTGGTTAAAAAGCTGACTTTTATAATCAGATATTCAAAAAGTAATGGAGAATGTAGGCTGCACCTGCCAAATATTGGTAAGGGTTGATAAGAGTTTCCATAATCTCTCCTAACTAACTGAATCCACACACACTGCCGTTCAGGGCTCATCTAAGATGGGTTTTCTCCCATCTTAAGTGACTTTCATTGTTTAATTGTGTCACATTAAAAAAAAAAAAACAAAATGGAAGCAGATCTCTCAGCATGACTGAAACAGGGAAAACATCTTTCCACCGTCTCTTGTGAGACACTGTGTAGCTGCTGATATGGACAGAGGTTTGTTATCCCAGTCTTAAGGTTGGATGCCACCATCTAAAAACAACCAGATGGCTACCTGTGTTGGATGTTAAAAAAATGGTTTTTGTTGTTTTTTTTATTCGAAAAATCTTCACTTTAAGCCATGAGTCAATACTGTCATGTTTGCTCTGCAACTATTTTAAGAAAAATGTAGCTGCCTTATTTCAGGCCTTTATGGCCAGTATAATCCCACTTTACCACCGGCTGCCCTACTGATCAGCTGGAGTCTGTATCAACAGATATGGATAGGAAGTAAAATCTTTGGATAAAGAAGTTTGCAGTGTTATTTGTTCTTGGCAAATGATGGATGTCAAAATACTTATTTAACAAATTTAGCTAGATCTATTTATTTTTTAACTTGTCAAACACAGGTTACCCATGATTTCAGCACCTTCATCAGGCTTTTTATTTTAATGCTTACGAGAAAGCAGAAAACAGTCTATTTTTCCCCATCCCTGCAGCTGTATCCTTACTATTGTCGCTATACCACTGGAAGTGCTTTTTCAGCACATATGGCTCTAAACATCTTCCAACTGTTTTGGGACTCTCGAAATACCTCAGCACCTGCCACTGCAACCTAAATTCTGCTCTCTTCTGTATAAACATAAATATTGAGGCACATATGGTACTTTGTCAAAGTCCTGAACACCTATTCTGTATTATGGTATGCCCTATCATTTGTAGAGCGATAATTTGCTTTCAGAAAGCCCTAACATTCATCAGATCATAAATTCACATACACATATCTCCGCTTGAGACTTCCAAAACTAGTATTATGCTTCATTAACTGGATCTAAAAATGAAAAGGTTTTATCAAAGGGAGAAAGAAAAGAAAAGCCTTCTTCTATTATTGCAGGAAAGACAATCATAGCCTGGTTAACAGGTATGATTAATTCCAGTTCTGATTTTAATAATGCAGTACAGATACTCTTTTGCCTTTTTTTTTTTTTTTTAATCTAAAAACTTGAAGCATCAACTGTTCTAATTATACCATCTGTGACACAGAGGTAGAACCATCTTTACTTAGTTTCACAATCCTCATAAACTTCAGTCTGTCAGGATCTCTTATGTCAAGCCTGAGTTCTCAAATGTTTTACTATAAACTGAATGCCAAATGTGAATTCATATCTTCAATACTGCCCAGAATAAGAGCAGCAGTATCAGAAACTACTGATATGCTTAAGGAGGAAATATTGTTTCCTACTGCGTTCATGGATGAGGTCTACAAGATAAAAACTAAAAGACAAAACGAAGATTAAAAAAAAAAAAAAAAAAAGCTTTTTATCTGTTGTTTTAATACAGAATTGAATATAACTAGCTTACAGTCCCATGCACTTGTAGGAAAAAAAATGTGTTAGCAACACTGACTCATCTGGATGGTTATTCCTTGTGAGCAGAAACAGAGCAGACTCTGAATAGCCCTTTTATAAAATGCAAGAGCTCAGTCTTTTTCTCAGTTGAGCCCTTTTATAAAATGCAAGAGCTCAGCCTTTTTCTCAGTTGAGACCTCATTTTTAATCTGGAAAATGTTAACTACTTTCTATGTTGACATTTGCACAGAACTACCCCTCTGCCATTTAAAGTATCCCAGCATTTTATTCAATTAGCTCTATGGACACCTCTTCATAAGAGTAAAATTAACTTCAGCTTTGTATACCTCAATTTTCATTTGAGCTATAAAGGGGAAAATTACACTTTGTAAAAGATTTAAAATCTAAAATTCGAAAGGACATTTTTTTCCCCTTAGAAATTCTAGAAAGGCTTAGCTTCTTGGAATAATAGGCTTTGATTCTGATGTTTTGGGGATTCTAAAAAGATTCATCTAATCAATTCCAGCCTTTATAAAAGGAAAAATATACAAATAAGGAACATGATATATAACCTGAACTGAATGCTCTATGGATACTACACAGTTCCAAAACAAAAAAGCTTTGAGTTACGGCCCACTTCTGGTCATATAATTAACAAAAGTAACCACTGTACTGAGAGTTTTTTTTTTGAAGAGGAAATTATTTCCCCCTTGTACCTTTTCCTTCTTAGAGCCAGAATAAACTAAGCACAAAATGTCTTAAACTTGAAATAAGGTTGGTAGTGAACATTGACGTTCCAAAGATGAATCAGTATCATTTGCCCATCTTCTTCCCTCAAGAATGCTACATACAGGACAGAGATAGCAATATTTGTAAAAATGGGATTTGACAGCACAATTTTATTCCTTTTACTATCTAGGTTCCTAAATGCTCTGAGGTTGATTAGGGAAGCCATGTGTTGATTTGGAAAGGAAATTGAGAAGTGCAGCATATGAGTAGGGAATACTTAGGACTGCACATAATTAGGAATAAGCTCACAATACTCTTCAGAGTCACTTACCTTCTCTTCTGCAAACATAATTACACCCTGATGCTGTTTGGCATGAGTCCCATGCCTGGGCTCTATACTCTTCTGCTGGTAATAACTTCTTAAAGAAAATATGTATGAAACTAAACTCGGACTAAGAAGTGTTCTTTGGTGCCACTCCAGGCCAGTATGAAACTACTGGCCAGATTTTTTAAGCTAATATTTATGGACCGTGAAAGGTACATCATTTTGCTAGGCAAGGACAGAAAGCGCCTTATGCTTCTATATTGAAAAATAACTAGTGAGCCACTAGCCGTGCTAACAGCAATTTCCTTTCCTATTCAAGCAATAGCTTCAAATAGTGCCAAGTGCAACTAGATCACAGGCTCTCCCTAATTAAATGGCCACACATACTGATTCATTGCTCAAGGCCCAACTGCAACATTGTCTTTCCACTCAATTCCTATACACATTCTGCAGTGAAAAATACATGGCTTCCCTTCAAAAGCATAGCTTAGTTTTTGCTTTATACTTAAATTGAAACTTCATCCACCCTGAGAGAGCTGCTCTTCCTACTCCTAAATCTCAAGCAAATGAGTAATTACTCAGCTACTAAGGGCAACTCATACCATTATAATCTAGTGAGAGTACCTTCTGAGTGCTTTTTTGTTTCTCCTTTGACAGCATATGAGAAGAAAAAGGATTTTAATCACAATTTTTATGAGACAGTTTCACCTGTTGCTCTCCTACCCAAAGGAAATATCTTTATATCTTTGCCTCTTAATATATTTTTGTTTGACTTCATAACTAGTTGAATACAGCTAAATCCCCCTCACCTGATTTTAGAAATATTATAAGAGATGTTTAACACAGATATGCTGTACACAGATGCAGGAATAATCATATTGACAGTTAAATTAGCCTATAACTAAAGTTAGATGCTGCAAATACTAGTTTAAGTCAATCTCTGGAATTCCCTAAATCCTAGGAATCAACAGCCTACCATTGAGTATTTTATATATAAGCTTGATAAAAAGCCATTTTAAAAAAAAGGCATCATAATTTCTAAATATTATATGTAATAAAAGCTGGCCTAGCACTTCCTATTACAAGACAAACAACAAAAACAGATGAAAGAGACAGCAGTGTTCATATGAAGATTACAGTGGAGAACACATGTTCTAGGGGAGAGAAATACCTAATTCAATCCAAGGCACAACTATCGTACAAAACATTCCCCATGATGAGTTTAGTTTCTTACAGCAGGCTTTCACCTTGATTTTAAATAATATTCTTTAGCTTCACAAAAGCCCAGCAGCAATGGGGTAGGAGTGTAGTGGGAGAGAAATGTTATATAAAATTTGCAAGCAGTCAGAAAAAATCTCTTGGTCATTGTTTTTATTCTCTTGGTGATTTTTGTTTTCATAAGAAATAGGTTTATTGCCTATTGCCTTATTGCCATTGACTAATATGCCTTATTGCCAAGCCCATCAAGAAAGCCCTTGGAAATGGCTTGAAAACCTTAAAAAAATCCATATTTAGATATGCCTCCTCACAATCAGTGAGGCAAGATATACTTTGCCTATAAAGGCCTGTATAAAGGCTTTCCATCGCAGAGGCAGAGCTAAATGTCTCCAGTGGGGCAAACACTGCAGCCCCTTAAATATTTTAACACAGTTCTGCAAGCTTGCACTATGCATTTGGACTGTTATGCTACACTGTGAGTGTTAAGCAACAAAATAAAAAGTGAAAAAAAAAAGCAAAAGCCTTTTTTTTTTCCACAGAAGAACATGTTTTAATAGTACAACTGTGTTCGTAGTACAAACGCCTTCCCATTGACTTAATCTGCTTCCCCTTCTTTCCTATGGCAGATTTTAATTCCAAATCTGCACTTCTGAATCCTTGACATTTACTGTGCAGAGAAAATGCTCATCCTAATCCATGAACTGGGTTACAGCCTGCTAGGCCTCATGGCATGGGAGGGTAAAAGAAGAAGAACAGAAGTTCAAGGGGAATATGGAGGAGAGCTGGGCACAGCCCTGCCTCAAGGTGACCTAGAGTTATTTAATGCTCCTAGTTAAATACTACAGCGGCCTGTGATTGTGAGTTTGCTCAAAAACTCTAACGAAAGCCAGGTGAACTTAAGTGTCAAAATCTACTTTTCTATAGCACTAAGGTAAAATCACAGAGTAGTACTGTATAGAAGCCTTCTGCTCTACTTACCTATTGAGCAACAAAAGCTTTCAAAGACAAAAAGGCAGCTAAATGCTTAGCACTGCTGTGGAGACAGTTTAAGTCTTCCCTCCATAGCTTTCAGAGTGTCTCATTAATAATACCCAGATTTTTCTGCTGTTTTACTCCTTTGAATACTATCTTCTTTACCTTTCTAAAGGGCAAAAATAATGCAGTTGTCCTTCCTAGCCATCTGTGACTGGTCTGGTCTAGCTGTTCCTCTCACTTTTATAATGAATTATTTATTTTCACCTCAACTAGTTAATCACGCATGTGTTGTGGTATTTTAGAGGCACAATACATCAATTTAATACTTAGTAAATTATTTAATCTGCAACCTTTTTCAACAAGGATTGATGAGTGCATTTGTGTACTGCTGTCAATGAGTTAAATGGGGTTCGCTGTTCTGTTAGTTGCTTCAGATAAAGCACCAGAAATAAGACAGACATTAGATCGTTAGTAACAACTACATCACAAGATCAGAATAGTCCTCTGACAAGGAAGATGTGAGCTATCATGCTGAGACAGTAACTAAGCTTTGTCAAAAGGTCAGAATAATCACATCAAATCACTTTTATAACGATAATCGCACATATTCATTCTTACTTAAACTCTAAATGATTTTGGTCTGTAATAGAAAAGAAGCTTATTGAACTGCAGGATATTATGGAAAGGGTATTACTGACCATCTTTTTACCATTTTTTTGTTTATTCATAATTTGATGGTTTTGCTGCTTCACCAATTTGACACACCTGTATAGAGCAAGCAGAAGTGTGAAAAGGTTATGAAGTTCTATTATAACGATATCATCAGCAGTAGGAGTTCCGGTGGAGGCAGCTGTAACTCAGAGTTGGCAGCAGGAGTCAGGAGGAGTCAATAATTTTCATCTCATCCACACTACTAGATGTTAACCCATATTTAACTGATGGGTAGCTACTAAGCCCAGTAATTGCCTCTGTAAAATTTTAATAAAAATGCTACTGTCTCAATCTATGTGCTTTTTGGACATTTTCATATCTACTGCTTGTCCTTCAAATCCTGCTTAGACTGAATATGTGCTGAGAACAACATCGATTGCGTTGACCTAACCTAAGCTACCACTGCTCTCTTGAGGTGCACATTTGTTTAAGAATCTTTGGTCTTTTGGTCTAGACAAGGTCTGTCTTCCTCCGTGGCAGTTCAGCAACTAACACGACATGAGGTAAGTTGGTCAGCCATGATGAAAATGTTTTTCTCTATGATCCATGGATTTGTAAGATTTTTAGTATGTTGCATGAACTTCAGCAACATTTACAAGGCACAACTGGAAATCCCGCTGATACAGTCCCCAAAATTAAAAAACATATGTATTTATTCCTGTTATTTGGAAGCATCCAAACAAGTAAAAGTTAGCCAGAGGTTTTCTGATGTCAGGTCGGTTCAGATCAGTTTTGCAGAAAATGCAAAAGCAGAGGATTTTGACTCCAAGTTCTATACTCACAAGATTTCTCTTTGTTCTTGTTCCTTGTGACCCAGAACTCTGCCCTTAGTGGAGATCAGCCATCAATCAGTGATTCTTTTTCCTTAGAAAAAAATAATCATATTTGTTAGTAATGTTGTTGGCCACATACAGGTTTTGCCATGCTAGCCAACAGTCTACCATAATTCAAGTGGTTAATTTTCTAAAAAAGATTATCAAATCATCTGCTATTCTAACCTATGAATAATGGCATATAGGAGCAATTGTGTCAGCATGGAAATTTAAACTTAAATAAGAGATTCCAGTAAGCTCACTGAACTACTTATATGCCTGGGATAAGCCTATGGTTTTCCAGTCAAACATCCACAAATGCCTTTGGTTACCAGATATTTTGTCAATCTATGATTTTGGTATATAGAATAGGTAAGTAGTCACTTAACTCTACATGAGTTGGACTAGACCTGTAAAGGTCCCTTCCAGCCTTAAGGATTCTATGTTGACAACTGGTACTAAGTGAGAAATGCTACCCATAGAAATCCTACACAAAAGACCTTTATTTTCTGCTTAAATGTACACACTTATTTTAGTTTCCCTAACTGCTCTAGCAGTTTCCCTAACTTTCCAGACACTGCTTAAAAGATTTGTTTGGTTTTTGTACACTTCAGCAATAAGCAGGTCTCTGCATTGCCACTAAGAGAGTTACTATGTCCGTCCCAAGCACTGTCCTTTATTTCACTGCATGAGCATGTAGCTGACATAAAAGGAATTACAGGACACCCAGAGATCCTAATTACAAGCCATCATTTCTGATGAGGTAAGAAATGTCTTTTTCATAACTTCCTTGGAAAATGAAAGGAGACATTTTTTCAAGGTCAATTTCATGGTAATTTAGTGACCTAAAAAGATTCTCACTTTACTTTTCTCCTCAGAAGCCAGAATACCCATTTACATAAATGGATGTAGAGGATACAAAATACACTAAATGCAAATTTTATTTGAAATTCTTACAATTATTATAATAATGCATAAACCACCGTTGTCCGAAAAATCTCCATGAAATTAATGACATTTAAGGAAAAGCTCTAGGAGGCACTCTGCATTGACGTAGGCGCTTTGGTTGTGAGCTGATAGCAGAGTAGTGGGATTTCCTTGAGGTTATTTAATACAATTAGAAAACTAAACAGGCTTTCAAACAACATCTTACAAAAATATCTACTGTTTGAAATACAGCAGCATGGCATTCTTTCAGGATTAATTTCTAGATCCCTGTGCCACTTATTCACCACTCCAACTTTTTTGATGTTAGCTTTTTCCAGTGATACATAAGTTTTCTATTATTAGAAACCTCGCATTTCTAGGCATTTCAATTTCTAATCCAAGCTGGCTATTAAAGACCAGATTCTTTCCCTCAATAACACAGGGCCTCTAAAGAATAATCAGATTCTGCAGTGTACCAGTATAAATGAATTTCTTTTCAACAAGGATTCACTTTGATTTAGTCCAGTTTTCTGGATGAGCAACTAGACATTCTGAGGTTGTTTTGCTTTTTTATTAGCCAAACCCAAATTTCTAAGAACTCACCATTTTTCTCTTCAGTAACCCGACAGAGAAAGGGCACAGTTCAAATCTGTAAGATGGGTGGGAAAAAAGGATCAATTAAAATAATAATAACAAAAAAATCACTTCACAAAGAGAAAAGGAAAGAAAGGGAGTGACTTCTGTTTCTTTTTAAGATCACGGTTATTTCAACAATGTAACTTCCAAAGTGGTTTGCAAATGTCTAGCAGGACAGCTGAAACGACAATAAACAGCAGCTGGAGGTTTGGGAGAGGCAGAAACTCTCATGGCTTTGTTATAAAATTAAAAAAAACGTGGCACTCTGGATGCTAAGAAAGGAATTGGAAATATTTCCCTGTCTCCATACCTTGCACTTATTGGGTAAGGTTGAATAAGGTCTTCTATCTTCCCATTTCTCTAAGCAGACTTGAGCACAAACTTTTTTCCCTACACTAACCTAATGTCTCCAGCAAAGAGAGATGTAAACACCAGCATCTCCTCTCACTGCAAATATATGAAACTTTTCCTTCCAGAGGGAGTTTTGCCCAAGAACAAACTCATTTACACATCGTCCTCTGAACAGTTCTGAGGCAGTTGAACCACTCTTCCCTTCTGTACCAAAAATGGTGAAGACAGAGACTGATGTCACCAAAGTATAGTGCTTTAATCCTGAGGTTATCTGAACTGAGACTAAGTCTCAGTAGAGCTCAGAGACTTGAGGAGATCTTAGCCCTCCATATGGCTTCAATACCTCCAAACATGGACGTGGATTGTGACTGGAAATTATCTGCATTGTGTGAGTGAAAAGCATAGATTTGATGGAAATGTGTGTTCTGCTGCACATTGCCTTCCATTTCTGCATAGCCTATGAATTTTATCAATTTCGAAAAATTAAAAGCTTAAGAGACAATTAGAAAAATACAGTCGTAACTTTTGTAGATTTTAGGCCTTGGAGTGCCACCATTTTGACTATAGCACAAGGAACATGACTTCAAGCTGAGATGAAATTTCTTTCACATAGACCACTAACCCTAGTTTAAAAAGAAATTCAATCTTAATTCAACATCACTTCAAAGGGTCGGATGTCCTACATCAGTACAGGTATAGATAGGCACAAAGTCCTACAATACTTATTCCATGTTCATGAAACCAATTCAAGGAGACCTGAAAATCTGTTTTTAAAATTCATTGTGCTGCAGGCATCCTGATTGAAGGCAAATAACATTTCTACCACATTCTGCAAACTGAGTAAGAAGTCTTACCTTAATGGAAAGTCTGCCTTAATGGAAACAAGCTAAAGAAACAGCCAAAACATGCCACTAGATAAGAAAAATATCATAAATTTCAGCATAAAAACTACAGTAAAGGCAAATCTACTTTTATACTATCCAGGAATATCTCTCTAATCTTGTCTCTCTCTCTCTTTCAAAAACTGGTTAGCTCTGCTTTGAGAATGGTGTTTTTTCTTTAGAACAGAAAGCTTCCAAAATTAAGATATTTTTCATTACACTTGTTTTTGTAGTTACTTCTGCATAATGTCATAACAATTTGGAAAATAAAGACAAACACCACACACAAAATGGCAGTTTGTGTTGTTTTACACCATGTTCTTCTGAAGGTTTTTCTTACCATTGAGCCCTATATAGACAGGCCAGGAGGCCTATTCCGTAATTTCTCATTTTCCCACAGTAGCAGAGCAGATAATATAATAAGATTCAACTTCCAGTGTATTTTCCATTTCAGTAGCTACCAGTGAGGACAGCTAATGTTGCATAACAAGTACTATGGGTACTTGTGATGTTGAAAACAGACATCTCCAGGGACCCCATCTGGATCAGCCAGATTCTCTGGATCAGCCTTAAAACACTGATCAGCCTTAAAACACAACACCTTTTGCAAGGAGTTCAGCTGAAAAGAAGGACACAAACATTCAAAAGTTTTCAAACAATTTTCTGATGGTGACACAAATAATATGCATGGGTATGTATACACACACACACACATTCAAATACATATGTACAGTATGTATGAGGAATACTGAACACTATATATATAAATCCTATATTTAATATGACAGTTTTCTCAACCTTTCTGTGACAGAGTAACTAGAGTGTTTGATAATATCTAACAAGAATGGAATTATCTTGCTTGGAAAGTTTAAGAAATAGCTATTTTTAGCATTCTCACGAACACTAAGACTTCAAATGCTAACAAAAGCTTCTAGGAGGATACTGTACTGTTTAAACCGTGTAATACACCAAGAATGGAAGCAGGAAAACTCCCTTGCAAGCCTCAGCTATACCAAGCAATTTCAAGAGATGAAAAACTACTCTTTTTATGCCCACTTGGTTCTTGGCTCTGACTGCTAAGAACACTGCCAGCAGTCCCTGTGCTTTTGTGTCTCCAAGCTGTCCTCCAAGAACCGGAGAGACCACCTCTTCCCACCTTGGATATTCAAGGATTTGGGGATATTCACTCAGAGCCAATAATCTTTCAGTCATGGAATACACTTTTGCCCTCACAACCTAGGAAGCACATGCACATATTTCATATACCTTCACTGGTAAAGAAAATTAAGTAAAACAAGCAGAAGTAGCTACCTCTGAGTATGGCTACAGATGATTTGAAATGGTTCATTTGACTCAATCTTAGCTCATTCTTCTGAACCTAAGAAAGTTGACCTAATCACATCTAATTAAAGGTCCTTCATTAAGAGATCACCCTGTTTAGCTCTGCTTCACTGGTCATCGTCCATAAGCAAACACTTATTACCTACAATATGTCCCTACACCAAACCATCTGCCTGGTTTCCAGGGTTACATTTGTAATAAGGGTGAGTTTGCACTGACATTGTACTAGCAGATGCAGTTACTGCTGAAATTATTTATCCCTTAGGTTACTCAGAGGAACTATTTCCACATTATCACTTCTAAAATATTTTAAAGAAATTAAGCAGAAGTCATACACTGAACATTTTCACTCACTAAAAAAAAAAAAATAGAAAAGAAAGAAAAACAGTATTTGCAGCAATTATTAAAGAAGAATATAAAATTCAAAGTAAAATTCTAGCAAAAGCCTGACATGATAGCAGCACTTTCTACAGCACTAACCTTCATCTTGGTACAAGAAAGGATCTGACCTGCAAATAGCAAAATGCAAGTACAGCAATAGCACAGGAAAAAAAGGGGGAGAGGAAAAAGGCAGTAACTATTATTTTTATACGTAAGTTATTTAAAAATCAAGTGATACAAACAGGCGTAAACAGGGAAAGGAAATAAGGCAGTGGTGTAAAACACTTGCTGAAGGTTTTCACAAAGTTATAGCCTTCCCTGACCTAGTCTTAAAACCTATGGCTTATATTAATGCTGGGTAGAATCATTCAATACTTTCTAAATCCCTGTCTTTTTTATTCTTTCTAACCTCAAAATCTACAGCATCCAAGTATGCTCTTGGAATTGCCACAGCATTAGCTGTGCTTACAACATGCACTTCCATGAGGAGCAGCAACTCTGAAAGGCAGTGTATTTTAATACCAAATTATATGCATCTTGCATTTGATTGCTCTCTGTTAAATATGGGCCTGAAAGCACTTTCTAATGGTCTGTCTTGGAACGCAGAATCCAGGGTCCTCAGAGGGCCTTAAAAGTAGTTTGGTGATTTTAATGGGCTTTTATGGGGCTAGGCTTTCACTCCCAGTATTTCAATATTCCCCCAAAGCGACAAGGCTGCATCACCAGGCCTTATTTCACCACAGAAGGCCAAAATTTTCCCAAAGAAAGCTCTACCAAGAGAAGAAACAGATGGCCCTGTCTATGGAAAAGAATGCTAATTGCAGGCCGGTTCAGCACTATTGACAAGGTCTCTGACATTCACTGAAGCACAACAAGCCTGGAAGACACAAGCCAAGAGAACATTGGTTTTTTTGAATGTCAGGACGCTTCAGTGGAGGAACACTAAGGAAAATGCAAGGCCAGGTCCCAGCAGAAAACCTGGTCCTGAAAAACAAAAGTCCATTCTTCTGCACTGCTGCACAGCAGAGCTCTAAAGACTCCCCAAGCTCATTGAAAACAAATTAGGTATGGGAGTCTCGACAGTGATGAGTAAAGCGTGTCCACCTCTCCGACAAGCGCTGCCATGATGAACCATTTATGCAACGTTCATGATTTTAGAGGAAAGGGATCTGACTGAACTCCTTGAGCTCTCCTGCACTAAGCCCCTTTCTTGCAAGGCTCATCCAGACCTTCCTCTATCCGAACTGCAGGGACGAGAGTGCTACAGAGTAAGCAGCAAAGTGCACTAGGCTGATGGGAGATGAGTGCATGTGAAAGCAGACGAGTGGGTAATGAAATAAATACAAATTGTAAGGAACCACTAGCCAGGTCTAAGCAATTCCATGAGTCTCCCAAGCAGATAAAATAATAGGAGAATAAATAAATATGAACACTAATGTCATTATTACTGCCTATTTCTCATACATGATTTCATTTATTTTTTAAGAAATGAGAAGCATTTGTCAAATCTCTCCACAATGCCATGAGCATGCACCTATAAATGCAGGAGGATACAGTGAAGATGAATAGGTGGCCCAGAGAAAGGTGTTTAGTACATTTTAAAATTTGTATTTTTTCAAATCACATAAACTTTTGCCCTGCAAAACACCTAGCAATATTAAAAATGTCATGTAAGAATGAGAGAGAGCATAAGCATTAAATATAAATAACTGTATTATAATTCTTTTATCTCCTATCTTTTAAACATTGAGAGAGATTCTTTACATGAATAGCTAACCTTGGGGCAAAAGTAAAATGTAAGTTGCTTCTCCTTCACATTATAGAAGTTAAATGCTTTTTGCTGACAACATAGCTCAGCTGCTCAACATAACTCAACATAACTGCTAAAATTTTAGAAGATACAATAAATTCACCTGAGCACATTTTTATGTATATTTATTTTTAAGCTCTGCATGGGACACTTGTCCACAGCAGCCAGACTCTGCATCCACCCGCTCCACATGGTGGAATCTGATCAATTTAAAAAATATATATGTATATAAAAAAAGCTTTTATTTTTTATACAGTTTTTTCTAAATTCTTAATACACCGATACACATGGGTAATCACTACAACAGCTACTTATCAAACTAGCATTGACTTTTGTGTTAGACATAGATTCATCGAACCAGTCCAAAGCAATAAAAATACTGAAAGTTTCCCTCAAATTTCAAGACACTTCTTCCAAATACTGTGGACTAGGAGGAGAAAATGTTATCTGCTAAGCACCACATGTACTTTACATGGCATTAAACTAAACAATTAGGTTTGGTCACTCAAGTTTTCTCTATTTAAGCTGTTTCATTCGTTCTTTAATGTGATAAAGTAAACACATTTACTTAAAACCTTTAATCCTGTCCCTGAGCTAGTTAAAACTAATTAAAAACTGAACATAAATTTTATTCTGCAGAATTATTAAGGATTTCTTTCTTAAAAATTCATCCGCCCCATTTATCCCTGACACAGAGCGGTTCTAATCACGAAGTGCAGATCCTTTTGATGACTGAAAACTGCTCTGAATTTCAACAGAACAAATAATAGTTATGTCAACAGAAGATACTATATTCAGTAGGACAAGCTGTGCTTCCAGTCACAGTCCAGTGACTCTGTAGTCACACACCAAATTCCTATGTTAACCTTAAAGTATTTCTTAGATCAGAGTCTTTCTTAAATATTTACTTTCTGTTTAGCAAGTTGTATTAAAAATGATGCTCTTTTGACTCTAACTACATATATTTACTTCAATGAATAAACTTACTGTAGTGAGTTTCCCTGTATTTAGGGCCATTGTTGACCACAACACAGTCTATACTTGCATAGAAACATTGCTGCTGGTTTTGTTTACTATAACAAGACAGTCCATTATATTTAGGATTATTAATTGCTTGTTGATGCTATGGAGCACAATGATTTGCACATTATTTTTTAAAAAGAGAAGCAATACCCTGACATTCAGTTCAAGTGATAGCTTTTGTTAGAGTTCATGGAAAATACATGGATTTCTACTCAGAGAGAGAGGCAAACATCATTTATAAAAATCTTGTCTGGGTGTCTGAACAGTTCTTTCGAGAAGGTAAAAAGAGCTTAAAAAAAGGGCAAATAGGTATCCTCATTATTACTATTAGACCCAATACAACAGTAATAATTAATGCAATTATGGAAAAAGGCATTCACTGTGAAATTACCATTTGATATCTGAGGAAAACACTGCATTAGTAGCTTGAATCAGGTTTTCCTTATATAATCTCAGTAATCACTGAACTAGCATTGCACTGGAACAAATACATTGCCTTACATTTAATAAAACTTATTTCTCACTGGTATAGTTATGTAGCTTCTTGCAAAGATTTCTCAGGAAAAAGAGCCAACGTATTGATTTAACATTGTCATTAATATAATCCTAGTGGGATACACTTTGTCTGCCATAAGTAAAATGCATAATTACTTTAACCGTGCAGTAAGTTGATAATGAATACACACATCCTTTATTAAGGATGTCAGAAACCAGCAGCTAATGAAATCATTGCCTTGGTCGACAGAGGATTCCTGCTGCAGAGGGAGGCAGGCTGAGACTCTGCTAGTGTAGTGTATTAGGTGATTTTCTCATCTGGTATTGTATAGAACTACTATGCCCTCCGCAATTTTGAACTTCCTCACTCACTAGCTGAACATAAGCTCCATAGAAACATTAAGTTTGTAACTCCTTTAAATCCACATTTAATTTAATCAAGAGGCCTTTTTTTCCAGCACTTTAATGCACCTTTTTGTCTATCTGCACGTCTCTCACAAACAGCAGGTCTCTCACAAACAAACAAATCTTGTAGAGACATACTGAGCACATTCAAGGCCACATACTGTACTAAATGTACCAAACTTCTTCCAGCACAGACTAGTTTCCATCATTGCCTACCTTTGGAAGCATCCATTTGCTCCCTGCTGGCTACTTGTGATTATTGAGGATGAGAGGAGTCTGTAAGAGGCCCCATTAAACTAAGTTAACTTTGTCACTTCTGATCACGTTTTCCCATCGTCTATCCCTCCACCCAGGTATCCAAAAGGAATATTCTTAGTTCCTTAAACAATCTGAGGATGTACTTGGATTATGAAGGTGTCAAGCACTGCGTGTAGACAGGTAAACTCCAAAGAGGCTGCAGAAGATGAAAAAAATGGGTGACTCAGGGTTATTTGTTGCAACAAGAGTAGTTATTAAACGCAATGGGTCAAATAGGTCTCCAATGGGGAACCCAAAACAGGTCCCCAGCAGGCAGGTGCTGGCTGCACTGGCCCTTGGTGTCCTCAGCCCTGGCAGCCAAACCACCACCAAGGGGATGTTCTCAGGGCCCGGACACACAGTTTCTGTGAAACTTGCAGGTCGGGGCTCCAGTACTGGTTTAAAAATGGTGACATTTCCAAGCACCGTTTCAGGCACTTTCAAACTCTGGGTACCCAGTAGAAAAAAAGGCTCAGAACTGCTGGAGTCTTGGAATGCTGCAATTAACAGTTAATGTTTCTTGTTCATGACCCAGAACTGGGTTCTGCCTTTTGCACAGGAGCTGGTGGACATCAGCTGTAACATGGTATTTCTTTACAATAAGGGAAAAAAAAAGTCTTTGAGCTGAACAACCCTTAATTCACAACAGTGCAGAAGAGCGACAGTTTAGGCCTCAACTAACAGTTCTCAGACATCATTAATCTCTATGACGGCAAGGTAAGATTATTGGGGGCCAATAGTTATTCAACACATATTATTTTCTATGCAAAATACACACATAAGCAGAAATACCTTATCAATATTTGTATGTATATACACATACAAAAAAAAAAAAAAAAGTTTTGTAATTTGCCTACTGCCTGCTTCCCTTTCTTCACGGTTCCCAGGTTGGTAAATAATAGCACAAGTTGATTAATTGCTTCTTATTTCTGAACAGACTCCCTGAGTGGTTACAATGTGCAAACAGAGGCAAAATGTGTGACAGTTTTACTTTGTGTATTGTCATTGCAACCCTCAAACTTTCACAGTACTGTAATTCTTTCGAATTGATAGTTCATGTTAGAAATTGCACCCTGACCATGGAACTGGATCAATAAAGGATGGGTAACCCCTTTGAGAAGTTTCTTTCCTCCTATAGACAAAAATGTGCCCTTATTCAAAACTGAATACTGTAGCTAATTAACAAGGGTTGAATCACAGAATGAATAAGGTTGGCAATGAGCTTTGGAGATCATCTAGTCCAATCCCCCTGCACCAGCAGGGTCACCTAGAGTGACTCCTTTTAGAAGTGTGACACAGAAACTCACAGCGCAAGCCCAAGCCAGTGTATCCATGGGCTCCAGCCCATAGCAACGTTTCGGCTTGGACTTGAAAGCTGGATGGCTTTTCTTGAGGCATAAGCTGCTAGGATGAATATAATGGACACAAAATTATATTACCTTAGTTATATATTATCCCTAAAGCAATCTGGATGCTGCTGCACTCTGGTCTCCAATACATCTCTTTCCAAGATGATGGAAACCTGTCCATACGTCTTCGCACCTGTGCTGCAGATGCAGCCTACTTTTCCTAATGCAAGACAAGAGGAACAAATCCTAGAAAAGCCAAATATCAGGTGTCTATTAAAAGCAATCAGAAGCAATTTTCATGGACTATCAGCGGGTCAGTCAACCTGGGCCAGTTCTTACCTCCCCAGGTTTCACTCTGAAACCGTATTTAGAATTTCTTTTCTCATTTTTTTTTTATTAGCTCATGAAATATTAAAGTCAACCAACTTAAAATGTCACAAGGAACCGAGAGTTCTCTGCAGCCCTGCCTGGAGGTGCCGGGTCCGGCAGCCGTCGCCGGCGGCGGTGGCAGCTTGGGGCTCTCCTCAGCAGGGCATCGGGGCTGCCCAGGGCGCTCCTGCCCTCAGCCCCAGGCCACAGAGCAGCACAAGCTCCCTGATCTCTGATCCATACATACTGCTTTTATGCTTTAAAAAATCTCAGTGATTTATTAAAGAGAGCCCTTCCTGCCTCTTCTCCGTATTTCCACACCACTGAGACCTTATGAAGCAGAATATTCTTTAGGGATATGAATGGATTCACTCCCTACAATCCTTTACATTAAGGAGTGTGGCATCCTTCAATATCTAGGTCAATTTATTGCAGTATCTACACACTGGCTCTGTCTAGATTTGTTTGTCTATACTTAAGATTTGATTTGTTTTGCTCTTTCTTTTCTGAATAGCTGATTTCCCTTCAACCTAGCAGGAAGATCCTTCACTCTGTTCTGAATTATTAAGTCACTTTGAGTTATAACCAAGAAAAGGTAAGAAGACAATGAGCACATTCTGGTTGCAGTGAATTTTTACTCCAAATCCGTTAGTCCCAGGAGTGCTATTATTTACTTATACTGTTACGGTTGCCTCTTCCTAGTGTAATTCCATGCTGCAATACACAATGTAAACAGGCCTTCAGCTTCCCATCTTCCAGTTCCAGTTGCCACCCAGAATTAAATGATCAAATGAATATTTATGTCTTACACAGAAGTCACTAATATCAAGTATCTTCCCATTATTCCTGAACTGGAGCATCAGGATCAAAGCACTAAAATGAGTGGGAATTGATTAGCTTGGTTGTCTGCATGTTAGAAAGCATCACGGGTAGGTTTCAGACCTAACTATAGCTGCTTCTTTTCATACATGTTATTTTATAAAAATATCTATTTCAGTTGTGGTTCAGTTTTACTGATGGGGAGACTCTTGATTTTTTTCCACAAGAAGTATGATCCAAGTGAGTCCAAAATTGTCACTAATTTCTGAGTATTGAATGTGGAAAAAAAAAGTTTGGATAAAATTCTACTTGCTAAAAATACTTGCAAAGCTTCTCTCCATTTTAAGTGGAGAGCGAAAAACATATCTGTTAGTGGTTCAGAAACTGTCAAAAAATGCAATCACCCTCCTGAACGAGCTCTGTTTATAATTCACAGATCCATTCATATTCTTACCAAATGTGATAGAGTTTTCCTCCAATTTATTCCAAATGTCTGGATGTTCACAAATAGGGGATAATTCCAGAGGTGAATGGTTCTACTTTGAAATGGAAGATTAATTCACCATAAGGGATGAAAGTTTATTACCCAGTATAGGCCAATGACACTAGTCAATAGAAATCTTTCTGGCCACATGTATAATTTGGATAGAACATATAAAAACAAATGTTACAGATAATAAACCTGACCTAGCCAGGTATATTTGATTTAACTGCATTTCTTCTTACCAGTCTTGGAGCTTTCATGGAGAAATGCTCAGCTTTTTTCTACACCTTTTGCAGACAGATAATTTACCTTCTGAAATAAGAAACCATCAGGTTGCTCAGAAAACTCACCCATGTCTCTGCAGAGTTCATACCAACTCAGTAGTTCGCTACATAAATGTAGATACCTACCAAGAGGCAATTCTTTAATACACTAGATAGCCTCAGCTGTATCAATATTCCTGTGTATCATAGAATCATAGAATCATAGAATCATAGAATGCCGAAGGTTGGAAGGGACCTCAGAGGTCATCGAGTCCAACCCCCCTGCACACGCAGGGTTACCTAGAGCACGTGGCACAGGGCTGCATCCAAGCGGGTTTTAAAGATCTCCAAAGAAGGAGACTCCACAACCTCTCTGGGCAGCCTCTTCCAGTGCTTTGTCACCCTCACAGTGAAGAAATGCTTCCTTAAGTTCCTGTGGAACTTCTGATGCTTCAGTTTGAAGCCATTTCCTCTAGTCCTATCACTGGCCACCACTGAAAAGAGGCCGCCCCCCTCCTCCTCACTGCCTCCCTTGAGGTATTTATACACGCTGATCAGGTCTCCCCTCAGCCTCCTCTTCTCCAGGCTGGACAGGCCCAGCTCTCTCAGCCGTTGCTCATAGGGCAGATGTTCCAGGCCCCTGATCATCCTCGTAGCCCTGCGCTGGACTCTCTCCAGCACCTCCACATCCCTCTTGGACTGGGGAGCCCAGAACTGGACACAGTACTCCAGATGTGGCCTCACCAGGGCTGAGTAGAGGGGGATGATCACTTCCCTCGACCTGCTGGAGACACTGTTCTTAATGCACCCCACGATCCCGTTGGCCTTCTTGGCCACCAGGGCACACTGCTGCCTCATGGTCAACTTGTCGTCCACCATGACACCCAGGTCCCTCTCTGCAGGGCTGCTCTCCAGCAGGTCCACCCCTAATGTGTACTGGTGTCCAGGGTTATTCTTCCCCAAGTGCAGGACCCTGCACTTGCCCCTGTTGAACCCCATGAGGTTTCTCGCCGCCCAGTCCTCCAGTCTGCCCAGGTCCCTCTGGATGGCAGCACAGCCCTCAGGGCTATCAGCTACTCCACCCAGTTTGGTATCATCAGCAAACTTGCTGAGGGAGCA
Organism: Nothoprocta perdicaria; assembly: GCF_003342845.1. Taxonomy (NCBI): domain Eukaryota; kingdom Metazoa; phylum Chordata; class Aves; order Tinamiformes; family Tinamidae; genus Nothoprocta; species Nothoprocta perdicaria. The sequence goes on from NW_020455588.1 coordinate 3,465,954, forward strand.
CTCCAGCCCTTCATCCAGGTCGTTAATGAATAAGTTGAACAGGACCGGACCGAGAACTGACCCCCGGGGGACACCACTAAGTACAGGCCTCCAGCTGGACTCCACACCATTGACAACCACTCTCTGCACCCTGCCATCGAGCCAATTCCTAATCCACCTCCCCGTCCACACATCTATCCCACACCTTTGGAGCTTGCCCAGGAGGATGCTGTGAGGGACAGTGTCAAAAGCCTTGCTCAAATCCAGATAGATGACATCCACCGCTCTGCCCTCATCTATCCAGCTAGATATTCCTTCGTAGAAGGTGATCAGGTTAGTCAAGCAGGATTTCCCCTTGGTGAATCCATGCTGGCTACTCCTGAGCACCTTCTTCTGCTCCATGTGTCTGGAGAGAGCAGCCAGTGTTCCATCACTTTCCTGGGGATGGAGGTGAGGCTCACCGGCCTGTAGTTACTCGGGTCCTCCTTCTTGCCTTTTTTGAAGACTGGAGTGATGTTGGCTTTCTTCCAGTCCTCCGGCACCAGCCCCCGTTCTCCAGAACCTTCCAAAGATGATGGCGAGCGGCTCGGCTAGGACATCTGCCAGTTCCCGCAACACTCTGGGGTGCATCCCATCAGGGCCCATGGATTTGTGGGTGTCGAGGCTCMCTAGATRCTMYCTGACCCACTCTTCCTCTACCCAGGGCAAGCCTTCCTCTCTCTGGCTCTCTTCGTGTGTCCCTAGGGCCTGGGATTCTAGAGGGCTGCCCCCGAAAAACACGGAAGCAAAGGCAGCATTCAGCAGCTCTGCTTTGTCCGTGTTTTTTGTCCGTGTTTTTTGTAACCAGGGTACCCACCCCATTCACTAGTGGACCCACGTTCTCCCTGACCTTCCTTTTGTTATTGTATAGTATCTGGAAGTTTGTTCATCATTATGAATGAAGCTAAATAACAAAATAAAAGTCTATTGCACACAGTACCTCCTAACAGGATTTGCCAGCACCAGGAGATAACTTAGTAAATCCAGAGTTTTCAACCCAAGTGCTGTACCCTTGCAATGTGCATCTTACCTGCATCCATCAGCGCTGAGAAAAGAGAGCCTTTCCACAGCCCTTCAGGGGTCTGAATTAGGCTTCATCTGCCCAAGTCCCTGCAAAAAAAGTTGCTGCTGAGAAGCTACATACTGAGCAAAAGTAATGCTGCTTGTTGTTTTCCTGCATTCAATCACTGGTTGCATTTTCTGTTCATTGCAGATGTTTTTATGTTTTAGACTACAGAAAATACAACATTTTAAACGTAAGGTCATTGGTTTCGCTACTACTTTTTGCCACACAGAATGGAAATGCCACTTCAGAACAGAAAAGATCTATTCTGCAGTAAACAGCTTAAAAAAATCACATAATGGGAAAGGTATGGTTCCAAATGCCATATTAAAGCTTATGACCCGATTCCATCCAGGTAATTAGCCTGCTAAGATTGTAATTTTATGTACCTTATGCTTAGATTGCTGATTTAGCTTCAATAATAATTTAATGGACTGAATAACCTAGCTACAGATCAGATTAAAAATAATTCCAGCCATTTCAGGTGCTCATTCAGCGTGAACGCTCCTTTTGTCTTCTTTTAATATCATATGTCTGAAAGCACTGAATAACTGTGGTGGGCTTTGGCCAAAGTAATGCATGACAGTTGTATTTTTACTTTCAGAATTAAGACATTTGTCATTGTAGTTACGTAGCTAACTACTACTAAACATGAAAAATAACTGAAAGTGTCTTGAGGTGTTGCAAAAATATCAGATAACCAATAGGATTTTTTTTTTTTTTTTTTTTTACAGTGAAACTTTCGTGGTCTGTTAGATTGAACTTCTTGCGCAAAGTCTGTACAGACATGAATGAAGTCCAACAATGACAAGATTTTCCTTAAAATCTTTCCTTGAGTAATGCCATGTAAGTGTAGGAGACACTTAGTTATTTCCCAGCTGTTCATATATGATTGTGAAGAAGCATGCATGGCCTCAAAGATAGCTAACAGACCAATAGTATCTGCTAAAGTAGCATCATCTTCCTCTCTAAGAATTGCACTTAGACACACTAAATAGAAATGAAAAAGATTTGTAGCATCTTACCCTCAGCTCAGACGTAGAGCTTCTCGAGAGGGTCCAGAGAAGAGCAACCAAGATGATTAAGGGAATGGAACATCTCTCGTACGAGGAGAGGCTGAGTGAGCTGGGCCTGTTTTCTCTGGAGAAGAGAAGGCTGAGAGGGGATCTGATTAACATGTATAAGTTCAGGAAGGGAGAATGCAGGGAGGAAGGGGACAGGCTGTTTTCACTGGTGGCCAGTGATAGGACGAGGGGTAATGGCCATAAGCTGGAGCACAGGAAGTTCCATCTCCAGGTGAGGAGAAACTTCTTTCCTGTGAGGGTGACAGAGCAGTGGAACAGGCTGTCCAGGGAGGCTGTGGAGACCTTCTCTGGAGGTCTTCAAAACCTGCCTGGACACCACCCTGTGCCACATGCTCTAGGTGTGCCTGCTTGAGCGGGAAGGTTGGACTAGATGATCTCTAGAGGTCCCTTCCAACCTTGAATATTCTGTGATTCTGTGAGTTTCACAGTCTATACTTGTTTTTAACCATATCATATATTATCATCCACAAGATAGCACCAACTGATAAACCAAAGCCAGAATTAATCACGAGAATTTGAAACTGAGATAAACAATACTACTAAATGACATAAAAGTTAGTTTTGCAAATTGAATTTCATCTAAAAAACAACCTTTACAAATACTAAAGCTTACCAAGGTAAATGGTCATTTCTGTATCTTTTATGAAAGCTGGCTCCAATTTCATGCCATCTCCAGCAACTTCAAATTTAGAATGGAGGAGGGTTTCATATATAATCTTATCCCAACCACAATTTAAATTTCTTAAATCCAATCCTTTGGAAGATTTAGAGGACCCAGACACAGAATCTATCTTAAAAAAAAAAAAAAAACTGACATAAAATCACATTTTAGAGTCCCTCCCTGTATTTATTAAGGAATGAGATTATGCTTGCTAAGAGAAATAGCTTCAAATTCCATAAGAAACTTGGATTGTCCCCAACATCCAGACCCAATGAATCATCTGCTGGATGTCCCTAGGATGTCACTTTTGGGAATCTTATCAAAGAAACAGAATAAAAAATAACAATTTTTGTTTCCAGACCTTCAAAACCAAATAATATGGCCTTTCCCAAGCAAACAGGTGCAGTCAAAGTTGCTTGCATCCCCCAAATTAGAGGAAATCAAAGAAACCACAACAGAAGTCGGTCTATTTTTTCATAAATGTTTGTAGTCATTAAAAGAGAAAATACTCTTCAGAAACACTGAGAAAGTAACAGTCTATGTCTAGAGATTTGAGGGATTTTTTTTCAGCATAACAGAAAAGAGAGATGTAAGAAATTGCATCCCTTGCATCTGAGATATCTCAGAAATGGTAAGATGAACCTGTTGAATATCTGTTAGTTATCATCAGTTTCATTTCATCCAACATAGCAAACAACAAATCCTTCTCTATCAAAAAAAAAAAAAAAAAAAGAAAATCAAACGTAGCACAGTATAATTCTTTTTCTATTGAATACAAACAAATTAGCTAGATTAGTTGTCTCTGCTAATGTGTCTGATTATTTTCACAGTAACTTTTAAGTGATTCTCTGTTATAAACAAGAAAAATCACTGAAATAATTATCAAAAATATTACAAAAAAGTGGAGATAACAGCAGATGGCAGAATACCAGCTTTTTAAAAATATAAAGCATACTCAAAAGAAAATCTACCAGAGCCCTTTTATATTTCCTTACTGTAAAATTTTTCACTATAACTTCCCTCTTGAATTTAAGATTAAAACTCTGTGAATATGACTGAATGTTAAGAATGCTTTTATTTTGCTGCTTCAAAACCAGTTTGATGATCTTGGACTACTCTAGGTACAATTAAACCTGTCTTGGGATAGAAGAAACCACTCTGCTGAAGTTTCTCTCCTTCAACTCTGTTTCCTAATATTCTATTTCTTTACTGATTAGTAACACAAAAAAATAAGTTAGAAAACAGCAACTTTGCCACTTGTTGTCGAGGACAGTACACAAGGTTAACTAAATTAATGTGGAAGCAGGAAGACTGAGAGGTGAACATGTCAGTCTAGGTAACAGAAAGCTCAGATAAGTCAGCATTCAAAAATAAACCATGTGTTCAAACTCACGACTTATGAGTCCCATGTTAATCATAAAGTAGACAATTTATTAAAATGGAAGCTTTTCCAATAGCCTTATTTTGATTTAAATAAACCTATAGCATCTTAACTCATTTCATTTGAGCTTTTCCCTCTAAAGCCAAGTATTTTGTACTTGTCTTTATGGAGTTTATTTGCATTGATTCCAGTGAAGTTCTCAAGTGCATCAAAATCACTTTGAATTCCAATTCTGTTCTTCAAACTACTTTCAAACTTTGTTGTCTGACTCTTATCCACCACAAAATTACAAGTATATTCCCTACCCAACTATTCCAGTCATTAATGAATACATGTTATTATGGAATTACACCTGGAAGCATATTCAACAAGCATGACCACTCAGCTAAACCACCAAAGACTATGTCCAGAGAACAGTCTTTGAACAAGGTGTGTAGCCAACAGTAAAACAACAGTAATTTAAGCCCTATCTTAGATGCTTAGCCTGCCTGAGAAAATAGAAGAGTGGGGAAAAAAAAAAAAAAAAACTTACTGGTGTTTATGATTGCTTCTCTCTTGTTCCTAAGTCCCCACAACCCACCCAAGAAAAAGTTGAATTTAGCTTATCTAATAACAGAACAAGTACGAACTTCCACTTGCCGGGAATTTACATCCATACCATTTTATAGCTTGCTCTCATACCTTCCTACCAAGTGACAGGAGGGTCACTTCTCTATTACTGCACACATTGCCTTTCATCCTTTTAAAGTTATAGTCTGTGCTCACCTCTCCAGTTTCTGGGCATCATTATCCCCCCACGAATTCTCAGACACAACATGTCATGGCTGCAGACCGTTCTGTAAGTACTTAAGGTTAAATTCCATTCTTTGCAATCAGCTGATATACAGGCCCATATCTTCTATTTCTTCCTCGCTGAAATTAAGATTCTTGTGTTAAGAATCCAGTCAACACAGTTAAGACATATGTTCCTCTTTTTCTATATCCATTCCCCAGAAAAATAAAGCAAAATCTGATTACTCTATTATAGGATATTTATTCATACCTGTTATGGCTTTGAGCAATACTTTCTTCTTCTCACATTTTTTCTAATATTAATTAAAATATTTCTTATTTTGGGACTCCTTATTGGCTACATTTTAAATTTTTTATTTACTCTGCACATGCTTGTGCTATTATTTTGCACTTACTCTTAGCACAAAACATTCATTTCTTGGCTTCCTTGTCTCCCTCCTCCTCTTTGAGTTATACTATCACCTTCGCTATATACGTATCATGATTTTCTGCTGAATTCAGGTAATTCGCTTCTTTTTGTGTCAATCCTCTTTCTTAACAGTGTGAAAGATGCACTGTAGCACGTTTAACTTGGCCAGCTTAAGATTTTCCAACTCCAAAATGCCCCATCACTCTGTGAAGATGAAACAAAATTAGAGTGCATCTGTACTTCTCCAGCCCCTTCTACCTTCTCCCCAGAAAGTGCCAGTGAAACTGTCTGAAGCTGAAACATAAACATGCCCCATTTTTATCAGCCTTGGTCTGAGGGCTCTAGAGAAAAGACAGAGTTGACGTCTGAGAAGGCCAAACCACTGCTTGCCTGTCAGAGCCTCTAAAATCTGCAGTCCTCCCACAGTCTTCTTCTGCCTTTGAATTCCTCCCCACCATCTCCGTGGTTACTGCAGTTGACCTCTAGTTTGGAAGCTTTGCATCTTTCAACATCTCCAATTTATGACAATACACTTACAGTATCTCCATCTTCTGCTGGCAACATGATTCCCCCCAAAAACCTGTGTTAAGCCTATGAAAGCTGCTTTTCCCTGATTTCCCTCATGCTCTGAAACAAGTTTGTTCCTAACATACTCCAGAAAATTATCTCTTGCCCTTTTCCAAAATACCCATTTTGCTTTAATTTCCACAGTTCCAGGTCATGTGCATTTGCTAATTGTTCAGAAAAAGGAAACATAATATTTCCTCATCTCTTTCTCAGTCTTCAGATCCTCTATGAAAATGATGTGTGTGGCTATTTTCTTGCAGAATACTCACAGTGATTAGTGTGGTAGAAGGTCCTGCAGTCACTAAAATGGAACACACTTAGGGGTGATCTTCATCTGTCAAATGACTACTGATAACTACTTGTCTAGGTAGCCCACAGACGGCTTGCCCATTTGAAGCTATATATTTCAGCCCATCAAAGCACTTGTATACAGGTTATGCAAGCTGAGCATAAGCTTGGAACCGCTACAGCAGCTTGTGTGATTTCTCACACGACAGAGTAATACATCTCTGTTTTACTTAGGCCTCAGCTAAATCAAAATTGAAAATCATGATTATGGATCCTGCAACAAATCGATAAACAGACCATCAAACCATACCTTGCTGATGTTTGTGAAAAGTAGGGCTTTATTTTACTTTGTAAGCATCCCTGCCTTTTGGAGTCTCTCCATACTGCATTAATTTAGTATCTAGTTCTTTCATCTTCATTCATGCTGAATAATACTTTGTCATGGAAATGATGCTATTGCTATACTACATCAGTGAAGAAAATTAGACTCACATAGACTGGCATGAATCTACAAGAAACATTTTAATTCTTCAAGTGGAATTGCTGATTTTCAATCTCATAAAGATTCTACCTCATCAAGAGATGTGAGTTGTTAGGGAACAGAACCAAATAAAGGCATTTTCTCAAGTGTGTGAGGATGGAGTATCAATTCCCGTTTGCAACAGAATTAGTTCATAACTTTGCTTTGTTCAATTTAATGTTTACTGAAAAGCAAGTAAACACTCACTGCGTAAACGTCTTCAGTAATATCACTAATCCAATGAAACATTTTTTCACTACCAGAGATAGACATGTCTCCACACATTAGGAAGAAAATAAATAAAATGGATGTGTGCATCAAACGGATGAGAAGATCTTCTCTTCTGCATTTTTTGCTGTTATTGTCTCTAGGTTAAACCCTGCTACTCCTCATGTGAAATCTCATTAATATTATAATGACTATCTAACTAGTATTTCTTTAGTTCTAACATAATGCTGAAGACTCAGTTTTATGAAAGTCCCCATGTTCACCATCATTGAAATGTATGAGAAGTTGTTTCAGATGCAAGATGAATAACACTAATTACAGTAACTTTTTGCTGACTCAGGGTTATCAGTAGAGTTTTACAGTTCAAGTTATTGCACATCCTTGGACACCTTTCATTCAGCAGCAGACTTGGGCGTCATCAGTCACCTCCTTCTGGACTGTTCCTACATTTTGCCCCTTTAACATGTTACTTCAAAGTACATCTTGGGCCATTCCCTCGAGCAGTGGATATCATCTATGCATTAACATTATTTCAGACAGATTACAGGTTGTATAATCTTGAAAAATAGCACTGCAATTCTTAAAAATTGAAAATTATCTCATTTCTCCTTCTAGCAAAGTGAATATTTTAACCATCAAAGCATCTTTCCATTTCAGTTTTTAATAAAATAAATTAAAAAATGCATCCAGGACTGGCTTCCTACATTATAATAGTTTTATATATAGGTAGTACCACAGACCTTGGAGTTGCTCTGATTTGCATTTGCAAATTGAATAAAAATCCAACAAAAGATGAGCCTGACTCCAACACAGAGATCTCCACTCCTTTCTATTGACTTTTCCTCTGAATTTCGGTGAGAATTTACAAGCCTGAACATAAGATAAAAATGCTCTAAACCACTTTACATATTATACAGCACCTCCAGGAAAAATGAAAAACCCTTAACGCCATTTTCTCAGCCAAAAGTTTCTTACAAATTCAAAGGCAAAAGAACAGAGAAAAATTTCATTACATAGGAGACAAGTCTTTCCATGAGTTAAAAATAAAGCATTAATGGATTTTAAATATTTTCTCTTTTGGTTCTGATTTACTTAAAGAAAATACCTCTGACTTTTATTAGGAGTAGCCCCTGCAGGTTCCCCTCACTCAGCATCTTTCAGCATTCATTTTTCCCCACTCATGAGGGGGGAAAAACAACTGAAAGTTTTTTACAAATTATCATAATCTCAGGAATAGTTCCACAGGATGAAACAATTTCACTTAGAAAACAGAAACAAAATATTGTTATAACAGCAAGTTCCAGGTAGAATCAAGAGGAGGCATCAGGAGCTACATCATTTTTAATTAATTAATTACTGTCATACTTGAATGTGATGCTTTTTGTGGTGGCCTTGATACAGGACTTCTGTTAAGTACACAGAAATCTGCCACATATGTCAGCAGGTACCCATCAGTAGTTTTCAGAAATGTCCTTCCAAATGGTCAGCAGGCCACGATGGGGACGCAACAATTTAGAAGGACAGAACTGAGTTAAGATTGTGAATAACTCAACCATATTTTAGTTATAAGAATTTCAAAAATATTAGTTAATTATAAAATGAGCACAGACTAACAGTGTATTATTATTCAGTTTTCATATTGAATTAAAATGAAGGAAGTACCATTCCTGAGAACATAAATTCCTAGTCACCTCCAAAGCCAAAGTGAAAATGCTGCAATAACGCAGCTCATTTCGTTCAGTTATTCTTTTCAACAGCACAGCCACATAACACCTGGAAAGCACTGCATTTGTTTCCCCTAGCAGACTGGTGGCAATTATATCATTATAAACAAAAAAGAGAACAGATTTTTTCACATTAACCATCATCCTGACAAATAACTAATTGATGGCCTCTCTCTCAATGATAATCCTAAAATCATGAGACATCATTGGCAGCTGAAATTCTACTACTCAGTGGGTTTTATGTTTACACCAGCAAGGAAACACTGCCCACAATACACGCATAAGATGCGTATGAAAGATTACCAGATCTGGAATGACTTGTGTTTTGTTTCAAATAGTGATGAGAAATTAGACACGTTTATTAAGTGCAGTCAGTCAGATTGTATGGAGGTGGGAGAGGTTACACTGCTGCAAAATTGCTTCAGTGTAGGCCGTCTATGCAGGAAATTTGTTGCCTGAGTACAGTAGAGGTTCTTTCACCTCGCTGCGCAACATCAAATTCAGGCCAGCCCAGTGCAACTCTTTTGATAAAGGTTCATTTTCTCACTAAAAGACACATTTCTTGCCTTCCCCTCACAAAGCCAGCACAGTTCCGGGAGCATCCCTGTGCACTTTTCTTAACCTGTAATCACACACACCCCACAGATTAAAAGCCAAACAGCAGGTTAATGGTAGCCATGCAGTACATCCATAAATGCCATCAGCACGTCACATTTCTCCACAACAGAGATCCAACCTTCCATGCTCCATTCTGAATTCGCAAAGCTGGAATCTGAATCTGGAATCATTAAACTGCTCTCATGGCTCACCTGGAATGATTTTGAATCTAGTCTCATTTTTGCAATGAATTGGCTAAAAATAATGAATTCATTCATACATACTGGACTTCACATAAATTGGCACATTTGACAGTCACTTTACAAAATGGATTTGCAGGATTAATGAATGTGCTAGATGTAAAGAAAAAAAAATCAGAGAATCAGCTGGGAAAGATAATCCCTTTCACAATAACTTAAAAAAAAAAAAAAAAAAAAGTTGGCATTAGCACTTCCTTTCCTGGCTAAAAACGGCCTGACAAAAAAAAAAGGCAAATAATGAATAAATTAAGAAGGAATTGGAGACAAAAGTAGTAGTTGTGCTTCTGGACATGCTGCCAGACAAAAAAAAAATACGCAATAACTGAGAGAGTATAAGGTCTGTTAAGGTACAAGTCCTTGATAATCTGCTTTTAAAACAAAAAGACTTTCCAGAAATGCCCTGCTGCAGTGGGGAAGCAGAACAGATGCTAACGGGATGCACCAAAGATAACGAATGCACTTGGTGCCCTCGCTGTTTAGACACCTCCTAGAGCAGACAGTGGCTATCTTGCCTGCTAGCTATATCAATAATAATGAAAAAGTTAACAGAATCATCCCTGAAATTAGGACAGGATGATAATGGCACTTTTGTGCCAGGTTTAACACAATTTTTATGCAACCACTGAGTCAGTACAGATATTATGAATAGCATAATCGCCAAAAGTGACTTTTTGAAGATGTCTTTTTAAAGGTTAAAAAGCTACTGTAGTTGCAACTAATTAGCTGTAGCCACTGCTTACACACCATAGAACAATTTGCTTTTTTGTTACTAATTCTCCTGCTCATAAATTGCATTTTCAGTACATGACAATCATCTACTTGTTTTACCTAGCTTCCAGTCTGGGGATATGGTATAAAATGGGGAATTTTCCTTTGTTTCATTTCATTACTTCCATACCTGGAGCAGGTGTCTGAACCATTCCGCGATTCCCAGATGTGAAATTAGAGGCGCCAGGAGCAACATGCCTAAAAAAGTAATGGAACAGGATATTCCCAAGCTCTTCGCACAAGCGAATCAGCAGTCGGAAAACATATTTTATTTGCTTTCCTATAATTTCATTATTATCTGATCCTCTCCCCAGCCCAGTAAATAATTGTGTAATGCCTTGATTGATGAGGGCAATACACCCAAGAAGCTATGAGTGTTTTTAAGGTTAATATTATGTAGCCATATATACAGAAAAAAAAGGAAAATGCAGTGCATTGGTCAAAAACAGAAACAAAACCAACCCCTTACCATCAGCACTAATTCACCGCACACACGTAGTGCGTGGAAAATACCAATTAATAATTAAAATGTATCCCCTCCTCTATAGTTCTAGACAACAGCTGAACACGCAGCTCAGTGGAGCAGAGAAACCATTACTTTTTGTAACGCTGTCTTAGGGGATCAAGGTAATACAATAAAGAAAGGCAGGATATATTTAAAGGCAGATGCATAAAAGCAGTCTCACTCAACTCTTTCACAAGGCATGATTATTAGAAATACAGCTGCATCAATAGGGTCAAATTTCATTTGGTCTTGATGGCACATTTACATGCAAAAAACAGGCAATTACACATTTAACAGCCTGTTTCTCCCATGCAATTACACAGGTTCCACGTGCAAATGTGCCATTTTCACAGCCCTATTGAAAAGTTCATCAGCATTAATTAGACAAATGGCTTTCTTCAGGTAATCAGACTGTTAAAGAAAGGAAGAGCTGTGGTTTTGATGAGTCCCCCTATTCACTCTCAGCCAGCATTAGGTTTTCCTCCCAGGCTAGTGTATTCCTTGTTTTTTGTTTGCCTGTCTCCCTTTGCAGAGAGCACATCCTCCTTGCGCCTCCTTGCACCCCACACACAGCTCCCTATTTTGATTGCATTATTCAGCCGAGCAGCTAGTAAGCACAAAGCACAGATGCCTGCGACAGATGGCAGGCCAGATATTGAGAAACCATATTTTCTGTAAATTATCACGATTGAAAATTGCTAAAAATACTCCACTGCAATGCTTTGTGCAGGTATTGCAACGCGATGGTTGAGAGCCTGTGGGCTGTTGGCCAGCAAAGGAAAGTGAGCATGCATGGACACATCAGGGCCTGGGGTGAAGGGAAGAACATCACCTCTTTGGAAGTACAGGATGCAGAGAATGACACATAGGGCACGCAGCACTCCAAAAACAGCCAAGAAATACTGAAAAAAATATTAAAAAGACACTAAGTGATTAAACCACTGCTGAGATGTTCCATTTATTTATTAGTATGTTCAAGCATCTAATCCCATATTCAGCTGGTGACTGACAGCCCACACAGTTACTCTAATAAAATCTTAGAGTAGAGTTGTCAAAAAAGTGCAAAACACAGAGGAAGGTGGATGAAGACTGAACAACTACTTAATGGCACCTACAGCAGATCCAGGTTGGTGATACCAAACTGGGTGGAGTAGCTGATAGCCCTGAGGGCTGTGCTGCCATCCAGAGGGACCTGGACAGACTGGAGGACTGGGCGGCGAGAAACCTCATGAGGTTCAACAAGGGCAAGTGCAGGGTCCTGCACTTGGGGAGGAATAGCCCTGGACACCAGTACACATTAGGGGTGGACCTACTGGAGAGCAGCCCCGCAGAGAGGGACCTGGGCGTCATGGTGGACGACAAGTTGACCATGAGGCAGCAGTGTGCCCTGGTGGCCAAGAAGGCCAACAGGATCGTGGGGTGCATTAAGAAGAGCGTCTCCAGCAGGTCGAGAGAGGTGGTTGTGCCCCTATACACAGCCCTGGTGAGGCCACATCTGGAGACTGTGTCCAGTTCTGGGCTCCCCAGTACAAGAGGGATGTGGAGGTGCTGGAGAGAGTCCAGCGCAGGGCTACGAGGATGATCAGGGGCCTGGAACATCTGTCCTATGAGCAACGGCTGAGAGAGCTGGGCCTGTCCAGCCTGGAGAAGAGGAGGCTGAGGGGGGACCTGATCAGTGTCTATAAATACCTCAAGGGAGGCAGTGAGGAGGAGGGGGGCGGCCTCTTTTCAGTGGTGGCCAGTGATAGGACTAGAGGAAATGGCTTCAAACTGAAGCATCGGAAGTTCCACAGGAACTTAAGGAAGCATTTCTTCACTGTGCGGGTGACAAAGCAGTGGAACAGGTTTCCTAGGGAGGTTGTGGAGTCTCCTTCTTTGGAGATCTTTAAAAGCCGCTTGGACGCAGCCCTGTGCCATGTGCTCTAGGTAACCCTGCGTGTGCAGGGGGGTTGGACTCGATGACCTCTGAGGTCCCTTCCAACCTTAAGCATTCTGTGATTCTGTGAAGCTTGGATCCCCTCTGGGGAGTGATGCAACTGCTGCACAAGCAGCACTTTTTCTTTCTGATTCCGGGTATAAGTATCCAGGAATTTCCATCATGCAGCAGGTCATGCTAGAGACTCTGAAGTTATTACTGCCAAAATGAAGGAGATGGGAAAAGAAGAATGAAAGTGAAAGCAAGCATCCGACTTTCCCCAAAGCAGCCCATTTCCCCTGGGGTGCTTTACTCCAGCTAGCTGCACTACCCTAGGAAAACCATGCCCTCGCTTACTGAGAAGTGGTGCAAAGGAGAACTTGTTCGAGCTGGAGCACCTGGCCATGAGTACCTCCCTCTCCCTGAAGACATAACCGACAGTTGTCAAAGTGCACACTTCAGCTCTGAGTATCAGAAGATAGCACCAGAAGAAGGCATGAGCAATGCCAAATACTCAGTAATGCCACTCCAGAGAAAAGCAGTTATTCAAATTTGTATGGAAACTTCTCAAAAACAAGAGCTTATTCTTATTCTTTCCGATTGCATCAGGAGGGTGCTGATTTCATAAACCAGTACACTGAAAAAAAAAAAAATAGTAGTTGGATCCAGGAAAGCCTTACTTCAAATTATTTCCGAGTCTCATTTTCCAAAATGTGGACATATCCATAGCCAGCTTTAGGTCAGCCCAGACTGACATACTGCTCTGACTACTCTTGTTCAGTCAGATGATTCTCACCTTCACAGGGGCACAACAGGATGCAGATGGTAACTAGCCCCATCTTAGGACATGGGGAGAACTCAGCTTCCTTATGTCCTTGCACAAAACCTCTTGGGAATCCAAGGATTGTTCATCAGAACCCACTGAGAAAATCATAACTACATAGTAAGTATTTAGAGTCAGTTTTGTTTTAAAATCACCTCAATCAGTGTGTGTTTAGGTCAATCTTTTATAGTAAATAAGCAAAAAATCCTTTAAAGTAAATGTGATATTTTTGAAGTCAGCAGCTGGCACTAAAACTGCTCTGAAATATCTTTCTTTCATCTAAAAGTCTAGAAGTAATGTTTGTTAGTTTAGGAGCAGGTGCTTTATAGAAACTACCACATACTGCTAGTAGCGGGAGTTCCTAACCAGATTTCATCTCCTCACAAAATACACCCACACGAGCATGTAAGATCACACACACATCCCATCATTTACTGTGTGTTATGATACTACAATGCACTACTCTAATGAAACTGTGTAATAACTGCTAGGAATATATAGATTCATATACCGTACCTCTAGACAGAACAGATTTTCTCAATATTTGAGACTTCCCCAAGCACTCAAGAAAAACATTTCCAATCATTCAGGGGCATGACAGTACAGCAGAGCTCCACAGAGGTCTGATTAGGAAAGCGAAAGAGTTTGCCATATCCAAACTTAATTCTTCCCTGCTATATTGCATCCTGGACATAGAAGTGAGCTTAACACTCATTTTCTATGGGTTCTGGTGCTTTCTCTTTGTATTCGAATAATACCACACAACATTTTCAGGAATACTGGGAGTATGTTAAAAAAGAAAGAAATCTTTTTTTTTTTTTTTTTTTTTTTTTGGCATAGTCAAAGGGGTTATTTTGCTCATGCTGTTGGGCAAGCCTGGCAGATATCTGAAACTACACATGAAATCAGAACAGAGCAGTCAGGCACATTCATTGTACCTGAACTGTACTGAAGGAGAAGTAATTTAAAGCTATATCTGCAAACTGGATGAGATTGCACTCTGTCACCTGCACCTGCACCTCTGTCAAGGTCACTGATAAAGATTTTAACCAGCCCTAGTCACAGGATAGATCTGTTTCACTCCAGTTGTTTCCAGTCTCCGTGTAAGGTATAGCCTATTAAACACTCTGCTCAAAGGGTGACCACCTCAACGGCTCACTATTCTAACAGTCGTGTAGAGGAAGGCCCATCCCTACCACAACAGCAGTTACCAAGGCTATGGTGGGAGAAAGCATCAAAAGCCTTGCTAAGGTTGAGGTAATGAGGTGCACTGTCTTCCCCCTATCCATGAAACCTGCCATGATATCAGAGAAGGCAACAAGTTGGTTCAAAATGATTTGCTGTGTCAAATGTTGGCTTTTCAGGACCTCCCTTGATCTCTACACCCTTTGAAAGATGTTAAGAAACGGCCTTGCTAGGAGATCAGACAGCTCCCTCAGCAGCCCTGGATGCAGCCCATCTGGACCCACAAGAACCATTGTAATCATCACAAGTAAACCCTGTTGTGATGCCATTGTCAGTTTGGTTTCCATATGTCAGCACAAAATCCAGCCAAGTTTGGTTTGGTTTTATCCAAACAAAACTGACCTGTTTCTTCTTACTATGTCAGCTTTAGAAGTGTTTCTCCTAAAAAGAAGCTAGAAAGCCTGCTATCCCACAGACTTCTTGTTTGTGTGATATCACTTAAAGAGAGAAAGAAGCCACAGATTAATCTACCTAAAATCAGAAGGCTCCTAGTGCAAAACAAGATGGAAATGTCTGAAAAGAAATTAAACACACACAAAACCCTACCCCACTGCACACCACAGGAACCTAATGAATGTGAACACTGATTATTTTTATTCAGGATTATATTTAGGTTAGCTTAAACTGGATCAGTTTAAGATACTCTGTGGAGAGGCATCTCTCTTAAGTATGAGATGGATTGCATTAGTCTTTTGTGTTTCAGTTGTTAGGAATCTGTACTAATGGTAGATAGCAAGCTTTGCTTAATGATTTCTATGCAAGTCTCACTTGGAAGAGAGATTATTACTTATTACTAACAATAATTGAAGTTGAATTCTCCAATTACCAACAGAAGTATTCCATGATTTTTTTTTTCATTAAATAGGACTTGCAGTTTGACTCACCTGAGCTGAAAATTAGGTCATCATAATGCCTTTCGATATATGCATATTTCACATTTCATCAACATTCCATTATAAAATTGGAGTTTGTTTTAAAATTCTGTTTAATATTTAAACCCAGCTTTTATTATGTGTGAGCAATGACATCAGTTTTGCAAGTAAAGGACACTAAATTTAAATTGACATTACACTAGAAAGGATTTTATGTCAATTTTTAACAAAGTAACAAATTTCAGGCAGGACACTTTTTCCTCGCTTAGAGCTCATCAAACTTACCATATTAATGTGGTGGAACACACATTTTAAATGTCACAATAATAAAATCTGTGCTTGTCCATTGAAAACATTCCCAGGTAAGATAGATTCTCATTCCAACTCACCTGGCAAGTGCTATTCTGCCACTCCTCTGCTAAGCTGAATTCAACCAACTTTGAATGAAAGCTGACTAAGATCATCTTTTTAAGAAAGGATAGAGACTTTTACAAACCAGAGAAAAAGTAGGAAGCTACTTTAATGTTGAGCATAATAATAAGCAAGATTCTTGCACTCACAGAATTAAGGCTGTGGATTTACAGTTGTCAATCCTCTTGAAATGTTCCAGACTGCTTCAAAGTCTTACAGCATGTCACACAAAACTCATTAAAAAAAAAAAAAAAGGAGAAAGAATGATAAAAAGTGTAGGACGTTGATTCTACCTCCATGTAATTACCATTAGTGTCCATGAAGTAATAGTCACAGAGACTAAGAGTCTGATTCCGGAACATTTTATTATAGACTTAGGTGAAAATAGGTAACAGGAAGAAAAGTGGAGCAATTTAGAGGTATTGGTACCACACCATGTCATTTTGAGATTGTTCTCAGGCTAAGAGCACATCTCAGCACAGAGAAACTCATAATCGAATCTATACAGGGACCTACAAATTCCAGGAAGAGTCTAACATCTTTGTACTTTTATTTCTATCTTTTCAGAAAATGAAAGAACTACAAGAGAGTAGAGGTGAAAGAAATTTGGTGCACAACTTTATATTCTGCACACTGCTAATATTAGTATTTTTAAAATGTAATTTTTTTTAAAAAGGAAATAATTTTTATTTTTAATGAGTGGATTATGACATGGAATATATTAAAAAGTGTAGACTTTAAGATGTTAATCACTCAGTTACAAAACAAATGCAGAAGAGCGAGCTTTACAGACACCATATACCATATACTATTAGTCCTTTGAACTCAAAGCTTCAGAATCAGGATTCCTGACATTTTTAATCCTAACATTGAAGTCATCTTATCTTAAATGGGATTTCTCTATTTCTCCAAAATGACTTTTCAGTTTATTACTGCTATCTAATACATTCCTCACCAAGGCCCTCATCAAATTAATATTATTCTCTCTTAACAGGTTATTAACCAATGCCACATTAGACCATTTTGTAGTCAAATTTCATATTTGAGATGGGGTTGTGTTTTTGGCTAAGACCTTCAGGGCTAGATGCTCCAAAGAACATTTGAGCTGCAAGCTCTGTCTGGCATTTTATATAAATCTTCAGATATAATTTCATTTGAACCACAAGGTGTTCAGAACAAGGGATGGTACAAGGTTCCAATTAACAACTTTTTTGCTCTGGTTCTTTGCTGCAGTGAGGAAATTGTGCAGTTTCATCTTGCCCTTTTACACTGGTGTTTATTATGTTAGATGATTCTTCTTTTTGCAAGGAGCCACTATGTTATTGCTCTCCTTTCATCTTGAATTCATTTTCCATTGCCGCTGTGCTAATCTTCTTCAGGCTTAGTGTTTCAAATATCAGAGATTTTTCTCTTTCTTTCTCTCCATTTTTTTTTATTTTTTAGATTCTTTATCTGTTAAAAAATGCAAGCTCTCTCTAAGGCAAATCCTACTCCTTTTTCTCTGCCAAATAGCTGAGGAATCACCTGGATGGTGTAGAAGCTGCCTGGAAGACCAGAACACAGGTGAAGGACAGACACTCACTCCATGCCACAGAGGAGTCTTCCAAGCACTGACCTCATGGTCTTAGAGAGAAAAGCCCAAATTCAAAAAAGCCTCAGGTTCACTGCCATGAACACTGATAAAGCAACTTTAGTTGGGTAGAGATGTGCTGCGAAGGCAACTCTGCTACAGCTTTGTAGACTCCAGGAGAGGATCTTCTCCCCTTCCCAGCAGGCACCTACTGCCTCTTCAAGACTTTCCTGGTATCTGTTTCTTCATTTGCACTTCAAAAATGGAACCGTTTTTGATTTTTGTGTTTTTCCTTACATTTCCATTTCAGTAAAACTAGTAATGGCCTAAGCAAGCTGCAAGTATCTTTTTAGTATTCTATGTCCTTTATTCATAACTGCTATTTTTAATACCTCAATAGGGCAGCTGGACATTCAGCACAAGGCACAATTCTGCCTGTAAATGTCAAAAAAAGAAGGTATGGGAATCAATTATAATCTAATAAAGTGGATAGAAACATTGAGGCATAAAGCTCCCTCCTCAAACCACCCCTCCTAATCCCCTGCAGTTAGCCAGATAGAAATCTTGCCCCTTTCAGAATAAAATATAACAAAAATAGAATATAAAAGCCTTACTTTATAGCTCCACAATTCAAATTTGCACTGGACTGAAATTTCATACTGTAAAGGTGGATTTATGAAAATTTACTTTTATTCACAGTAGAACGGAGAAGCACCTTGTGAAAGGCCAAGTTCCCTGTTTATTAGTGCAATTTTAATCCTGTTTGCCATGGGGGAAGAAGGTTAAGGGGAAAATTCTTCTGGAATGCATTTCATTTCATGAAGAGCAAACTGGAGTCATAACAGGGTAAAGTTTGGAGGAAGTGCAGGCCAGGGCCAAAGGCAAACCTTCACATGGGCAGTTGCAGGTGACAGTAAAAATTGTAGCCATTTCTGTCATTCTCCAAAACCATAATTTCCAGCAATCCCTGATGACATTTCTATTGCTTCACACAATCAACCACAATACTGAGTGGATGAATTGAAATTCATTGTTTTCAGGCAGAATAATTAAAAATGTCCTCACTTTCCACAGTCAAACTTCTACTAGAAGTCTGCACAAGAGTAGTAACAGATGATGCACAAGTCTTACTCTTTTGGCTTAAATCCAAAGCTGATTAGTTAAATATATCCCTTTCTCTCTCAAGAACAAAACAATTTTGATTTTGCCAAATACACCATGTTCTGTTTTTGTTTTTCTAACTAACCCAGCATCTAAAATTCCTATTCAATCAAAAGAAAATTCAATCAAAACATCAGGAGACGACCATTAGGGAACATCACATAAGCTCTCTGGCACCCTTGGAAGGTGCAGATGGCCACCCACTGGGGAGGTATCTGATATCTATGTGAAAGGTTTAGGGAAAAATACATAAATAAAAGGAGAAAACATATCACATGTGTATTCTGGTTTGTATTATATACTGTAGTCCATCCTCTCCTTTCCCCTTCAGGGCCTAGTACAAGATTCACAACAGAGTTAAAGAACTGGAGTATTGGAATCTATTGGAGGATGTTCTGGAGAAAAGTTATTCAAAATAAATAAAATTGTATTTGCAAAAACATTCAATTTTGATCTCAGCATACATGAAAGATACTGCATCTTCGAGGTAAATAAAACTGATGCAAAAAGAGGGGTTTTTTAAGAGGAGGGGCAATATGGAGAAGAAAGGTAGGCAGAACAAAAAGGAGCAATGTTATCATCTAAGTCTATAAATCTGTTATGGAATTTGGCCAAATTCCACAATCTTCCAACATGATTCCTCTTGTGAATATATTTACTTACACAAGTGTTCAAAGAACAAGGTCACAGGCTTTAAAAAACAGTTTTTTTCCAGCACAGTTTGTTCAGTGCTGTGGGCCTGAGCATTCATCAGGAGGCATCATAACGTTTTAGTCAGAACTATCCTTAAGAAAATGCGTGCGGAATAATTTAATCACAACTTTATTTTACTTTCCTAAGTCCTCATTCGAATGAAAGATAAAAGTATATTTCATCTAGTGAAAATTTGCTAATACATAGACTATTTTTGACGCTTAATACATTTATTCATGCACTATGTATTTTATTCCCTATCTCTTTCCTATTCCCCCTTCTTATTTCTCATAATTTACCTAAAATAGAAATGGTGGAAACAATTCAGTTCTTAATCTAAGTGACATTTAAATGAGATAGAGATATACTACATATATTACACGCCTAAGACTGTGAATTTGCTGCTCTCTATACCTATGTTTCTTGTCGTCTTTTACAATTTTGCTGTAGATTTAAGATTAAATTTTATTCAGTCTTTCTATCGAATAATTTGTGCAGCCAGAAGAAAGGCATCTGTGCTAAAAGAGGAGTGTGAGGTAAGCTTCAAATGTCGCTAGTGACCAAATGCTCGTCAGTAAACCTAAGCTTATTCTTTCAGTTGTATTATTTAAGTCCATACTAAGTAAACATTAGAGAACACTAGGGCCATCTATAAGCCCCTCAAACTCCTATTCCTCTATTCATTATTTGAAGGTCAAAGAGAAAGTATTAACTCAGATCTTCCGGCACTGAATTCTGCATTCCATGCGGTCTTTGCCTTACAAAAGTAGTCTTCACAGGACATGCCTCTCAGTTTGCCATTAAGTATTGTTACCATTCTTCCTCTGCCCCATGTTATATTCACAGCTATCTCTCCATATTTATAGTATCTTTTAGTCACAGTCCTCACACATATTCAGGGAGACAGTGACTGAGCTTAAATTTCAGTAGCCAGGAGAAAGAAGAGCTGCAGTATCTTCAGAAGAAACTTTAGCAGAACTAGAGACTGTATTTTTTTTCTCTGTGGAAGATGCAGAGTTTTGAGGCTCTTTACTGCAAATAGAGACTACTGCATTTACGCTCGGCTTTCTCTGACCTCTCACGTGGTCGGTTGTTTGAAGCTTGTGACATTCAACACAGTTATTCTCTGGAGATCTTCAAAATCCACTTGGACGCAATCCTGTGCCACATGCTCTAGGTGACTCTGCGTGTGTGAGGAGGCTGGACTACATGATCTCTAAAGGTCCCTTCGAACCTTAAGGATTCGGTGATTTGCAGCTGAATTGGTTCTAGCATTTAGGTGATAAAGGACATGCAGTCTAAGCCTAGCCCTGGCAGTCTTCCAGCTACTTCTGTATGAAGTATCATAGTATCAGCCCATATCATTTGTTGCTTTCTGAAGGTGTTATATATGCTTGGATACTTCTTTGAGCACCCAAGGCTTTCTTATCAGTGGTTGTAATCCTCCACTTGTATAACTCACATGCAAACCGCTCAAGTGTCTCTAAAACATGACTTTCAGTACGACAGGAGCAGAGGAAGACAAGGAGAGATTCAAAAGGGAAGAAGAAATGAAGCCATCAGCCAGACATGCTTTTTAGTAGTGTTTGGTAGGGTTTAAATGCAAAGAAATCAGCAGCAGTTTGAAAGTCAGCTGCTTACAAGAGCCATTTTATCTGACCAAAATTTCAGGCTTGATTCAGACAAAACATTGAAATTAAGACTATGATTTGTACACCATGTCTGGATACAAACCTAAGATCAGTCACTGTTATAATCTTGCAATAACAATAATAAACTATTAAAATAATTTATAAGAAGTATAATTAAATCATAAATAAAATGCTAAGTACTGCTAGTGTGTACATAGTATGTGGGACATAGGAGATGTGATTACTTAGGAAAGAATCAAAAATAAATAGGAGGGGGTAGGGAATACTTCACCAAAAAGACTTGAAAATCAGATTACTTGAATAACTGCAGACACAGAGTGGATCTGAAAATATAATAAAGCAGAAGGACCCAAAATGGAGAATAGGAAGCTGCTTGAGACATATGAGAGTTCTGAGGCATGTGCTAGCTCATTAGCCTTCTTATCAGCGAGGAAAGGCTAAGTGCAATGGAAACAGCTGACAGACACGGCTAGCCATCTGGATTTGCTGGGGAAATGAAAGAGGAACTCTACTAACCCACTGAGTAAGCATTAAGTTCAAAGAATATTTGGCAAGAGAGAAAGAAAGAAATGACAACTAACAAGCTAGAAGCAGAAACTTCATAGATTCATAGAATCATAGAATGCCCAAGGTTGGAAGGGACCTCAGAGGTCATCGAGTCCAACCCCCCTGCACACGCAGGGTCACCTAGAGCACCTAGAGATTCCCCTCATTTTAAGTCCCTGATAAGATAAAGTATCAGCAATACCTCTTCTTCTCTCAGACTAGCTAAAATCTCACCTTCGCAAAGAAAGCGTCACTCCCTGACTAGTGTTTTGGTCTGTTAGCACCACTGTCCTTGCCTGAAAGCAGTTCTGGCTAGGTTGAGGTTAAAAAAAAAACAAAAACCCTGACTCTTCCCTTTCTTTTTCTTTTTCATTGTAAAAGTAGTTACCCTCGAGTTTTCTGAACCTTTTATACCTGCTTTCCCTGGGCATTTTCAGAATGTTCTTCGATAAATTCATGAAGAATCAAAAGTTTTACTTTTTCCCATTCCGAGCAGAGCAACGGCACCTTTCAAGCACTACAGAGCTAGGGTCTTACCAAACTTTCTGTATACAGATCTACACATAACATTTCAATCATAGAACTGAAATATCCTAGGTGAAAAAGTAGGAACATGTTCTTTGGTGACATAAAGCTAATCAATCAGGATGATGCCCAATACTGAGTGCACAGGTTTATCAGAAAAGTGCTTTTTGCTTTTCTTTCTCAGAGCAGCCAGTAATTACAATAAACAGGTGAATGAAATGGAAAGAATCCCTTTAGCAGCAGTGACTGAACCTGGGAAAAGATGACCCAGGTTGATAAAATGTTAGAAGTGGGGAGGAGAGAGCGCAAGGAATACAAACCATTCTGAAGAGCTCTCAATCTTCTATTCAGTATTTACTTACTGCAGAGGTTCAGTAAGCAAAGGTCAGACCAAGGATTGTAGATTCCACAACTGCTAATTTATTTATAGGACTAGGCAGCGATAAGCATAAGCCTGGCCACTTCTAAACCCCAAAGTAATCATCACAACTCTCATATTGATTCAATTGTTGCCTTCTATTCTGTAACAGGAAGAGATGATGAAGAGCAAAAAGTGAATGTGTAATTTTTGTGGAAAGTGGAATGTATTAGGCATGAACCAATACCATCAACAGGCTTCACTACTCAGCAGCTGAATTGTATTATATGTGGTTTGAAACAGCAACATTAGCTACTGCATACCACATTATTTGAGTGAAAAGAATTAAAAAACAGCCAGATCCCTCCCTACTGTTGTGACTTCTGCTTTAATTTTAATAGGTCAATCTAACAAATTCAACAGGTAAATATCTGTCTTATTAATTTTGAGTCTAGCTAATTTTCTGTCTACCTAAGGCTTACCTGTATATGTAGAACAAATTTTATAGAGAGCTTTCTTAGTTTGTGGAATTAAGATAAATATCACTGAATTTTCATGTTAATAAATATATTGGGAAAATGAATTGGGGAATGCAGCTACAAGGGACACACATTTCTGCCAACTTTCTCCAGTGTTTACTAAGTAATCTTAATTTCTCTTTCCACTCCTCGCCACTGTCATAAAATTAATGAATACAAGATGAGTACATACTACTTTTCTAAAGCTATGACATAATTTCAGCATCTATAAACATTCCCTTTGGAATTCAGTGAGAAATAGCTGGTGTTAAATATCCTGATTTTAGAAGAATCCCTTATATGCCACTTATGGTTATTTTTTTCACTCTAATAAAGCCATTCCTCAAATGACAGACAATTAATTTATCGTCCCAAATGCCCAAGGCAATGCAGCTTGCATAGCCGTCATCAAAACATTACGTGATTTCCTGCTAGTGCACGTGGTACTTATTCTACACTGCCTAAAATCACAGGGGAGAATTCATTTACACACAGGAAAATGCCACTAATCATCTTAGCTCCTGGTAGATTTACAGAGGTTTTCCATGCAAAAGTCTCGAGTTACCTTTTCTTTCATCTCCAGGCCTTTGGAAGTGGTGCTGTTAAGATGAGCCACATACATAGACAAATATGTACAAGGGCTCTCTGAGATTACAGAGGTAAAATCTCAAAAGAGGGGCTAGCCTCTCAAGATTATGTTTACATGGCAATTAAAGGCAGAACGTGGGCCACCTTCCGTTCTGAGTCCAAAGAGGACTGAAAAGTTGGTATTCTGCCCTGGAGTCACCCAAATTCCTTCACAATGAGCCCAAGTAGGGCAGTTAGAAAAACAGGGTATTTCTGGGTAGGATACCTATGGGGTCACTAACCCTGGAATATCTAGAAGAGTTGTGACCAGAGGATAAACCTGCTTTATGGTCTCCAAGGCTAACAAGAGCTAGCCTGGGTGTGGGGCAGGCTCGCAGGGTGTCAGGGAAGGCCTTCGACAGCAACACACGCAGCACCCAAAGTGCTCACTGCAGGAACAGGTAACTTCACCCGATCCAATGCCATGGCATTCGCTTCTGTAGGTCCTACACAGGCTGATAAATATTACATTTACACTAGAAGTAGAAATACAAATTGACTTGGAAATGCATGCACCACAGCTAAATCCCTTCACAAAACAATTTCAGAAGAGAAGAGATTTTCCCACATCAGCTTGCAACATAGAAATGCATTTCTTATATAAATATTATTGCATGAAGATGACATATTGTCAGATTTCTTTTATACACAGCATGGTTTCTATGCCTCCCTCTCCCTTCCTTATGCTGGTACCTGGGGAGAAATGCCTCCCACTGAGATGCTAGGAGAAAGAGGAAGAGAAAAAATCTATTAAAAAAAAGTTTAAACATACAAGCACAAATTTAAATCACAGATCTATACCCCACACAATCTCCATTACATTCTCAACTGAGCACAGACAGGGCCAAAATTGTAGTCCTTGCTATCTAGGCTAGCAAAAGCTCTCATCCACTGGCGCTTCTACCTCATGGATGCTTTAGCATCTGGCATTTTATGTAAAGCAAACTAGAGGAGCGCGTGCTGGCTTTTCCCCGATGTAATTATTTACTCTGTAAAAGCACTATAAAGCAACATTCACTATTTGTATCATCAACATCTCCCCAAAGTTTCTGCTAGGTACAAGTTAGGCATTTGACTCAAGAAGGTTGCGAGGCAGATGAGGAGCAAAGCTCTCGGCGCAGGAAGGGCACTTGTTCCTGGGCATGGTGAAGCCCAGGAACGTTACTCAGGAAACTACACAGCTCTATTCATATTTTGGACATTTATTCTTTTCTTTGTGATTCAGGCTTCTTCTCTTAAGCTATACGCCAAGTAACATCAAAACTCCATTTCCCAAAAAAAAAGAAAGTATGGGACAAAGGATTGTAGAACTTTGCTGATTTTTTTTTTCCTTTAGAAACAGCATATTCCTCATTCCTTTTTTTTTTTTTTTTTGTTCCCCTTCATACCACACAACTGTGCCCAAAGAGCACAATTTGCTCTCCAAAATTAACCAATTCCCACTCCCCTCCATGCTATTTCCCTTGCTATGGGAAAGCGTCATCTGGTTCACTCCAGCTGAACAGTATTAGAGAAAGCAGCCTGCTGCCGCATCTGCTTGCTAAGGAGAATAAACAGATGATGCAAGCACTTAATTGAAAACGCACTCTATTACAGGGAAACAGGAAAGAAATGTTACACATAAGAGCATAGACTTCGAAAACCTGCATTCATGGGAGAGGAAGGCAGATTTCTCACTTTTTCTTTTTCCTGTTTTCACAGTTGCTGTTCATTTATCTCCAGACAATTTCCAAGCGTTGCACACAAGAAATGTATTAGTTTATATGAGCACTGATTGGACGAGTTTGTTTATTAGTACAATGATTAAACTACTGCATTGAATATGGGGTAGGAAATAGGCTTTAGATTAGATGCTTTTTTCCAAATCATGTATTTCCTTGCATATTGACATCAAAACATTCTTATATCTCTGTAAGACTTCTGTTTCAATTCTTGGTTTTCACACAGGACTAGAAGCAAGGTTAAAAAAAAACAATAAAGACACACACATTTGGCTATTCCTAGATTAGATATGCCATGGAAAAGTGAAGTCCAGATGATTTTCTCAATTCCTGTATGTTTGAGGAACCAGATTTTAAATTCTAAAATAGGTACACTTCAATTAATTTATACTATGTGACTAAAACACAAAAAGGAAAGGCAAAAGGAAACAATTTCTTAATATTTGAAGGAAGAAGGAAATAACAATTTTCTCTAGCATTACTTCAATTTTAATAAGGAACCATCTGATCCTGGTGTCATTTATTGAGATTTTATACAGCCACATTTCCCATTACTCTTGTTCATCTGCTTCTATGCATATTTGTGTGAGTGATGCAGGTGAAGAATAAAGTCTCCATATCCTAGAAAAAGACGAGAAAAAAAAACCCAACACAAAAACATCCAAATCCCACAGATTTAGCCCTCCCATAATCAAACACTTGCAAATGAGTTAGTCACTAAGAGGAATCTAAGCCAAAAGACAGTTTTATTGCAATGCTAACTGACAAGTTGGTCATAATATCAGTCAGAAATTAAAAGAAAGACTGAGCAACCTGGGTGTTTTTAGCACAAGCAAGAATTAAATTTAAATTGCAATTTAATACGAGTTTGAAGATGTTAATCTGTGGATTTGGAGGACTGGTCCTTTTCAGTCCAGAGCCACAAAGATACAGTAATGGATCAAAATCCAACATCCAAAAAATACTTTATAAAAACAAAACATAATAAAGTAAACCAAAAGCCTTCTTCAGCCCTTAATTAAAAAGACATGGCAAATATTTTTAATCTATATCTGTTTATAATGCTTAGTCAGGTTGAGACTCATTATGAAACTGGTAACTCACATTTAGAGTCATTTTGTTTCATTTCACAGTACCAAGATGGTTGACACAGAAATTGCACTATGATTTCTGATCTCAATATCTAGAAGATATAACTTATGGCCCCAAACACCTGACTGAACAAAAGAACAAGCTGTAGTGTAGTCAGTAAAGGCAAAAAGAAGCTGATCTTTGTCCAAGTACATTTCAAAGAATGCGATGAATATTTTGTCATTGTTCTGAAACACAAATAAGATACCAAGTCTTTATTTATATTACTAAAAATAGGGAAAAATCTCCATATCAATTTTTCATTTCATTACAATTACTGCTTGGAATACTACTGGGAGAACACAGGTTTGTTGAATTATCACAGATATTGTTTAGGAATTGTCAGCTAAAAAAGCTGTATATCACTTAGGAGCCAAGCACTAAATAGCTTGCACTGAATATCATTTAGCTGTGCTGGAAGCCTGTAATTTCGCATGCACACAGTAAAGTGTTTTTTCTTCCTTAATATTAAAATTTAAATTGCTTTCAGAATCAGAATAACCAATTCTTATAAAGACAATATTCAAAAGCATGCAGATTTTAGATTGCAGTGATGTGAAAATAAGATTAGAAATAGAGGCACAATTTCTAAGTATTAAGAGCACTATTGATTAGAGCACAGCAAATAATAAGGCAATTCCCTTAAGTTCACTTAAGAACTTAATAAACTAAAATGTTTAGAAATATTGATTGATGAAATCATCAGACTACATTCTGATACTCGTGCCATTCCTAAACATGGTTTGCAGACTGTATACAGTACAGCACTGGTGCATTCAGTAGTTCAATAAATAAAGTGCATGGATGGTTTGTCTTGCAGAGCTCCAGATCAGAAGATAAATAACTTCTTAGAGCAAGTAAAGCATGGGACAAAAACACTGCCCAAAGGGAGGGCTGTTATTAATAAGTTAAACCAAAACTCCATTTAACAGAGGAAAAAAAAAGATCCTTCTGTTGTAAGAATATCCACAAATTATTTTTTTGCAGATGGCTGTATTAGGGAAGAAATATGAAACAATATTCTAAGAAATATGAAACTATATAGAAAATTAAGCATAAATTTTAGAATTTTAATGGCTTTTCAACTTCCAAATTACAGAGGATGAAGGAATATAGTCATACAAATCATTTTAAGAGTTTCTGAGAGTGCATTTTCTCCCTCTGTAAATTTTGCCTAATATGCCAGAGGGCTCAAACTACTTCCCTTCCCATTATTGCAAAGCCAAGCAATGGAAAGGGTTAATTGTATTTTGGTTCATTGCCTAACAGGGAGGAGATAAAAATGGAAATTTTCTAAATGCAATTCTGCTCTCTCTACTGAGACTATGTACTGTATGTTGAGGACATCCAAGGACAGATATGATTGCTTCATTGAAGCAGACTTTTCTAGCTATAACCCTCAACCAAAAAAATATTTCATTAAAGAATCCCCCACTTATTGTGCATCATTATTCCTGTCAGTGCAGTCCCAGGGACAAAAGATGACAGTCATTCAGAGCGATATCGAGTCCAATGGCTTCCTAAATCCGTGATGAGACACTGTGAAGTTATGCTGGGGAATTCAACAGTTTCGTCAGGCTGTTCCTACTGCACGGAAATGTCAGACCAGGCGTTACAGGGCAGGAGAAGAGGTTCTGTCATGCTAGTTTTATGGTCAATGATTTTCTTTCCTTTAACAACTTGCTGCTAGAATGCAGCAAAAAAAGATACAGCCACCCTGAGTCTGCTCACATAAACTCCTAGAAAGTCAATATAATTTTCATAAGTATATCAAGACAAGAATGGAGATTATAACTGTAGCCAGGAGAAAGTCGACCTTCACGTAGAGATAACACACAACAGAATTTCAGAGATTGCCATTAAAGCCTGATTATAATGCAGTTTACTACTAACCTTATAGTATAACTACTCCAGGGGCAGTGCATTGGTATCGACTCCTCCAACACTGGGGATACTATCAAATTTTAATACAGAACAAGGATAACCACAGAAGTCTTCCTGGATCCCAGTCAATTCTATTTATCTGAGTAACAATTAACTCCCTGCTTTAAAACACAAGGAAAAGCACCTTCCTTTTTCTTAAGTAAAAACAATAAATAAAATCTTTTTTAACACTCCATGGTAACTGTGAGAAAACATTAACTGTAGTTTTTCACAAGGACCCAAGTGTAGTGTTTGACATTGGGAGTTTATTAATGAGTTTAATTATTTTGCTACACATCTGGCTTTCATTCTGATAGTCTTTATTCACTCATTTATTCTTCACTCTTTATTCAACATCCTTCAACAAAATACTCGAGTGCCATTTTCCTGCACAGCAAATAGGCAGAATAATACGATTATTTGCAGCATGTGTAGGAAAGAAAAGAAAATATCCCAAAAAGACTAAGACAAAACAAAGATTTCTGTATTATTTATTGAGGTGTTTTCCATGATGAAGCATTTTCAGTGAATTGCCAGAAAATATAAATAATTCTCATGGCTAGAGCCCAGAAATATCTATAGAGATGTAAAAATCAGAAGTAAACATAATTTGCATAATAGCCTCTCTTTCAAGTTTTTCAAGTTTCATTTAGAAATGCTGGTAGTTTAATCCTAAACTTTGTTTTACCTCCCAGATGCAAGAAACTTAAAGTAGAAAACAGAGTAGCATACATAATATAGCAGCCTTGTTATTTTTTCCGCAAAGGCATTACAATGTCACCAAATGCCTGCACTGACATGGCAGAGAACATGCCAAAAGGTCATGATATTTCACACCCAAGCTAATTAAAGGAAATCTCCTCATAGAGGTATAGTAGTATAGTAGCCCTTCAGCCTTTCAGGTCACAGATGGGAATCTTCTCCCTCAAGAGTATCCAAACAGAGCTTCATTTATGGAGGTGGCTTTCTGCGACTGGGACTACCTCACTTCTTAAGATGATCGAGCAGATATCTTAACTGCTCTTCATAGGTACTTCTACCAAAGGATGCTTACTTTGACTAACAGTAACAAAAAAGTTAACCCTCACAATAAAAACCTGCCCTATCAATTAGCCACTCACTTTTGGGATATGTCTGAGTTTACCAGAGATTCGTTTTCCTATTATTATTTCAAGTCAAAATTGAGATTCCAAGCAATATTTTACACTGGCAAGCTGGCCTGATGCCTTTAACTGCCTGCTCTCTCTGTGGCATTATTCTTTCTGCTTCTTAGAGAGAATTATTCCTGTTGGACATCACTATTGTTCTTTGCTCTATTCCCAGCTGTAATGTACGACTGCCCTTTCTGAGCGACCTAACTCTGTCATCATGGAAATGATCATTTTCCCCTTGACTCAACTAAATACGAAAATGTAGTGGAAATTTACTGCAAATGACATCGGCAGGCACACATGCAGAAACAATCCATCCCAGGATGCCTCCCCCTATTTAGAATTTATTGGGGTTTTTAAAATCTCAGAATTTCTATTAATACTTCACTTTCATGCTTAACATGATCAGTAATAGGTTTAGTCTAAGAGAGGAAAAAAAAAAAACTAGAACCCCATAAGACAAGGCTATCATCCCTGACATTTTATAGTGAATTCATATTTAATATAGGCAAGTGAGCAAATGAAACCCAGGACTGCATTACAGGTTTTTCACTTCACACAGTAACTGATATGGATGCTTTTACCAGGGAAAAAAAAAAAAAAAAAAAAAAAAAAAAGAGAGAGAGAAAGGGCTTTTTACAGCAGTTATAATCATATTCTGCTGGTTGTGAGCCACCTGCATTTGTCGTTGGAATTTGCAGAAGCTGCTCTGCACTAAAATCCTGAATAGGCCAGGAGGTGCTGAATAGATTTATACCGTTAGCAATTTTCACCTTGCAGCCTCTGTAGAAGTGTGGTGGGAGTATTCACACGAGCTCA
This sequence comes from Nothoprocta perdicaria, assembly GCF_003342845.1. Classification (NCBI taxonomy): domain Eukaryota; kingdom Metazoa; phylum Chordata; class Aves; order Tinamiformes; family Tinamidae; genus Nothoprocta; species Nothoprocta perdicaria. Next base: position 3,496,481 of record NW_020455588.1, read on the forward strand.
TTATTAAAAGTCTTCTGCTAAACACAGTAGAGATGGGAATCTTTCTATTCCCAGGGGACTTACATTTGGGCATCAACCTTTCCAGAAGTGGCTCAGGCAAACATACACATTTCAAGAGTAGCAAGTCTTCCACCACAAGACTACACCAAGTTTCTCACCCCAAATTATCTTGAGTTATTCTGCACCATTTGATATCACCAGCTGGAGCTCCTTAAAATGATTCAAAAGGAAAGTCTACATACCTGCCAATACACTGCAGATTGCAATACCTTCATTTTGCTCACATTTTCAGCAATAGGCACTTACCTTCTCTAACACAAGTGCAACAACAAACTAGGATTTCAAGTTTACTCACTACGAAATAGAGAAAAACATGATTCATCCTGGGACTCTGCTACCCTCTAGAAGATTATCTTGGAAAAATATCTTAAGCCCAGCTGTGATTCACAAACAGATGACGCCAGCAGATTTTAACTCATTCACTTGGATTTACACACATCTTCATACTTAACTAATTCACAGCCAAAAGACAGAGCATTTGAGCAAAAGATGGAACATTCCAAGCTAGAATGATATCAATCTCTGCATTAGTTAAAACCTCAAAATAAATGAAACAGTGGCAAATATCTACAATTTTGCTAGACAGAGATTTGTTTTCTCCCTTGTGGAGCACTGGATCATACAGGTGACTGAACAGAAGATTTGGTAGAAAGATTTGGTAGAAAGAAGTTGGTAGAAAGAAATGATGCTTTTTCAGATACTATGGTATAAAATCCATTGCTTTTTCTATTATATCATCATCTGAGAGCATGGGATTTAACACAGCTTTTTCTGCTCGTAATCTGTTATTAGCCCATTCGGTCTGGAAACCGAATGCAGCCTCCACATCGAGGGGAAGAGTGAAGCATAAGGACTCTCAAACAGAGCATCAGAGAACTCAGAAAGTTCAAAATTCACATGTCCAAATATGTCAAATCCTGAAATTAGCGGATTCTCCTTGAATAAAGGCAAAGTTCAAACAAAATGCTTTGCATATATAATAGGAAATTCATTTATTAACTGAATATATTGAACTGAATCTCCAACCTTGGAAATGTCAGACTTCAACTTCATGCCTTTACTAGGAGCTAGAACTACACCATGAGAACTGTAAATAAAAGGACACAAATATACATAACCTGTAAGCAAGGTAAAATGACAGATGCAAGAACTGTGATGCTATTTAAAAGATAATTAAAGTTTTTATTCTTAGGAAAGTTCACACAATTGTGTTCTATACGACACAGAGGTTTACTTCCAAAGCAAGCTACTGTTGATCCATAATGAAATAACAACTGCCATTTCCATACTGCCTTAAAGAACTGACATTTTAATTATTCCAGCTCTCATAGAAGTTGCTACTTCTAAACAGTTTTCAAAAGTAATGAATTGTTTTATTGTGTATACTTAATACACAAGAGGGCTAGTTCTGTTTATTTTAATTATCCATCCATTTTTTGATTGGAGGCAGCAGACAGCTGAAACTAAGTAACAGGTGAAACAAAGATGACAATCCAGGTACAACTGAAGAAGTGAAAATGAGGTTTCACCCCACTGGGGTTCACCAGGAAAGCCTTCAGGTTCTTTTCTGCAGGAACTTAAACACTTTAAGTTCTTACATGTTTGTTTAGGACAAAAAGAATTATTGACTGTTATTTTTCATTTTCCTGTACCAGAGGAGAGAAATGGGTTTAATATCAACAAATCGGGCTCTTTCATGTCTTTATTTATTGCTTGTAAATGGAGCAAACAACTAAAAATACATTTCAGCCATCCCCTGAGTAGTCAAGTCATCAATTATGTGCTCCCTTAAAAGTAGCAGTTCCAGTGAAATATTTATTTCAAAAAAAAAAAAAAAAAAAAAAAAAAAAAAAAAGGAAACAGTTACTAGCCTTTAACTATAACTGTATAGTTGTTTGGCTGCTGAACAAGCTATCTCAAAATGAGCTGCAGTCTTCACCTTCACCCAAGGGAAAAAGAAATCCCCCTGGTTTACTCGCAGGAACATAAGACCAAATTACATATGCTCAGCATGTAGTTCCATAGACACTGATTCTGCAGTTCTTGAGTTTCAGCTGAACTGAAAACTCATCCTTTTTAAAGTTGCCAAGGTCAGCCAGACAAGAAGATCAAGTTTAAATAAAATATAAATAAATATATTACATATGTATGCATTGTAGCCTACATTGTTGGATTTAGGATTTAGGTATTTCTATTTTGATTCTGCTCTCTAGGGCGCTTCGAACACCACAGCAATGCATTAGTCAATGCACCAGCACAATCCAGTACTTTGGAGGCTCTTCTAACCACCTAGAGGCCTGTGGTAGGCAACTCCACTTCCAAAAGGGAATCTTAGAAAGAAATCCGGTTTTGAGACAACCTGCATCGTTCTGTTAGAAACCAGTACAGCTGAGGAGACCGTATTACCCTTGCTGGACTTTCTGCCACTAGTTCATCTGTGATTGAGCACCATGAGCACCCACCAAAAGAGGCCATCCTTCAAAAATACAATTTCTTGATTGGCTTCTGTCAAAATTAGCTTAATAGTTTGCATATTGTAGCTAGTACAGTTTTGGTAATTAGGCTCAATTTAGCAATAGGGCACAGAAACAAGTTACTGAGTGGTGACCGTATTCTTCTTCCACCATACCCACAGTTCACTTCAAGTCAACTTTACCTCACCAACATTAGAGCATTGGAGTAAAATTATTTTTGGTAGGCTAGTCTTTAAGGGACATATACAGATCACTACGTGGTGTGGCTAATCACTGAAAACCAGAAGGGGAGAAAGTCAACAGTGAAGATGATTTGCTTGCTAAAGACCTAATCGTGCAAGAAGTTCTCATATGAGTAGGCCTTATTTCTGCAATAGTACCATTAATTTCCTATATTCTAAATACACTCATCTTCAGCTGAACTATAATCCCAGATATTGTATTGCAAAGCTAATTAAAGCATTAAAAATAAATGTTAAAATCCCTCCCCTTGAATTTAGGTAATTTGGCACTTGTGTCCTGGAAGAAACTTACACCTTCATTCTACCTTTCTTTCCTCTCATGCTGAGTCTGGACGTAGAGGTTCAGAATTTAGAAAAACTTTCACAGAGAGGTATCAGGGAGGTTCATGTGCCTGGAACAACCAGGCAGAGTCAGACTCCTCAGCTTAGAAACAAGACAGATGAGAAGGGATGGGACACAGCTCTATCAAATGATGAGTGGCATGAAGAGGGTGGACATAAATTCAGTGTCTTTTCCACCACAAGAAGTTAGAGGCAGAAAATAAAGATTGCAGGTTCAAAAGTAAATACAAGAGATTTTCCCTTTATTCAATGCATACTTAACTCTTTGCCATCTGTTTACCATGTATAATAAAAATATATTTGGGTTGAAGCGAAGCTGGCCAGACTCATGGGGTTGTACAGACACATCGCAACTGAATTAAAAATATTTAAAATCCCTATATATGCAAAATCCTCTCTCTGAGAAACTCTCTGGGTTGAGAAGTGTAGGAGTAGGCTAGGAGAAAACCTGGGATGTGAGCATTATCATAAATACTTATCCTGCTCTTGCACTCTTCCCGAGGCCCCGCTTCCAGTCTGTAGTGGACACCTGACTACATGGATCTTTTGTCTCACATATTACATCTGTTCCTATTTTCTTACATGTGCAGCAGCCCTAAGAGGTGGCTAGATCCACTGCGTATTTGGCAGTGTGCTTATATCCTGGTGTCCCACAGAAGACATACAGGATAAACACAATCTGGCCCTAACCAAAGTTATCTGTCATTACTGATAGAATCAGGGGGGTGCAACTTTGTTTAATGCCACTAAATGGATTTAAATTGCTCTCCTTTACGAGAGATTCTATTAAGTTTGGTACACTCTATAATATACTTTCATCCACTTTTTAATAAAATCGGGCATGGTATCTTCTTAAAAGAAAAAGTTGCTGTCCATAATAACTCGAGAATAAATTAATTAAAATTTGAATGAAAGAAAATTCTTTAAAATCTGCCTAAGGAATTACTGCAACAACAACAAAAAAAAAGACTCACTTCAGTCATATTTTATTTTGAATAGCAGCATTGTAAGTTGCATAAGATGTCCTACCAATTATTCTTGCAGTAAACCCCTAAAAAAACTGCTAACAAAGAGAGTAGTCAGGCTTGAAGGGAACCTCAGCCGTGGAGATTGCTCATACTTTACTGTCAGAATATTGTTTCCTTCTCAGTGCCTTTTCCCAAAGTGCATGGATCAGATTTATAGATTTATAGAGTATAGGAACTGTATGTCACTTAAGAAAAAAGTGTATTTATATAGAACATTCTTTGCATTCAAATGAGATAAGAAAAGTTTTAGCACTCTCCTTTGATCATGAACAGAAGTATTACCTATATTTCTACTTTCCAGCTACTTCAAGTCGGTTCTGAGATAATATTCACTCCAAATTCAAAGGACTGTTAAAAATATCTATATAGCGAAACATATTGCACTCAGCATGAAAGTTTATCACTAGGTTAAGTAATATCATGAAAGGCATAAGAAATGGAAGTGCTAGTTGGAGACAAGCTAATCCTATGGTGCATATAAACTTTCAAATTCTCAGTAATTCAGAAACACAAAAACTAGTAAAAAAATCCACTATGGTAAAAAATAAACCCCCAAAATCTCACCTCATGAAACTGAGATCTGTAGACACAAATAAAAATTTGAAAAATCATGTAATATTCTAAAAGATATTCTAAGATATTGAATAGGAAATTACTAAAATAAAATTATTACAGTGAGGGAGAAACAGAAGACTAAATTATCATGAAGACTATTATCACCCTCATCAATCACTTTCATGGAAAATGTTTCAGTTTCAAAAAACAGAAGGAAACTTTCTTTTTCAACTATCAGAGTGTAGAAATGCTCTAAAAATCTTTTCTTTGAAAATGAAATGTCAAATAGTTCAACTAAAGTTAAAAAAAAAAAAAGTCTTTTTTAAAGGAGAAAAGGAGCCACACATATAAAGAACTCTACTTGGTGAATGATTTATTTAAATATCCAAAATGACTAAGGTAAAGTTTTATTATAAAAATTGCCAGCGTATTGCTGAAACTTTAAATAACAGAAAGCCTACTGAGAAAGATAATTATCTTAACCCACTATCAAGTTGTTTCCATAAGTATTCCAAATCTTCAGGTAATCCAAGTAATTTGCTTATCATTGTCTACTTCTAAACCCCCCAAATTATATGTTGCCTATAAAATTATAATTATTCCAGTCATAATATCACTTCTTGCCTCAGGTAAGTGGGCAAAAATTCAAATATAGTCAGTGCCGTTTCCAACTCCTGCTACTGACTGATTTGACCCCAGAAGTGCCCTTTACAAAGAGTTAAATAGCTTCACCTTTGTGGAGCAGAACATTTGCCTATATTTGACTGAGTTTTAATGCATCTTAAAAACATACAGCCTCACAGTTAGATGCTCATAGTCACCCACTTACTGGTTCTTCAACCATGCTCTCAAGCAGAGAGAAATAAAAACCCATCAATGGCCCAGTAGTTGGCCAGTGATTAAGCTATTAATCCCACATTAAGGATGGAAAAGCCAAGGCACTCGGAGGGAAAGCTATTTTTGTCTCAAGTCACACAGCAAGACCTAGACAAAACTGAGAAGGGGTAATAAATAAAGGGTATCATGGTGATCTTCCAGCCTGTCCTCTGTTTCACAAACTGTCACTCTCTGCATTAAACTAAGGCGTGTCAGAAAGCAAATCCAATCCCAATAATTTCAGACGGCAGTAGCAGGGAGACAAGATGTCAGTGCAGCAGGATATTCATCAGACAGAATCTAACTTGGTTACTAAATTGCTCAACCTATCAAAGTTAGTAGTGTGTTTTTCTTCATTTAAATATGCTCTGACGCTCAGCCCCCGGCTCCTTCTTGCCTACTGTAATATTTCATTAACCTCACTACTTTATTAATATCTCATTAATAAAGTTGTGCACAGAGCACCGGGGCTGCTTTGTGTTCAACTGGGCAAGGAGCCGGTTGCCTCCCAGAGCTGCCTGGCTCTCACTGCTGGACACTTCAGTCTTCCACGGGACAGTGCAAAAGCGGGGAAAGCCTTTCCGTGCGATGAGTGAATTGGTTGGTCTGTGTATGTAGTTGGGTGCCTACCCGAAACTGTCCTACAGTGCTAGAGCACTGCCCCATCCTCAGCATCCAGCAAAGTGACTGCAAAGAATCCAATTGCCTATAGCTCAAACATTGAAGCACAGCAATATCAGACTGTAAAGGGGATATTTCACTCAATTTTAGCAACAAAAAGGCATTAAATCATTTTGTATTCCACACACAGGGCTCCCTACCTCCCCTGTATTCCATATACAAAGAGATGTCAGTTTGAAAAATTTATCATGGATTTTGCTTACCTGACATTGCTAATGAAATATTGAATATTGAATATATCATTTGGACTGCAAGGATTGCCAAAACTGCCTTATACTTAAGGGTAAGCTTTTGAAAGACATGAAAAGAAGGAGAAAAAATGTTCTATTTCCAGCTTTGAGGAGAGTGACTGTAGAGATTTCATTTATTTTATTTATAGTTTTTTTATTCAATAGGAAAGAAATATCAAAGTCATCTTTGAATACTGGTCTGAATCATCACTGAGGGTATTTTTCCAGAAATTCCAACAAAAACACCAGGGTTATTTGGGGGATGTTTCTGTTGAGCTTTTGCAGTCAAGGTTGATCTGTTTGAGATTAGCGGGTACAATCTTTTTATGTTCTGAACTGCTATATCCTTTTTTCTTCTAGTTTAATCCTACGTAACTCAGTTCCTAATTAAAAAATACATATATACATCTCAAGAGTTCTGACAGCAAAAGAAGAAATTGCAAACTAATTTCTTATTTATTTCACTGAAGCCACAAGAAGGACTTAATCCAATTTTAAGGAATAAGTTTAAAGAGTTTAATCTTGGGTCTGCTTCCTGGTTTGAACTCATGATGACCCTGAAATGACATTTTAGCCTTTTTTTTCTGGAGTGAATACTGCAAACTAGACATCTCCGTTATCGTGTCATGTAGGAGTATCTCACTGGACCTACCCAGACAAGTCAGTTGCTTCAGAAAAAATAAGAGAAGTGATTCACTGAGAACATTTTATAGCTCATCACGTGACTGGGAGCATAAAGCAAGCCTGCATCTGAGGAAAGCATCCCTATAGAAACGCAAATTAAAGATGAAAGTCCACCTTCAAACCCTCCTCCTCTACCTGTCTATTTCCATTTCCGCACACAGATTGCCAAGAAAATTCAGCTCGCTCAAATTCCCCCTGCTTATTTCTCTGAAACCCAGATCACAGTAAATACCTGCGGTAATAAAAACCTGATTTGGGCTAAAATTCCCCTTGGGCTTGATGTTCTGCTTTGTGCAAGACAAGAAGAACCCCCCACGGAGCCGTGACAGAGCGCTCTGATTTGGCTGCATTACCCCCTCCAGCCAGGGAAGTGTCAAAGCAGGGCAGCCAACCTGAAGCATGTCTGTTCTAAAACATGACCGAGTCATCGGTTACGCCTGCCCTTTCACACCCAAAGTGTTTTGTTCCCATAAATACAACCTGCCTACAGTCGACAGGAGCCCTGCATCGCCTGTGCTCTCAAGTTGGGCCATCTGAGCCCGTGGCTAGAATTGATTTATGCTACAACTTACACTTGTAGTCTAATACTAATAAGTAGATATCCAATATATTCACTGGGGAGAATAGCAGAGGAATTTCGCAGCATGTAACCAAGTAGGAAAGTACATAGGTTAAATATACAGATTTCTACAGCCCCTCACATGAGAAACTCAAGTATACTGAAGAAAACGATGTACTGTGTGTCTACGTCCTCTGTCTCTGATTGTTAATCTATATTTTTACTAAGACCCAAGTCCTTAGACACCAGAATTTCAATGTTTTCAGAATTTCTTAATTTTCTGTAAAGCGGTCAACTTGACTCAAAGATGTAGTTCAAAGAACTATTTGTACCTGCTTTTCAGGGAGCTTTTCCCTTCCATGAAAAGGAACCAATTTTCCACATTGGCATCTTCACTTTTACCCTTTATTTTTATCTTTGAATACTTTTTATCTTTTTATCTTTTTTTTTTTCCTGTGCTGTAGTTAATGCTTCAGTATTAAGATACCTTGTTATCCCAAGTCCCTTTCGCTTCAGTCCTGATTGAACACGCAATTACAGCATGGCCTTGACATCATGGCCCAACACACTGGCTCCAGGTATTCTAATCTATTAGAAGTGAGAGTAGATACAGCAGCATAAATCAGGATCAAACAAATGCCAGGGTTGTTGCATATGGACTTTCTGTGCCAGTCTGGTTTGGTTTGACCAGTTTGCTTGAAACCATGCAATCAAGCTGCCTGCCTGCCTGGCTGTATTTTGGGAACAAAAATGAAGAAGAGTCCTTCACACTGTCACACAAATTCTGTCCAGGACAGAAGACTACATACTGCAGATAGATCTAGTATTAAAAAAGGTTAACCCTGCCAGACGCCATATCTAATAGATAATTAGAAGATGAGGGAGTTTAGCCTACTTTGATTTCTGGAAAACATTTGATCCCACAGCTCATAAAATACAATTAATTCAGTTTGACTTAGCAACATTTTTGTAAGGAATAAAGAATGATTGAGATAAAGGAGAACATAAAAGAGCACTGTGTGTGTAGCAGGACCTATGGCTTATACCCTTTCTATTAAATACAAAAGTACCATAGATGACTGAGCCAAATCTCTTTGCTCAGACTTGCATGCATTTGTCTTTATCAATAGCTGCAGCAAGTTTCCCTCTCCTTTAAGCTTGTTTTGAAAAGATGAAATCTATATATCCATTCATTCGGTGGAGGCCAGACTTTTTCCATATCTGTGAAAAACTTGGAGGGGCTGAGGTGGGCAGCCCAGTAAGTCATCTAGTTGCTGCTACTGCTCTTCGCTACAAATCTACAAATCATATTCCTGCCTTTCCACCACATTGCAGAGTGCATGCCTGTTTTCTGCTGTATTTTCCAGCCTTCTCAGTCCATTTTTAGAGCTGTTATTTGCTCCACACAATTTAGAGAGAAGTAAATATTTTACTGAAAGAAAAATAGGACAAAAAGAAAGTACCTGGTGCTGTTCTAGTAAGGCCATGTAAGAAGTTGACAGGAAAATTGAAGGCTTGCCCTGGGTAGAGAAGAGTGGGTCAGAGAGCACCTAAGGAAACTCGACACCCACAAATCCATGGGCCCTGATGGGATGCACCCCAGGGTGTTGCAGGAACTGCCGGATGTCATAGCCGAGCCACTCGCCATCATCTTTGGAAGGTCCTGGAGAACAGGGGAGGTGCCAGAGGACTGGAAGAAAGCCAACATCACTCCAGTCTTCAAAAAAGGCAAGAAGGAGGACCTGGGCAATTACAGGCCAGTGAACCTCACCTCCATCCCTGGAAAAGTGATGGAGCAGCTCATCCTGGCTGCTGTTTCCAGACACATGGAGGAGAAGAAGGTGCTCAGGAGTAGTCAGCATGGATTCACCAAGGGGAAATCATGCTTGACTAACCTGATCATCTTCTATGATGGAGTGACTGGCTGGACAGATGAGGGCAGAGTGGTGGATGTCATCTATCTGGACTTCAGCAAGGCTTTTGACACCTTCCCTCACAGCATCCTTGTGGGCAAGCTCCGAAGGTGTGGGATAGATGAGTGGACGGGGAGGTGGATTAGGAATTGGCTCAGTGGCAGGGTGCAGAGAGTGGTAGTCAGTGGCGCAGAGTCCAGTTGGAGGGCTGTAATTAGCGGTGTCCCCCAGGGGTCTGTCCTCGGTGCTGCTCAGGTTATTCATGGATGAAGGACTGGAGTGCTCCCTCAGCAAGTTTGCTGATGATACCAAACTGGAAGGAAGAGCTGATGGCCCTGAGGACTGTGCTTCCATCCAGAGGGACCTGGACAGACTGGATGACTGGGCAGTGAGAAATCTCATGAAGATCAACAAGGGCAAGTGCAGGGTCCTGCAGGGGGGTTGGACTAGATGACCGCTGAGGTCCCTTCCAACCCTAAGCATTCTATGATTCTATGAAATATAACCAGGTGAGTTCTACAAGGCAAGCACGAAAGTATGCCCATTAATTGCTATCTGTCTGATTAGAACAGCAAGAAATACTGTTTAAACTTACTTTAATTGACAGAACAAGAGCTGAGTCCCTGTCAGTATTGTCTAAAGGGAAATATGAGCCATATTTTCCTGCTTAGAAAGGTTTCATCTCTATGCCCCAGCTGGATAGCCTTGTTGGCCAGGATTCATGAGACAGGGGATCCCTAGAGAAGCAGAAGTGCCTGAAGACAGACAGTTCCTTATGCTTGGAAAAGTAGGGAATGTCATTTGACTAGGTAATAGCTCCTCTTTCGTTTCTGTCCTCCTCTTAAATTAAGAGGTCAAAAATGTTATTCTTGACTATCCATCAACATCAGTGAAGTGGTTATGTTTCACTAATTCAGGCTGAATCAAAATCAAAAGCAGACTGAACTTAAAGAAGAGGATAAATTCAAAGAGGAGAAAATCAAAGAAGAAATAGTGACCTACACACACCTAAAGCTAATATCGCTGAAATATCACTAAGGACAAGAACATCTTATTGCAGAAATGCAGACTTCAACCTGCAACATCTACTGGAGCAAAATTTTAATCATAACTATGCTTTGACATGACCTTTCTGAATCCCTTTACTTTAGAGGGCTTAAAGCTTCCTGTTAAATTTCATATAAGTATTTTACAGGTTGGACTAACCAAAATAAAATCAATTTTAAAATAGAGATTATCTGCTTGGTTTCACCTAGCTCTCAGTGTAAGAATCAACTGAATCATGGTGCTCAACTTGCATCAGGTTTATAGATTCGAACTAGATAGGTTTAACATTGCTAGATCTTTCCTGCCAAGGAAAGATATTGAAAAAAAACTCTAAAAACACTATGAAAGGTGGAATATTCATAGTTCTCAAGGACAAAAACATCTAAACAGAAACATAAAATAGATTTTGAAGGTAGGACTTGTCATCTGCTTCAAAATCACAGCCTAGAGATATACTCTTACCCTGACATAATAAGGAGTTTATCCTTTCTCTACCCCTCCTATCTCTACCCCCATTTTTTTCAAGAAAAAACTTTTCAGCAATTTTTTAAAACTATTTTCTATTTTTGCATACCATAAGGGCAATATATCTATAGCTAGCACAAAGTGCAGGCAGCCTGCAAGGCATGAGATGAAAATACATCATCTGCTTACTGAAGTTCAGACAAAATTTATATAAAAAAACTGAATGGAAAGACCCATAGCAACACTCATCATTCACCCATCAAACTAACACCAATTTATAAATCTTACACCATTGCCTCACCAACAAAGCTAATTTAGTAGTCTTCATTTTTAGATTAGTTGTTATATTTTCATCTTGAAAGAAAATTACAGGCATTTTAAAGGCGATCTGATTTTCAATGAGGAGCTGATTTTCAATTACAAATATCACGCTTAAGTTTGCCATATACAATAATTCATTCAGAATTCCTTGTGCTCTAAACATGTGATATATTGTGCAATAACAATACCACATAGCCTGAAAAATCAGGGGCTAGCTGCCTTGTGAATAGCACACAACATTACAGGAGACCTCTAGTCTTTGCCTCTGTCCTTGATCTGTAAAAGTTCAGTAACAGTTTCTATGGTGCTAGTGAAAGTAATTTTATTGAAATAAAAGCCCAAATAATTTGTTTTTTCCTTAAAGATCTCTTTGCAATTACAAAGCTTCCGAATTTCCAACCAGTAACATTTTGACCATCAGACTCAGACCTTGTCAACATTAAATAACTTGCCACAGAGTCCTGAATCAAGAACCTGTCAGTGACTATCAGCACACTACTCAGAAGAACTGCTCCAAGCTGAACCTTTTAGGACTTCCAAAATCCTTGAATAAAGAGTTATAGTAAAGGTAAAAATAATACTTGTTAGATGTCTACTTTGTTAGAGCAACAAAGATGATTAAGGGACTGGAACATCTCTCGTATGAGGAGAGACTGAGTTGGGCCTGCTCAGCTTGGAGAAGAGAAGGCTGAGACGGGATATGATTAACATGTCTAAGTTCATGAAGGGAGAATGCAAAGAGGAAGGGGACAGGCTCTTCTCATTGGTGGCCAGTAACAGGACAACGGGAAATGGGTGTAAGTTGAAACACAGGAAGTTCCATCTACAGGTGAGGAGCAACTTCTTTACTGTGAGGGTGACAGAGCCCTGGCACAGGCTGCCCAGGGAGGTTGTGGAGTCTCCTTCTCTGGAGGTCTTCAAAACCCGCCTGGATGCCCCGTGCTCTAGGTGTGCCTGCTTGAGCGGGAAGGTTGGACTAGATGATCTCTAGAGGTCCCTTCCAACCTTGAACATTCTGTGATTCTGTGATTCTCATTCCAGATTCCAGAAGTGAACATGCAAGTCCCTCTACTGTTTGCGATCTGCCTTACTCAGTACTTCTATTCCTGTCTGCTGTCTGTTCTTACTACATCTCTCTCCCTTGGTGCAGCTTTTCCTCTGGGGACTTGTCCTGGGTACTTTTTCTAGGTTGTGTTGCTCTGAGACCCAAACAGACAAAGCTTTGGACTCAAAGGTTCAAACAGGTTCAAATATGCAAGCTCTGTTCAACAGAGAAAATCATGAAAACCAATGTATAATTATCATTTCCTTCAGCTATATTAAAATAAACACTCAGGTATTTCTCCAAAGAGCAGTTTATATGGATATCTTCCCATAAGCATCTAACCAAAGTGGGAAATTCTCTCCTGTCTTCCAACTAGAGCTTTCTATTTTAAATAAACATAGTTTGGATGCTGGTTTCAGCTCAGAGTTCTCTAAAGGAATTTGTTATTGTTACTTATCCCTATATTGCTGGGAGCAAAGACTGTAGCCATTTGCATTTTGTTTTTGTTTTTTTTTTCTTCAACTCAGAAGCTTTCAAAAAAAAAGACCTTTGGGAACCTTTTGTGCCAAAGAAGTCACTGAGCAAAATATCGGTCAAAATATTTAAATATTTTTTCATTTCTAAGATGTTCTAAGATGTTTTCCTCTCCAGTCCCCAATCAACAAAACACTAAAGCTATTAAATGCCACACATAAATATGCCTGGTTTCTAAATATCAAGTGACAGATGTTTATAAATTGTTATTAAATGGATGTGAATTTTATGGGTTTCTTTTCAGTTAGCCTTATATTGGTGGTCTGCAATGTTAATGGGGTTTGTAGTTAAAAATACTACAAGATGTATGTATCCATCAAGATTAAAAATGCTCAAGTGCTTCCTTACCTAATGATTTATTATTCCTTCAGAGGTGCTTTGACAGCCATATGGTGTTTCTGTTAAGGAACTGTTACAAGACTTAATATGAAAATTTGAAGCTAGTATGATGATACTGCACACAAAGATATCAAAGTTCTTTTCTTCAATATTTTAAGCAACAACTATCACCTGAAATCATAAATCATTAAATATTACTGCCTAAAGTGATTAATTTTAGTTTTTGGAAATTACAGAAAAGCCTCCAAATTGTCAGGAAGGCAGCACTACAGCAAATGTTCTCCTTAAAAAAATCTTATAAAATTAAAACCTGTAGGTTTTTCATAGAGAATATGAAAAAGCACACAAAAGATTTATTCTCTATAGTCTATAATTTTTTAAGCCCACTAAGATATGCATTTCTCCTTAGAAATGTTTTTCCAATTAGTGGGACAAGCAGCTAAATAATAGCTACATTAGTGGATGCTGTTGTGCATAATACCCTGTGAAACTGGGCAGGGTGTCAGAGGCACCTGCTATTAACAGAACCCACGTGCTTCTGCATCCAACACAGGCATGTATGTGCTGGATCAAATACACCACCAATAAGATGTACTCATGCCTATTTGGTGAACATGCAAGACTGGTAGTCTGGTAAATCCTTCACATATTTTTCAGGTTCCTTTTTTCTTTTTTCTTGAATGTTTGAATGCAGAATATGTCCTGGTGTGCAGTTACATACCTCTGCTAAAGCTACATGAAGAAAGGAGATGCTTCCAATTGCTCTCCTACACACACACAGTTTTCTAGACTAGAACCATCAAATCCTTGCTGCAGGTAAGCTGACTGTGCACTTCCCTCTTGCTATTTAAGCTCTCAAAATTGTTCCTTCTAAAACTGAAAACTTTATCAAAAAATACTCACAAGCTATACAATAAATTGGTGACAGCAACACTGCTCATGCAGGGAACTGAATGCAGTCATGAAGCAAGTGGCCGTCCTCCAACCAGTCCACCAGGCTGCATGGTGCAGCCCGTCTTGCAACCTCGTATCCTGAAGCCACCAACTGAGTTTCTGTCGAGGCAGGGTTCTCAACCTGCCTGTACTCCATAAGGATCGTTTGCCATGCCCCTTATATAGGATAATAAGTCAAATTGCTTATTCCTTCAACAGACTACAGCTCTCATCTCCTTGACTTTCTTTGAAGAACAGGAAGGAAAAAGAAACAGATGGTACAGATATTACTGTTAAAAAATATAAGATTCTCTGGGATTCAGTATACTGAATGACATATTTTGTTTAACATTGGCATTTTGTGACACAGAAAAACACTAAACAGTAAAAAAATATGTTGTCAACACCTATTCTTCTAAAACACCATCAGAGTATACAAGAAAGCTTTGCACAAATGAGCATAAAGTTTTTAGTGCCTGCTTGACTATTTCTTATGTCAATGAAGTTTACTCAGCTCTGACACAAGAGCTGTTGAAATGAAGGCAGTACATAAAATCGGTGGAAGTTGTTTTTGATACCGTATCTTGCAGACAAAATACAGTGCAGTGTAAGTACAGAACTGACTCAAATCCATCTGCCAAGGAAAATTACGCTCTGTCCGCTCAAAGCTAAGCCATCAATATGGGTATCTTTTGAAAGAAACTACTTGTGCAATATGTTTAAGGGCAATTCAAGCTTAGAGCTGCTCACAAACCTGAGACATTTTGTTTCTCAGTAACTGCATCCAGAATAAACAAGGCATCTAACTTGTCTCTTGCAGTGTAACTATTGGAAATGAAACATTTGCTTGGGGTTTTTTATTTATTATTATGTGGTTACGGGTTTTTGTTTGGAGATTGAGAGATTTTGTTCCTCTGCTGCCTTTCTTGGATGCAGTCAATGAAATTAAAATTTTAACTAGATTTGAGCAATGTGAGCACATCTATAATTTCATTGTATTAGCAAAATACTCCATTGACACAGAAGTATGTCAAAAGATGTAATTATAACAGCACTATCAAGTGGAAAATTTCTCCTTAGCAGGATTTTTGATGGTTATGACAAAGTAGCAACCGAAATCCATCTCATCAAGTCTTGGGATTCATATATTGACTATATAACTCATTATTAAAAAGGAAGACATCTTTAGTGCTAGCATGGACTACTGGTATTAGACCCAACAACACAAGTGAACTAGAAACAAACACACTCTAACCTGGCATGAAGTCAAAGCACCTACATCCATTTATCTGTTATACAGGATGTCAACACTAGTCACTACTGTTTCCTATTGGAATGCAAAAAACAAGTTTGGGAAGACAAGAGGAAGGGATGGCAGAGAGGATAATTCAAGAATACATAAATTAGTGAATCCACTTTACACCTTGAAAAATAGCTATCTCACATAACATGGGTAATTTAAATAGTTTAACCACATTTTTCAGCCAAGGAATCTCAGGAGGGCACACTAGAAGAATTTTCAGATACTTCGGTTTAAAATTATTTTTTTAAGAACAGTAAGCATTCAAATGTAACAGAGATCAAGCAAAAAGTGTATGCATTTTGAATCACAAGCACGGCCTGATTCATCCAATTCTGGCAGCCTTTTCCAGTGATGTACTTTCTTCTTGGTAAAATAATCATAATAAAAAAAAATCAATTCCAACTCCAAAAAATAAAGGCTCCAACTTGAACCTCCCACACCACTCTCTGTGGGTGGTTTTCCTTCACACAGTCTGTCTGTGCTTGCCACGACCAAGAAGAGTTTGGCTCTTTCAACACCTTTGCAACAGTCCTAAAGTAGCTGAAATTTGCAAAGCACTTCAACTATGAACCCTTTTTTTCCCTAGTAACTACCACAGGTATCATCAATTCCAGCCAAAAATAAACAAACAACAACAACAACAACAACAACAAAAAAAGGAGTCCTTTCAGGTGACCCAAGTTAACTTAAGGCTGCAGAGTCCAGAGCTGTGAACTTGGACACAAAATTAAGTGGAGGTAGTGGCATTCAAATCTGCATTAGTCCCTCAGGTGTCCTCACTCAGACAGAGAAATGGTGAACATATAATGAATTATTGCAGTATTGCCAAGAATTTGCAATTACCTCTGAAAAAACATTAAGGCACACAAAGAAACTGATTTTCCTTATTTGTTGTTCTGCAGCTAATTTGTGTGAGCGAACAGTTAATTAAAAGAGTGGGTGGGAGTTTCCTGGTAATGAGGGAAAAAGGCAGCTGGCAAAACTCTTCAGCCATCCCTGCTTACTAGTAGAACATTATTTGATTGGTTTTGTTTTTTTTCACACAGTTATGAGCACACACATTTACTGCTAATTTTCATCTATCTGCTAACACATAAATGAAAACACTATAAAATCTTTTTAATGTGCTTGAGACAGTTGGCAGAGTGATGGATGACTAATGTCATGCTCAAGAACCAGGTGCTACCTGGGAGGGAAAGAACATAAAGCCCCACTTTTAAATAAGAAAAAAAAAAAAGCCTCTGAGGATCGGAAAACTCATGCCCTTGAAGTGGACTAATATAAGGGGGTTCTTTTCCAACCAGGAGAGCATCTTGTAACTGGGCTGTTCTGGGAGAACAGCACATTTGGAAACACAAGGCAAGGGGACTGAGCATTCCCAGGTGATCTAGGCTGAAAAAGAAAAACTCAAAAATCACTATCCATTAGTGATTTTTAAATCACGTTAAATAATCACCTTCCATTAAATAGTATCACAGAGTCAGTCTTATACTTAGAATTTCTTATGTGACCATTAAGGAAAAAACTGAGCATTCAGGGCATCCCAGCTAAAATGTGAAACTGTGATATTTTTAAACCTAGGTAAACAAATCATTTGGATACATCAGCAGATGTCCATCTGGTGATACGAAAGCATGAAGTATACCCAGTTTCACAGATTTCTGCAATAGGAGTTTTCTTTCCCTCTGAAGAAAAGATAAACTCTCTGATAAACAGAAAGTCTGTTCAGGGGAAACACACAGCAACCCTGACCCAAGAGTAGAGATGTGCAGAGCTCTTCAAGCCTGGTACCAGGCAAGTAGCATAACCAGGTAAGCAGTGTTCATCAGTAGTTTTTGCTCCTCTGTTGTAAGACACAAGTTTCCCATCAAATGCTGATATTTCCCATACTCCTTCCCTCCAAATAATCCTACAAGTGTTAGTGATATATAACAAAATCCTTCACTCTACACAAACAGGTGTAAGCCCAGCTAGTAATTCCTTTCTCCTGTGAATTCAGAAGATAATGGGAAAGATTAATTCAGCCTCATTCTAAAATTGCAATCCTATCCCCAAAAAAGCCAAGTGCCACCTTGCACTTCCCACTGCCTTGAAAGAACCAGGCTTCATGTACAGAAGACCTGCAGGTTACTACTTAATTCGATTCTTGTCCATGTTGGCTTTTCTCCTGTTTCTCAGAAGAGTTATAACATCCCTGTTTCTCAGAAGAGTTATAACATCATCCCTCCTCACAGCTTCCCTGAGTCGAGCTAAGACATCTTGTACTGTAGTAGTTACAGTAATGCTACTGTCAAATTGTTAGTACTGAACATGTGAAGAGGAAGAACTACATGAAGAACTTCATAATAGCTCATGTATAAACAGTTAACAACTTGCTCAGGTGTTTAAGTAACAACCACTCAGCATGGGGTTTGCAGGGGAATGACAAAACGCAATGGCTAGAAGCAGTTCAGCAACAGCAGTGCCAGTGGAATTATCCTAGACACACATCAATATAATGGAGAATATGGACTCAGGACTGTCCAGGCAGAATCCTCCATAAGCACTAATCCCCCTTTGGAAACCCACTGCCCACAGTTACCAGACTAAATGAGAAAATGAAATTTTATCGCAGCAATATTCAATAATAACTGAACTAAGTCAAGCCTCATTATTAAAAGCTTCATTTAAGTTTCTATCAGGAATTACTGCATTTCACATTTCCTGCTGTGGCTGGCATTTCAGCCGCCAAGCTTCGGCGGGTTACCATCAACAGGGGATGTCAAGTGTAGAGAATGGGCAGTGGCTGCTGGTTTCTTCAGCCTGTCAAACACATGCCCAAGGAGCCCATTAAAGCCATGATGGTCCTTTCTGAAGCTCTATAAACCATTCAGGTCTAACGCATCTGTTTAACAAACCAACTATCTTGGCCAAAATCTAAATAAAACAGTAATAAAGCAATTTTGTTCTACAACTAGTGATTCAAGATGCTTTTTTCCTCAAAGCCAACTAAACAGACAGTTTTAAGTCACACAAAACCTCACAACAGCTGCTTGCTGCCAGATGCTTTGCCCAAGTTTGTTCCCATGTTTGACCTTCACCCTGCGCAGGCGCCTCTCTCTTGACATAAGGATTACAGATAGAAAAAAAGGACTTATAGATACAGCAAATAAACATTTCTTGGTAAGACAGTACAATACATATGCTTAAAATTATGCTTATGCATATGTGCTGACACTAATAGTAAAATCATCCCATACTGCTTACCAGTCATTTCATTAGGCAGCAGTAATGATTCAAGTCTGGAAATTATATAAAGCACATCTTGGCAAAGTTGTTATAAATTTCCCTTGGTTGAGCTAGCACTGAAGTGATTTCCACAATATGACGCTCAGTTTCTTGTTTCTTTCAATCAAACAGTGAAACCTATGAACTACTTAGTGAAAGTTTTTGAATTAGGGAACAACAGAAACTCTTATTACTCTTATTCCAGGCAGAATTTCACATGAAGATAGTAAAGGACAAACCATTAAAGGTAAAGTTCAAAACTGACGTGGCAAGTCCACAGGGGCAAAAGCTAAATATCACACTCGGCAGTTCATTTTGTGTTGGTTTTTTTTTTTTTTTCCCCCCTCAACTGCGGAAGAGAAATATGGGATGTAGAAATATCAAACATATTGCAAGAATGTAAACATTTAAAGGATTGTGCCTTTGAATGTAATATGCTGCACTATTCATGTTTGGATTCATTTAGAGCTGGGTCCATTTATTGTGGCAAGCACAGTTCTATTACTTAAACAACAATAATAAAAATAAAATCTATATGTAATACACAAATATAATATAGCTAAGGGTACCAAAACATTCACTACCTTGAAAAGTGTGTTCAGCTTTAACACAGAAATCTGCTGGCTCTACTGAGTCAGTTTACAAGCATAAACTAGGAAACACTGAAACAGAAACACTGCCTGGGGAAGTCCATTTACCCAAAGAAAATATTGAAACAGGGCACTCTGGATTTCTCAGCCTGCTCAGAAAGAAGTTCCTCCAGCCTGAAGCTAAGCTTCAGTTGTCCTAATAGACACTAAGAATGAGTGGACTCTTGGGTCAAAGAAAGGTCTGTGGGACACCTCAGATTTTGAAATGACTGTTTCTCAAACTGCTTCCTCATAGCATACTTCAGAAACATGCTGACTAAGTAAAACACAGAGACTGGAAATCCTTTCATAAGTGCAGAAGGAACCGCAAAATCAAAATCCAGCTTTGCAGAACTGTTCAGAGAACTTCAAAGGGGTTTTCAGCATTAAAAAGAAAATATTCAGCCAAGCATTTCAATATTTAGAACAGATCCTAAGCTCTGTGGTCATAATGTGATAGTTAAAGCTGCAGCCTACCTGCGAGAGGAACTACCACCTGACAGCAAGATACTTCAGGAGTTAATGTACGGCGCTCTGGATGGAGAAGTCGGCCCAGGCCCCAAAATTTGGTCTCAGGCAACCCCAACCAGGAAAGCAGCTAATGCTTTTGCAATGGCCAAAGAAGGATGAAATACCACCAGGCTACAGAAAAACAGCTGTCTAATTTTAACATGTTAACAATGTTAACCTAATTTTTGAAAGGAAAAATGCAGTTTGTGGTAATGGATGCCTTTCCGGGCCTTCGATAATCTGACTTTGCAGATCTGCTGTTTTCTGCCGGACTAACTAACCTGAAGGGTTAACTCACACGTACCATCAAACAACAAGGACAACAACAACAAGAGTCAGGCAAAACACAGAAAAGGAGAAAACTTTCATTTTTCTGACATTTAATAGCAAATAATTAGTGACTAAAGCACTGCTATAAGTTGACTAAAGTAATAAACATGTTTATATAGTCTATACATTAATATTTATACACATATCCCTGCATGTGTGTATATATAGCTACAAATATCTATTTTCATATAAAAGTTGAATTTAATGAAGTACTGAAGGCAAAACTTCTAGATGATCCATACCCAATGTTAGGTATCTGAATAAAAAAAACAAAAAGTGAGTATAAGAAAAAATATTCTTTATAAACAATTTTTGCCAGCTTTCTCCTCCTCCTATCCAGCAAGGGTGAAGGTACTGTATAATAAATATGCTATAGATACTCCCTAAGATCACAGTATAATAGGATATAATCAAAATGAAGATTTCTGCAAAGTAAAGGACAATTCCACACATCACATCTGATGAGTTTGTTAGCTAAAAATATCAGAGTTGATACAGTTTCCCCAGGATACACTCCAGAAGACTTCAGGGGATAAATGCATTTGGTACCTTATTATATTTCAAGACAGGGTTCCAGGTTTTGGAAGAGAGGCTAAACAGACACTTTTCTGGTTAAAGAGGAAAATCCAGCAAGGGAGAAATGCTGCAGATTTCAGGAAGCCACATTCAGAGCCCAGTCTGAGAAAGGTCTTAAACATTTCAGATACATACAGATAAAATTGCATTTTCTTCCCATCACCTTTTTTTTTTTTTAATTTGCAATAACAATAGCATATTTTTCATTTTTATTGCATTTGTATTTGTATTAAAATAGTATTATTTGTATTTGTAATAAAATAGGATTATTTAGCAGCACAGAACAGTCCATTAGGCTAAACAGCTCTAGCTGCCTGAATTTTTAGCATCCGTGGAATCTTGTCAGAATTCAAGGAGATAAAAGAAAAGTATTTATTTAAAAGATTTTTGATTCAGTTCCCAATAAGCACATATATGATCGAATCAGAGGCAGTCAGTCCACAACTATGACTCATAGCACACAGCTAATTTAAGCATTTCAATAGTTACTAGGACCATTTTTTTTTCTTCTTGAAATGTCATATTTTAGGGAAAATAAGTATCTGGCAGCAATGATCTGTGGGGGAATTTCCTATAGAATAGTGGCTGACACTGCTACTAGCCTTCACCTTTTCAAGTTCTACCACAATTACTGAATCAACCCATAAAAACGAAGGCAAAGATCCAAAAATCGAATGTCTTCATTCAGGTGTAGTAATTTCTCTATTTTTAGGTCTCAGGCAATTAGAAAGCGGGATTCAGGCTGAAGCTCCATTTCAGCAGCCCAACCACTTGCAAATTAGCGAAGTTTGCACTTGAAAGGAAGATCTGAATGCCAAATTCCCTGTCAAGTTGACACTGCTGTTCCTGAAGAGTCAATAGGCTACAGATTTTTTAGTACAAAAAGCCAAGTAATTCATTCATGATTTGTTAACTAATGAAGTCAAAGGGTAACTACATCTTAAATTCAAAGATTAATTAAATAATTTCTGCTAGCGTCCCTTTAATCTCAAAGGTTGCTATTCCACTTACAAACTCACAGCAAAATACACAGAAAACGTAGATCATCCACAACCAAAACATGATCTTTCCTGCACTGAAGTAAAGCAGCTCTTTAATATGCAGCATTATTTCCTCTATTTCAAACACCAAGGGCCTACTAGGGACAATTTCTGTCATTTGGATAAGGTAGCCACCTTAATTTCCACTGGCTCCAGGGAGTGCTAAAGAAGTACATCTCCCCATGATACTGTGCCCCAGCACAGCAGCATGTAATATCCAATTAAACACGGGAAAATTGAGGAGACTGAAAATTATGGCTCAACCTTGAGCTTAGCCAAGGTTAGCACACTTGCATGAAGCATCTTGGGGTTGTTAACTATAAATGCACTTTTAGGTCACAGACAGTGGTCTCAGTTGCAAGCTCATCATTGTACTTTAACATAAAATTTACCTGTATAACTATCCAGATCTTTACAGAACACACTAAAAATTTTTACTTGGGGCCCCTGAAATCCATGCTGCACTCCAACAGCTATATCCGATTTGCAGGAAACCCTAGGCTGTAGAAACAGGCTCCCACTCTTGCTCTCAGCCTCCTCATTCCTTCTGAGGTAGCTGGATGTATATCAGCCCTTTCCCTCTGCAACGTAGCCAGGAGGACCAACCTCCTTGCCCACGGAGCCCGAGCTCCAGCTTTCCAGGGCTTCCGCTGCCAAGAACCTGCTCCTAGGTGCCACAGGCCACTTCTGCTGATGTTCTCTCACTAACCCAAGGACCATCTGCCTCTGAAGGCATGCAGAAGACAAGATTTCTCATCCAGCAGAATACACTATTTTATCTGCCAGTGTTATTGATCTTAGCGGAAGTTTTTCAAATCATTCCTCCTTATGGCCATTTATTTGAGACTTCAGACCAATACAGAAAGGAGTCCTTGTAGCAGTTATGTTGCATGCAAGATTTTAATACATAGGCGTATGCAGCACAAGCATTACACTATAATCTATTAAAGGTAGTTTCACTTAATTACCTTAATTAACAGACAGCTGTTCCATGAAAACCTATTGTACGTTTTTATTCTCATTTTACATCATCTTCACGGAGTAAGGACTTTCTCATGGTTTAAAGATTAAAATGTGTCACATTCCTATTAATGTCAAGATACCTGGAAACACCAACTGTTTGTAGGAGGTGTGCCAAATACATGCATTAATCTTTCCTACAGTGAATAGCAGCCAAGCATATTCCTGCACTTTACAAATAAAATCCATGCAGTAGCACCAGGGCAATCACAGTTGAGGTAATACTAAAAGCAAGGGATTATCACATGTCGTCTCCTTCTGAGGTTATATTATTGATGTATTACAGAGGAAAAGGAATCTTGTGCCTCATCTTTGACGCAGATATTGTAATACTTGCTTTTCTAGCTGACAAGCATTTCACGGATCAGCCACCTACGCTGGACTTGACTATGCCTTCTGCAGAATCACAGTTACGCCCCAAAGCAGCCAGGAACTCAGTGCCCAGCAAATCCAACTTCATGGGCTCCGCTCCTCCTGTGCTGCTTTCAGCGAGCAAGGCATCAGACTTCCATTTGTTTCTCAGGCGGGATCCCAAAATCCATGAAGGCACTTCACAGTTGCCAGCTTGACAAATGAGACTGTGGCAAGAATGGACCCTATGGATAGGAATTAATTGAGGCCTCCTAATAAGATATTTGCTGTAATTACAGTGTCACTCTTGATGGATTGACTTCCATTTCTCATGTTATAAGCAATATGCCGTAATTTTCTGGAGAAAGGCAGTGAGCACGTGTACCAAATAGACTGTCTGGTTTACACTGGCCTTGCTACTGAGAGCTATTCCAAGCTCACAAAGCCTTTAGGATACACTCGTGCTTATGTCCAGCTGGAAAGACTCCAACTTCATCCGCGCTGGTACCATCCACAGCAGACACACACTTGCCTGGACGTATCTTGTGCCACGACTTGCACATGGTTAGAAGGGCTATCCCAAATGTTTTATAAAGACGAAGTGTGGACCCAATACTATGCTGGCCAGCGTTCACTTCAGAAAACATTCCCAGAGATATCTACTCATTAATCTCATAGGCATTCTTTACACATTAATATATTGTGCTGCTTTGATTCTGTTGTGCTGCTTTGATTCACAGTGTAAGGACAGCCCTGAAATCCTTGCTCAACAAAATATTCCACTGACTTTTGAGAGTCAGTAGAATATTTTGCAACTTGGAAGGAACTTCTCAGCATTTATTGGCTCTACGCAGCTTAATCCACCTTTCCCTTTATTTAAAATACAATATAATAAGATGCATTATATTTGCCAGGATTTTGAAAATAATGCCAAAGTCACTGATTATTCTCTTTCTACTGTGAAAACACATCTTAACATTGTTTTTTTAATTTTTTTTTTCTGTTTAAATTAGTGAGAAATTTGTGCAAAGTTCTACCCCATGTTTCATGGTTAAGTATCTTAGCATCGCTATATGCACTACAAGGACTATGAACAATATTACAAAAAGAATAAAGAAAACTAAACATTTTTTTACAAAGCTTAGAATGCCTTTAAGCTACTTTTTTCATGTTGTGAGGTGAAAGTTTGTGTTTGTGCCAGCCATTTGAAAGAAAAGCTGAATGTCCTGTTCCAGACATTATTTCAAGATCAGCTGTCTGAACTCTGTAGAACTTATCACATTGGGCATTGTGCCTCATGTCACCAAAACAAGCAGAAAATACCACTGAGAATCATATCCAATACACAAAAATATCCTTTTCCTTGACTTTCTGTTTTTGTTTTTAAATGCAAAGGTTTTTGAATTAAGCCTGCTTAAGAGGAAATCCTGCTTATAGCAGTACCCTCCAAAAATGAAGAGAGCATTTTTAAAGCTTTGTTCTCACATACAATTACTAGGGTTGCTTTATAACTTTTCAGGTGTTCCAGTGGCATATATGACCAATAAAGGCTTCCTTCTACTGTGAAAGCAAGTACTGTGAAAGCACTTTCTAAGACCAAATGTCAACGCTCACATATTGTGGTAAGTATTGCCAAGGTACGATCAAAAGCACCAAACTGAGGGAAACAAAGGGAAGGAAAAACAAGATCATACTTAAATTCAGAATTATTAAAACTCTTTATGCCTTTCTTATTGCATCCAGCTGATTCACTTGGTTTTACAAAATACTATTCCCTACTTTATTAGAGACTAAGAGATCCAACATAAGCAGCAGTCTGACTAGCTTATACAGCTCTTCTGAAGTGCTGTTAGCATTAGATTTAAGCAGTACATGTTGCTTCACCTTCATTTTTTCCCCAGAAATAGAGAATTAATAAAGTGTCTACAATTTTATCATTAAAGATTTGCATGTTCATGCCATAATGCATCTATATCAAATGAATATCTACATGCAAATACGTAGAATTTGAACTCTCAGGGTTTAGTTCCCAGTTTGGCCCTTAGAGTACAACTCAAGTTGTAGTACAACGCAAGATTAAATCCACACAGTAGTTAGATAATCGTAGAATATGCTGGATTTTATCATTTATATTGACGGATTATTTTCATTAATATCTCTGGGTTTTGCTCATGCAATAATAATATGATTTTCACAAAGCAAGAAAACCAAGCTAGAAGAAAAAAATAATCCAAATAGTAAAGAGCTACCGCGGTTCTTTCAATCCAGTTGATAGCTCATTTTAGCTACACTCATGGCTCATTTTAATAATTTAAAGATTCCATCTTTATTGCATTACTTCTTAGAAGCCCAATTCTGTGTTCCTGAGGCTATTAAAATTGCCATAGTTGTTGTACAAGGAAAATACTATTGCGTTTTCATCACTTACAACTCCTTGTAAGAGCTGATCAGTTTTCTTGTCATGCTTCCTGTTTGATTTCTGGGGGGATATTTGTATCCTTGGGAAGGGGAAATGCTGCTGGTGGTGGCACAACAATTCCAGCAATGCCGCTGTTTACATAGCCCATCATTATCCCTAGACTTCAGATCACTGTATGGTGCAGATTGATGTTAATTCGCAGGGTATTTTTCCCATAAGCATGGACTCTTTTCATGCACAATGCTCTGCACTAAAACTAAGATTTAAGGATACAGTGTCTACCTCCATTATAACACATAATGTGATTTTCTGTACTTTGCCTTTATTTTCTCAATACTCTACATTTTCTTCACTCTCAATGGGGTAAAGCAAGTGAGTTCATAAGCTAAGCAAGCTAAGTATCTGAACCGAGAAATGCAAATTCCCAGCAGATGCTAATGAAATTATTGGATTTTATCTATTCGATAGATATTATTGTTTCATATTATAAACAATACTGTGGGGTTCAAACATGGAAAAATCAGGTTCAACTCTCCAATCGAAAAAATTATCATCAAAGCAAGAGATTTTCAGTAAAAAAAGTGAGACTTCTGTAGTTGTCAAATGGTTAGGGATGTTTTCATAGACAAACTCAAATGTCCTTCTCAGCTCCCTCCCGTCACAATATTAAACAGATAAAATATTTAAATTCATATTTATTTTAAAAAAAAAGTTACATAGGCTTTTTGTGTGTGTGTGTGAAAACTGAAATATCTATAAAACTTGACTCCTTCCAGAGGCAAGCAGTAGCAAATCCAAAGTTTAGAGAAAACTGATTTCAGAAATAAGTCCCATTGCAAATCTATCCATACGTGACTTGCCAAAGGTCATAAAAGGAAATCTTTATCAACAAGAAATCAAATCTGTCTCACTGAGGTTAGCAATCTAAATGCTGTCTTGTATGTCTACAAGTTTGACAATATATATATATCCTCATAGATATATGTAAACCTCTGAGGTCTACCTCTGCAATAACATGGTGGGAGACAGTTCCTGGAATCAGAAGCTTTCTTGATTGTCTCAAACTTGCTCGATTTCCTACCTTCTCCTCCCTGATCTCTTACTTCCAAACCCTCTCTCCCAGGTAATCCATAATCTTCATGGCTTCATCACTAATGCTTTCCTCCCACTAATATTCTAGTTTTCAGTATTCTCCAGCATTTCAATCAAATCACAGAGGTAATTTTCATTACCAGAACTGCAGGGCTCTGCTCTCCATCTCAGAATTTATGTAAGCACGGCGGATGCTTCTCAGGATGGAAAGAAAATGGGAGGAATAAATTAAGGCATTTTCTGATGCAAGTGAGGAAAATCAAACTTGTTATCAATGGAGGAGAAGAAGGTGCTCAGGAGTAGCCAGCATGGATTCACCAAGGGGAAATCCTGCTTGACTAACCTGATCACCTTCTACGAAGGAATATCTAGCTGGATAGATGAGGGCAGAGCGGTGGATGTCATCTATCTGGATTTGAGCAAGGCTTTTGACACTGTCCCTCACAGCATCCTCCTGGGCAAGCTCCGAAGGTGTGGGATAGATGAGTGGACGGGGAGGTGGATTAGGAATTGGGTCGATGGCAGGGTGCAGAGAGTGGTTGTCAATGGTGCGGAGTCCAGCTGGTGGCCTGTACTTAGTGGTGTCCCCCAGGGGTCAGTTCTCGGTCCGGTCCTGTTCAACTTATTCATTAACAACCTGGATGAAGGGCTGGAGTGCTCCCTCAGCAAGTTTGCCGACGATACCAAACTGGGTGGAGTAGCTGATAGCCCTGAGGGCTGTGCTGCCATCCAGAGGGACCTGGACAGACTGGAGGACTGGGCGGCGAGAAACCTCATGAGGTTCAACAAGGGCAAGTGCAAGGTCCTGCACTTGGGGAGGAATAACCCTGGACACCAGTACAGATTAGGAGTGGACCTGCTGGAGAGCAGTCCCGCAGAGAGGGACCTGGGTGTCATGGTGGACGACAAGTTGACCATGAGGCAGCAGTGTGCCCTGGTGGCCAAGAAGGCCAACGGGATCCTGGGGKGCATTAAGAAAAGCGTCTCCAGCAGGTCGAGGGAAGTGATCATCCCCCTCTACTCAGCCCTGGTGAGGCCACATCTGGAGTACTGCGTCCAGTTCTGGGCTCCCCAGTACAAGAGGGATGTGGAGCTGCTGGAGAGAGTCCAGCGCAGGCCTACCAGGATGATCAGGGGCCTGGAACATCTGCCCTATGAGCAAAGGCTGAGAGAGCTGGGTCTGTTCAGCCTGGAGAAGAGGAGGCTGAGGGGGGACCTGATCAGCGTGTATAAATACCTCAAGGGAGGCAGTGAGGAGGAGGGGGGCAGCCTCTTTTCAGTGGTGGGCAGGGATAGGACTAGAGGAAATGGCTTCAAACTGAAGCATCGGAAGTTCCACAGGAACTCAAGGAAGCATTTCTTCACTGTGAGGGTGACAAAGCACTGGAACAGGCTGCCCAGAGAGGTTGTGGAGTCTCCTTCTTTGGAGATCTTTAAAACCCGCTTGGATGCAGCCCTGTGCCATGTGCTCTAGGGGACCCTGCGTGTGCAGGGGGGTTGGACTCGATGACCTCTGAGGTCCCTTCCAACCTTCGGCATTCTATGATTCTATGATCAAAAATGTTAAAAGTCTAGACCACTACTCTCAACTTAACACTGCACAATAACTTTTACCCATAATACTTTATAAGAATAAAGCTGCAAAATTATTGAATGTCCAAAACAAGCAGCACTACAATGACTCACTTTAGCTGAACCTGATCAGCGAAGAGAAAATAACTGTGGTGAAAACTGGGGATATTGATCCCCTCAGTGGCAATCAGGGTAAATGAATCAAATGTATGTGTCTGAATACAAAGCTCCTTTGAAGTTCAGATGATCCCCAGGCATGAGCAGAGCATGTTAGCTTCAGAGAAGTATACTTTAACATAGTGATTGTGTCACAGAATTATTTTCCATTTAATCTCTTATAAAAGAATAATATTGGGCAGGATATTGGGTGGACAACAGCTGAAGACAGACAATTAGTCTCAAAGAGAAATTAGTCTCAAAGAGACACTGTGCATTTGTCACTACTGTGCTAAGCTCCCTGACAGTACTATGTTTTTTGCTAATGACAGACTAACAGATCAATGCTGTTGCATTTTAATTCTTCAGTGTCAGGACTTAGTCCCAAATATATTAAAAATAGTATGACTTTTGTTACCCAAAAGTATTGACTCGTAGCTGACATTGAGTGATCAGGTGTTGCTTGTGAAAGTAGAGCCATTATGAGTCAACTCAACATGACAGGGAAAAAGAGCTTCAAAAAAAATTTTTTCCCCATATTTAAACAGAAAGAGGCTTTTATTTCTCAGGAACATTCATTGTTCAACTCTGAAAGCTCAGCTTTTTCTTTCAGAAAAGGACATTCCTTTTGTGATCAACTCTCACCTTTTCTTAAGAATATGAGGGAAATCATACAGGGTTACCTTCGTTGGTCTGTGTCCCACAGTAACTTTAATCTTTTTCACTTTTTACCCAAGTATCATAGAAGGCCCTGGGGCTATTTGCTTAGTTTAGTCCAGTGTTTTTTGCAGGACCTGTTTTCTTGTTCCAAGTTCATTATCAAAAGGATGAATAGGTAAGTAGTGCTAGCTGTGATCTGAATGTTTTAACACCCATCTTTCTGTAAAGACCAATCTTATTAATAGTTTCATGGATGTCAACTTCCTTTTAGCATCAGCAAACTCACAACTTAAATCACTGGGAAGACCATTAGTTTGCTGAGGCGCACCTAATGGTTCCTTGTAACACTTGCCAGGACACTAGAAAGAGATAGCCCAGTTTCCCGTGTTAAAAGGGCATGTGAAACTTTGAACATAGGTCAATTTTTAAGTCTTTGGTTTTCAGAAATACAATGACAAGCACTGACGTAATATGCTTTAGCTTAGAAAAACATATAAACAGCAAATTCTCAGAGATTTTATCTAAACTTGGAAAACATGTTCACTGTAAAATATATTTATACACAATATTTTTTGCACCACAGAATCACTGAATTACCTTACATAACAATGTAATTTAATAAAGATTACATTAATATTACAAAATATTCGTAACTGGCTATTTACCAAATATGCCTTTCAGATTTTAAGCACCATCTGTCTCAGCTATTTCAGAGATTCTTTTTTTCCTAATAGAAGCTCCTTCTCCTCCTGCCAATGATCCCAGTAAAATACTAGGGTTTCTAGGTTTGACCTGGAATCTATATTTCTGATCTCCCACAGTTACTAACAATTACATAAAGAGGAGTCACTTATATCTGATCCATCAGCTAACAACTCACATTCATGTTCATCTTACAAAGTAGTTTTATCTCTTCTGCAGCTGGGGAACATATTCAGTTAACAGCATTCAGTCAAGCCCATATACATTGCCAATGAAAGGGAAGTAGGAAAAAGGAAAGAAAAAAAAAAGTGGAGGGCATTAGGAGATGGGTAGGGGGGAAAAAGAGCATAACTTAGATGCACTACAGTGTTCCTTTCTTTAATGGTTAGTCTTGCAGCATCCCTTGCAATTCATCGTAAGTGAATCAGTATGTGGCATGTGCTATAAATGGACCAGCAGTAACAGAGAGCACCTTACATAAGGCATACCTGATTTTGCAATGCCATTATCATTAGCTGTTTATTCAAGTGGATTCTTACAGAAAAAGCCTTCACTATTCTGAGAGTGATGAGGGTCAAACCAGGACTCTGGCAGGAAGTCAGAGGGTTTTTTTTTGACTAGCAAGTTCTTTTGATATTCTTAGATGAACATAACTTATCTACAGATTGGACAGAAGATGCGATTGCTATATATTAATAAGATTGCCCCAAAACAAGCAAATCTTGAGTGCTTTAACTGTAATTACCTAGATTTATATATGTAACGCACACATGTAAAAAATATGCATGTGTGCTAAATTTTCATACCAATCAATAGCTTTTGCTGCATAAAAGCATGTAGGCAAAGATGTCACTGAGCAAGTTTAAGGAGCCAGCTCAGGAAGCAGAGAAGTTCGGGCCACAGTAATTGCCCCATGAAAGCCCTTTTCTGAGCTGAAACCATCACCTCAGCCAGGCCCAGACTTAGACCCTTTCTAGGGAAGCAAGCAGCAGCGTAGGGGCAAGAAACTACCATATCCAGGAGGAGCTACTCATTTGGCTTTATCCCTGCTAAAGCCACTTTTGCTGCTAAGGGGCAAATTAAGATAATATTAAGCATTTCTATACTGTGCATGAAGATTTGTATTGGCCATCTTCCTTCATTATCTCTACAGTGCAGCCCCAAATATGACTACGGGATACTCAAGCCAGCTTGAGTCTGCGTCTTCATCTGCTTCTTCAACTCAAGGAAAATAATACAAAACCCACATTCAGAATTTGCCTTAAGTGGAGTCACAAACACATCACTGGGCCAAACATACAAGCAATTAGCAAATTGCAATTAGCCTACCTTGCCCCCATAAGTCCTGACCAAGAGGTGCACTCAGACTCCAACAGTATTTATAGGCTATGTTATAATATATAAGGCATCAATCAACAGGACCTAAATTCATTCAGTTCACAAGATAAGCCTGCTCTGGGAGTGATCCGTTGTGCATAGAAAAGAAGACTTAATTTATTTGAGAAATTGAAAGACGTGCAGTGAACAAGACCAAAGTTCTCTAACAAAAATGGTCAGTTTGAGCAAATCTGAAGCTCTGCTCAGATTTTCACTCGCTGTGGGTTACATTTTCTGAAGGCCTGACCTGAGATTCTGTAACCTGATTTTCTGAACTTCTGAAATTAAGACGACAATAGAAGCTGTGATTCAAATGCAGGATGGACTTGGCAATGCTGCCTGGTCCTACCTGCGCAGAACCAAAACATCCAAATTAAGCAGACCCTGCTAATTTCAATCTTTCTGCCTCAATTCCTGATCTGAAAGTGGTAAGGGGAAGAATAGTTCTTTTCATATGTTAGAAAAAAAAGAATGGTTGGAAATTCACACACACTCACACACGCTCCAAAAGGCAAACAATGTTTGCAGAGACAGTGGAAGGACAAAGACAGGAGAAGAAAATGAAGAGATAATCAGTGTAAAGCAGTCCGGAAACCTAAATGAACATTTAAATCCAGCCATGAAAGTCTGACGGGGCTTAATAATAAAAATGAAATAAACTTTCATAATAAGAGGTGCCAGGAGCACTTAATGCGCCATTCTTCTTATAGTAGGACCTGGACTTTCTATTGTATTCAACCAACAAGCAACTTATCTTACATTAAAATCTCCAACTTTACGATAAGTGTGAAAGAAAAAAATGGAAGAGGAAGCACTATAAGTAATTAAACCATTATACAGAGCAGCTGGATCTATGTGGTGAACAGTAAAAGGACTTTCATTTGTGTCCTGCATTGAAAGCTTCTACAAGTCTACAAGCAGATGAGATAGTTTGCAAAAAAGAAATCTGACTGGTAGCATTACATCTTAGGAAGAAGAGGCAAAAGTGAAGAAATTAAAAGACATTGGAAATAAATTTTATTAATAGGATTAATATTAATTATCATCTGCACTACTGATCCACAGATCAGTACACTTGCATCCAGTTGAACTCAGGAGAAAAAAAGGACAACTTAAATAGTCCCACTAGATTTAACTTACTAGCATAAGGATATCTGTAGTATATATTTCTTAGATGAGTATGTATTCCTAAAATAAAAAAAAATTTGGAGTAGAATATTTAGAACATCATACCTTAAAATAATTTACTCTCAATATTAAAGACTCAAATAAAGTCATGTAATTCTGTCCTCTCACTTTCTCAGACTTATTTGTTATCTCTTCTCAGACATTCCACTTTATAAATTAAATTTGCCTTTGCCATTTTCCTATGGGATGCAAAACAGTATCTCCATGGATTAATACCTATCTTTCCAAAGGGATTTTTCTGATTCTCATTTTAAAATATATTAGCTGAGAAGTGAAAGGCATCGGGAAGTTCAGAGAGAACACAAACAGGCAATATCTAAAAACTAAGAGCAGCATGAATGTGATTTTCTAAGATTTTATTTGACAATTAAAAGAAAGGAATATCTCAAATAAAAAGGCTCACAGATGCTGAAGCACAATGGGGAGGTTAAAAAAAATACAGGACCAAGAAAGTTTCAAATGAGGGGTCCCAGAGCATATGTTGTTTGGAGGAGAAGGAATGCTCTCTCGTGCTCTTCACCGAAGGAGTCCTTTCATTGCTAATCACCTTCGTTTTGCACAGCTCCAGCATAAGCGCTCCTCAACTTTGCTAGCACTCCTTGCATCTCTTTCTCCTACCCCTACAAAGTGCTCCTCATCTTATATCTTTGCCACCCAAACACATGGGAGTTTTCCCAAAACTTCAATAGTCCTGAAATCTGCTTAAAGACAAAACACACACACAAAAAATGGAAACTTTAAAACATACTTAAGGACTATCCATAAAAATTATAACAAACATAGTTTTCACAGTGTCCCATGGAGGGATAAGAAACCCACAGAACAGCACCTGAAGGGGTGTCACTGAAGTAGCTGTAAGCCCTTCTCAAGGCAGCACCTCATCTGGAGAAAGAAACAATTTTACAGAATACCCAACACCAGCCCACAAGTGAGATAAACAAAAAATAATTAGCAATTAACCTCAAAAGGAAAGAAAATTTTACTTCAGGGGAACACTTGTCGTGACAATTCTGCTTGAACCTTTCCTTCTCTGGCAAGTGTGCGTGTAATTGATAGAGGGAAGAACAAGCAGATTTGGTTTCCTCTACCTTTTAGCAGCATCTGATGAAACCAATGTACAGACATTCTCAGCTGTGGCCCAGTTACAGCAGGTGCCCACCTAGACGGTAGATCTTTTTGTTTTGGTTTGTAATTAGGTAATTGTCCACCATCATCTCACTGTTTCATGATGAAAATGCCCCCACTGAAGCCCTGAGAGCCTTCAACCAGTGGCTATAGCACCCACCAGACCATGCTGTCACACAGGCTGAGCTACAAAGACCCAGATTTACTCTTGTGCAGGAAGACTCGAGGAAAGACTTACTGAAATTGCAGCTAATCCCTGTATAGTTCCGGGCTGCCTCTAAATCCTTCAATTTGCTGACAAAACCATGTAGGTTGGGACACGGAAGAAGTCAAATAAGATGGGGTTGTCATTTCTTCTCCAGTCCAAACTGCAGGGCAGCTGAACAAAATTCTTGGGGTTCCTTAGACTGTGCAAGACAAGGAGCATCAAACAGCAGCAGAGAATATCTGATGGTGTCATATAAATTAGGCACTATGCTTTACTATTCCCTCTATTAGCAGCATATGTCATCAGGTAAAATCTGTTAAAATGATTAGCCCTGTAAGATTTAATGGGAAGCTTTGTAAACATTTCAATACAGATGTCTTTGGGAGGGGTCTAGAGGCTTCTACCCTTCCTTTCCATTACTATTTCTGTTGCTATTTCCAATGTGATCCATTCCATAGACCAGAAGAAGTTTGGATTTTAAAAAATTCATTTTTTTCCACTCATGTTGAGAACTTATTGTTCAACTTGTATAGACATGTCCTTAGATCAAGGTCAGTTTTCCTTAAGCTGCTCTCTCCACTCTCATTTTTCTTAGTATGGAGTCATCACACTCAGTGGGGCATAAAGCCATCATTTAGTCTGATAGGGCTGTTTCACTAGTTTTGCTTCAACAGTCCCAGCCCAAACAGCAAGGCTTAAGCAACTCAAGATGATTCAGTTCCTAAAAGTTTTCTGTTGCTGGAGTCCTAACCGCTGCTATTAGTTAGCATGTCACAAAACGATCGTCCACAAAACCGTCTCTGGCCCTCAAGGTGACATCTCGCCCTCCCAAGCACAGCCCAGGGTCTTGCTCACCACATGACTCTGCACCACAAGCCCCAGAATCATGCAGAGAAAATTCCTTCTTAGCATCAAATGCTCCTAAAACCCAAACTCTTCTTTGGAAAGTCTAGCTTCCTAAGGAGACACGGCCATCTGTCTCCTCCTGTCCTTTCCAAAATGCATCCAGTTATTTTCCTTGATTTTCAAAGACATTTATTAACCCTTTTATGTCTTGTTTGGAATAGAAATGTGAGTGAAGGACAGCAGAGCAGACACAAGGTGGAAACTGCATGATTCTGTAGGTGGGAATATTCTTATGCTTTAGTTAATGTAAGTGCTGCCAGCAGGGATACTAAAATTAAAAGAAAATCAGTCTCATTAATCATCTAATTAGGAAGGAGTATAATGAAGCTGCAGGTATTACGGAGTAAACTTTTTTTTTTTTCACCTTGGGTATATTTTGTGCAAGAATGTTACTATCAGAGGTGTACACATTAGTCCATCATTGCATTTAGTGATGAACATACTGTTGCTGCACTCATTCAGTAACAGATTTTAGATCTCACTTATCCATATATTAACATTCCTCTGCATGTTTTGGTAAACACGAACTATTTAAAAATGTATTATTCCAAATTTGAAAAAATGATACCCTTGTTTACTAAAAACACTGGAAATATAGTACTGGACATGACAAACCTTAAAACTGATTTGGCTTTATATTGAAAGTATTCTATGACGAGCATGAAAGGTCTCTTCTCCCGATCACTTTGGGCACGTGAATGGTGCACATTGAGCAATAAACAATTGTTAGTTTCGAGACTTTAGCCCAAACTCTACCAACAGAAAAGGATTTTTTTCCCTGTAACTTCTCAGCGTTCCAGTTAACAGCTTTATGGAACCATTTGCCTTCTGCCCCACTCTACGTGAGCATTTGGCACAGTTTTGAAGCAGTAATTTCTAGCTGTATCTCACCTCTGTGCTGGTAGAAAGCAAACTTCCACTACCTCTAACAACAAAAAGTTATACAACATTTGGATTAGTATGTTCTTTTGAGAGATCCTCAGTCTGCTTCACATCCACACCTCGGATGGGTTGTCCCATCCTAGCTCTACCCTTCTGCACCACAACCAGGAAAACACTGCCACACATTTGCAAGACTCTATCAGTTCTCTCTAGAGTCATTACTGAGCAGCAAGTGCCCAAGACCCACCTGGCATCACCAAGGGAACACCTTGCACTCACTTCAGCTTAATCAACTAGTTCGCTCTTCTCCTTACTGTTACTAAACGGAGAGTGAGAAGCCTGGATAAGCCAGAGCAAGTGCATAGCAGAGCACCATGAGTGACAGCTGGCACCTTCAGAAAGAATGAGTTCCTACACAATTGCAAGAAAACGTGTTGGTCTCTATTTTAAAAGGTATTATTTAGTTATAAAATCTTGAGTTCACCCACTGAAAGTAACTAGGGAGCCTGTTCTCGCATAAGACACACTGAAGTCTCCATACACTTTGTTCAGAGGTTTGTCTTTGACTTCAGGGAAATGTCTTCTTCTGGGATACATTAAATATCAAGACCAAGAAACAGAATACATATAAATATCACCTTGTGCTGCACAGAGCAGGGGGCCCTTCTTTTGCACATGCGGATTTGGTGACTGCAGGCCCTGGCATCATCTGACAAGGCAAACGCTGCCATGAATGAACCTGTTAGGAGGCTGCAATTGCTGCTCAGACATGTGAATACATCTCTCCACAGAGCTTACAAATGATGTGTATCCAATCCTCCTGTGCTCTAGGTCAGGCCTCTGGACAATTCAGAATGATTTTGGGCTCTCTGAACTTATCTTTCTCTAGGTTTAATGTAGCCAAATATCCTGAAAACATTCTGAGCATTTGGCAGACTTCACAAATATACCAAAAGACTGCCTCCTCCTACTTGTACATTTATGGTTACCATTTGAAGCAACTGATATTGTATGAAGTCCACAGAGCAAGGTGACATTATAGATGCATTTTCAAGGCAAACTACGAGGAGTTTCAGACACTGTTTTTAATGTTAATGAGGTTGGAGCATGAAACTCCCAAAGCTCTGTGTGGATGTTTACCCCTGTGCCTGGAATGATTAATTCCAATAAGGAACTCCCTGAAGTACAATTTGCAATGCTGACATGAACACACACAGCCAGATGCTGCCCTTTGCAAAGAAGAGAGATTGCTTAAGATGAAAGTTTCAGTGCGTTTCTCCCTCTCCATTAAATGTTACTCTTTGACTTTCACGATGCAGATACTTATTTGCTGATCAAACTTGGGAGATTTAGGCAGAGTGGAGTGAAAAAATTATATTCAAATTGGACAATGCACAAGCAATCTTTTTCTGTCTGTATTTTCAAAGGTATCTTTATCTGTATTCTGTTTTAAGTGCCAATATATTGCTAGTTTTTTGTTCTGTGTTGGAATTATAACTATTTAAAGCAGACACTACTACTTCATAGAATCATAAAATCCTTAACATAGGAAGGGACCAATCATCTAGTCCAACCTCCTTGCACACGCAGGGTCACCTAGAGCATGTGGCACAGGATGACGTCCAAGTAGGTTTGTAAGATCTCCAGAGGAGACTCCACAACCTCTCTTGGTAACCTGTTCCAGTGCTCTGTCACCCTCATTTTTTTCCTGAAGATCCTGTGGAACTTCTGGTGCTTCATTTTGTGGCCGTTTCCTCTAGTTCTATCAGTGGCCATCACTGAAAAGAGGCCAGTCCCATCCTCCTCATTCCTTGACGCTGACCAGGTCCCCCCTCAGCCTTCTCTTTTCCAGGCGGAACAGGCCCAGCTCTCTCAGCCTTTCCTCATAGGGCTGTTCCAGGCCCCTGATCATCCTCGTAGCCTTGTGCTGGGCTGGGAAGGCCAGAACTGGACACAGTCTCCAGATGGGGCCTCACCAGGGCTGTGTAGAAGGGAGTCAACCACCTCTCTCGACCTGCTGGAGACGCTCTTCTTAATGCGCCCCAAGATTCTGTTGGCCTTTTTGACCACAAGGGCACACCACTACCTCACGGTCAACTTGTCCACCATGAAACCCAAGTCCCTCTTTGAGGAGCTGCTTCCTAGAAGGTCAGTCCCTAGCCTGTACTGGTGTCTGGGGTTATTCCTCCCCAAGTGCAGGACCCTGCATTTGGTCTTGTTGAACTTCATGAGGTTTCTCACTGCTGAGTTGTCCAGTCTGTCCAGGTCCCTCTGGATGGCAGTGCAGCCCTCAGGGCTATCAGCTCCTCCTCCCAGTTTAGTATCAGTAGCAAACTTGCTGAGGGAGCACTCCAGCCCTTCATCCAGGTCGTTGATGAATAAATTCTACAAGAGTGGACTGAGGACTGACCCCTGGGGGACATCGTTAACTACAGTCCTCCAACTGGACTCAGTGCCACTGATTACCATCCTCTGAGCTCTATTTGCTAAATTTGTTTAAACAAATGTGGAAACAACAAATAAAACACTCAAGTTTCATTGAATATGCAGATTGAGGAGGTTCACTAACAACAACATGCATGAGTGCTCCTCCCAGTCTTAAGTAAGGAGGGACTTAGCAGCTATTTTCCCCTTTATGGCCCAAGGGCATTACTTAGAACATTGTACTCATTCTGAAGTCTTATAATTAAAACTGTAATACATAGGCTACCAGTACAAAACAATATATACTGTTAGTGTAATACCTAAATCTTTCTTATTTCACTTTATGATAGCTATCAGACCCTTGGTTTTTCAAAGTCAGCATGAGCTTAGCAAGCACAGAGTACTCAGAGCACATGGTTAAATTTAGGCTTCCCCTTCCCTTCAGTACAAGCTCACCAGGTTAATGGACAGGGCAATTCTGAACACAAACGTGTCTAAAGACATCTAGAAGTGGAACAGGGGCCCTGAGACATGGTAAGAGCAGTGAATATTCAAATATTCAAGAAATACTCAGTCATGGAAGAAATTCAGCAGAGCAGAATTTCCCTTCCATAGAATCATGGATTCTGATGAGGCTATTACAGCTTTATTTTAACTGTATATTGTTTTTCCAACTTACAGCACTTTTTAAGCCATTTTGGAGCCTTTTTGTTGCTATTAGTAGGTTTCCTCTGTGGAACAGTATCAGTGTTGCCTTTATTTGGGCTGTCTTCTAGTATTTTTGCTGCTTGGTAGATGTTAATATATTCTCCAATGGCATTTAGAATGCTTTTCCTGACAATGTAAATACCAACCAAAGAATGATGCTCTGTCCCTAAACTGTCTTAAAGCACACTCAACCTGAATCTTTAAAATCTTCCTTCATTCGGCTTCACTCTGCACTTTCTTGCCATAATCGATTAGCAAGGCTAACTTTTCCTCCTTACTAGATTATGTTGTTTTACTATTTAGGCAAAAGATTATTTCCTAGCTGCATCAGAATCTCCTCTTAGGAAAGCATCTCATACTCAGCCCCTACAAACGCGAGGCTCTGCTTGCTTCATCCTCCTCTTCAGCAGACGACCCATTGCTGTAGCTATCCAGCCTTGCTAGGCTAGAGATGTTATTAAGAAGGCAAGAAATCTAGTGGCAATTTACTTCATTTACAAGTGGCCATGAACAGAAGCTCCCCTGCAGGATATCCTGCTGCACCCACATGTCAGGCCTTAGGTTTTGGGAGAGTTTGGCTCTGCAGAGAACAGCCTCTCCAGGGAACAAACAGAGTAGAAGAGAGAGAGCACTCAGAGAAACTTAGTCTGTAATTGGTTGGCAAAATTAAACATCTAGAGGCAAACTAAATACCTACAGCCAAACAGATATTACACACAGACTGGTCCTTTCCTTCTGTTTTTCCACTAAACAATTTCTCCTCTCTTCAGAGTTCTTTACTTTCAGCACAAAACCATTAATAAAAATAGACTGCTTCAGCCAGTGCAAGTTTGGTTGCAATTACTTCTCCAGAGTAAAAATGCCTTTTCATACAGCAGACACCCCGGGAGCTGGACCAAAGAACTTTCTCTCTTGCCCTGTTTCACATATGCAATAGGTAGACAGCCTGCCTCCTCTCTTCTATACGTTTTTATATATACATATATATATACACACACATTTTTATATATATATATATATATATATAAATGTTCTTTTTTGCATCCTGAACACCCTCTAACAGTGTATCTTTTCTTGCAAGTGCTTTCCAGGGACATAAATGCCTGCATTTTACTTTTGTTTAAGGAGAAGAGAGGATCCATTGGTTTAATTTATTTTTTCTTTTTTTCTGGGCACGTTGCATGTTTAACAGGTATGTTGCAGATATCTATGCTAGCAACAGCAAAAGCAAAGAACTGACCTTTCACTTAAACAGAGAGATGACAGCAGGAATGCTGGGATGAGAGTGCATTTCACATTTCTGTACCAACAAGCAAGCACATACAAATTAAAAAAATACGAAAAAATAATAAAAAGAATGGAGCCTCTCTGCCTTAATTGCCACTTTTTGGTTCACCTGTCACAGAGGATGCCCCTCAAGTTTTTCAGCACATGTATTAGAGCCTACAAAAAAAGAGAAAAGCAAAAGCAGATCCCTCTTGCTCGTCACAGAGTACTGAACTACAGATGATAATAGCAACCTAATCTCCATATTTTAGTAGCTTCATACTGAGAAGCACTTATCCTCAGAAGCTTCAGATACTTATTTTTCAGCAAAGTATTCTAATTTTAAATGAAATACCTTTGGAACAAGCTGAAACCCCATTCGTCAGCAACTTGATTTGGTTTATGAACTAAAAGACCATCAGGGAGCTACACAAATGCACATTCCCAAGTTTAAGATCTTATATTTAACCATAGATGAAAAACATCGATTGTAGGCAGATAGCTTCCAGCACTGGCAATGCAACAGTGGGATCTCAAAAGCAGAAGTTACTGCAGTGAAGCTGGATGTTAGCTTAGGGTCTTGTTTAATGATTTACTGCTATTTTTTCTTAATACCTCCTGCTTTTGCATGAATCTTCTGGGAGACAGGGATAAAGATGTAAATACCAGCTTTTCCCAAATCACAATCTCCTAAAGACTGAAGATGTGGAATGAATAAAAGGAAAGAAGAAAAAATTAAAACATCTTTTTATTGCTGTCATTATCCTTGCAAGGTCATATTCAAACTTAAGTAGTAATAACAATGGTTATCAGTTGATCACAAACTGGGTTCAACCAAAATAATACAAGCACAGAGGTTGTTCAGAATATCTGTGAATTTGTGTTTATCCTGAGGACAAGATAAAGAGGAAGAAGCAGGAAGAACTGTGAGAAGGACAGAAATGGCAACAGAGAGCTGGAGAATAGCTATTGGAGGGGATGTTGGATCCTCGTAACTCTTACAATTACCAAAATAAAATAAAATAAAAGCTGTTTATGATTAAGACCTTTGAAAGCACATCCATATGGAGAAGATATCTATACAATTAAAGTAGCAAAGAGATTCCTCGTGATCCAGAAAGGAGCTACGTATCATTAAGAAGATGGGAATCATCATTTAAAGAGAAACTTTCTTTCCCTTATTCTCAAAAGTATCTCAGCTGTCTAAAAATTTCGGGCCATAGAAACAAAGAGTGTAATTCCTCCTCTCTACCTTTTTTCTCTGAGAAGTCAGGATTGGTCCACCCCAACATCCAATTTCTATGCACAGAGGTGATACTTTAACTGACTTTAAATATACCTCCTCATTAACTTCAATTTCCATACAGCTGAACACTACAGTATTTATTTTGGTCATCAGTTTTGTCATTTCACTCGCAAATGTCATTCCTGTGTTGTATCTCACAGCATGCAAACATTTTCATTGTATTTTTGAAAGCATAAAATTGTTGCTGGAATACCAACTAGTGCTTTCTTTTTGCCTTAGTATGTTATCAAGTGTCATTTAAAAGTTTTATTTAAAGCTCACTACTTCATGAGGGCCATTTGCAGAAAAGTTTCTCTTGTATTACTTTGCACATTATCTCCGTTCTACAAATTTACTAATTACAGAGTAATTAACAAACTTACTTAACTAGTCAATCTTCCTGCACATTAGCATAACCAACAACGACATGAAGCTTAATCTATTCCCTGGGGAATTAACATTCCAGTTTCAATTTGTTTTTAATGGACCGTGAAACAGTCTTCAGTGAAAGGGCCTACACGGACTTTCCACAATTTCATATGACATCTGCAATATTACAGCCCACAGACTGCATTCCAATTTTTACTGAAGTCAATGGAATATTTACCAGTTAAGCTCTGAATCTTGCTTAAGACATGCCAGAAGCAGGCAAAAAGGAGCTCTTTACCTCTGTGCCCCCTACTATTTCTTTTCTTTTTGACAGTTCAGAGCTCTGTCAAACATCTACAGTAGACATGCAGAGCTGGATCTCAAACAGGCAAATTAGCTTTCTCAATAAGCCGCAAAACTCAATGAAACCTGAAAACTCAGACCTACAAGTTTCTTTGATCACAGCATATGGTCAAGCACATTACATGAGTATTTTATAGAGAAACTATATTCCTATTGTTCATGAGTGGACACATCCACAACCAACTAGCAGAGCACATTTCACTTATATTTATTTAATAATTTGAATTTTCAAGTAAAACAAATGTGATTTTCAGATCCAGAATGAGTTCAGCAGGGCAAGACTTCCCCTCCTCCTTCCCAGTGAAAGTCACATAAGAAAGGAGAGATCCTTACACTTCTCCCTTTCAAAGCTGCCTAATGTTTTTGTGGCATAAAGTTATTTCTCTAAGATCTTTTCCTATTGAATGTCTACACAGAATTTATCACCGAGATGCAAAAAGCTCTAGACATGAGACATGGTTGGGATAGGACAGCTTACAGGGGCCAGGAAAGAAGACAGTGCTGTAAGTCTCTCTCCATCATAGTCAAGAACAGCTCACCTAGATTCACAAATTTTTGCAATTTGCAAGTATCTGTCCTTAAATGTTTGATAATCAGCTAAAATGTTAAGAGGGGTACATACTTTTACCATTAAACATAAATGTATAATATTCACTTTCACAGCAGATCTGAAAAACTATTTCAGTGCATTTTGGAAAAGACAACTGAATCAAATTCAGCTTGATGAGAGCAAAATTCAAGATGTAGAAACCAACGCTAGCATACTGGGAGAAATTGCAAGCAGCCAGAACTTCCTGTGACCCCAACACGCCACATAACTGCAGTCACAGGTCACCATAGCACATTATCTTTTTCCAGACCCAAACTCCAATTTTATGATGGTTTTAATGGCACCTTCTAACTTCTTTTCATTTTTTCCTCCTTTCAAAATTCATTTATGCCAATTTAGATTCATTTGGTTTTCATTAGCTTTGTTTTAATCAATTTATCTAGGGCTCTGATGTAAAATGATCTTACAGTTGTTCTTTGAATTGCCAATGAGAGATGTGAAGAGATACAAGATCTTCAGGGTAATTTTGTACTTGAAGCTCAGTCATTCTTCAAATGCCACCCATTTGTACAGTATACATACAGGAATCTACCTATCTACCCACATATAATTTGGAGGTAAAAATCACACACATCTATCCAGTCTGACAGCACACACTTCCCAGCCTTGCCAAAATACAGATGTACCTTTTCAAAAGCTGGTGCTCTTCGCTACAACATATTTAAGAAAAATCTCATTAGCCCCATCATGACCCAAACACAGTTCAAGCAGTGTCTGGTGTATTCTTGGTTACTCTCTGTCACAGAAAATACATGACCTGTCAGCAATGAAAACTATCCCTGTATGTATCCTAAGCCACAAAAAGTTCAAGATCCTAGAAATATGATTTTAAGGAGAAGATCAGGATTCAGGATTGTGTCTTCATTTGTCCTTATCCAACACAGTGCTGTATCAAGCCAAAGTGCATGTCCTCCACAAAGACTGCTTTAAATAAATGCAAGCATCCCATTTTACAAGGAGTCTGAGCTCAATAACTTCCTTGTTGATCCTACTCAAAACAGAGAAGTGAAAACATTTCCACTATATGCAGCAAAGAGGTGATACAAAACACAAATTAAGAGCCCAAAAGACCGTATTTTCATGTTTCAACAACAAAGTCACTTCATGACATTCCCTTGCCATTCACCAGTGCTGCAGTTCATTAGTAAGGATTAATTGGGCTGTGAAATGATATAGGGGACTATCCTCTAAACTGCATCTTTGAAATTATCTAGGTTAAAAAAGATAAAAAGAGAAAAGAAATACAAAAAAAAAGATTATTTTTATCCCAAATCTTGTCAGTGAAACCTCAGAAACAGTCATATTTGCACAATCACTAAGGTAATCATAGAGGAGAGAAACTCCCTGTTAACTGCAGGTTAAGTAAAAGACCTTCGACCACAACTGCACCTTCTTACCGATAGCCACTGCCACTGGTGATTTTTTTTCCTCATTTAAAACAATCATAAGGAAGAAAAAGTAAGTGTTATGCATCAGTAAAATTCAAAACAAAAAAAGACAAGCAGATCATAGGCAATCATTTTCGAAACACTTTTTTTAATTTTTAAGCAATTTTTAAGCATTTGCTGTTGTCTCTTTTCTAGCCTATAAAACTGTTTTTAGGAGAAAGAGCAAGAAGCCTGAGAGTAAACTGTTTTGGTGAGTATTTCCAACATGAAATCTTCTGGGAAAGAGGTTTTCCTCCTTCTTTCATCCTGTACAATGTAGATTCTCTCAACGCTCCCTTAATAGTTGTTCTAACTTCTACCCACTGAGCATGATCTTCATAGGAATGAAAGATCCTCCTGCTAGCCAGCTCCTAACCTGATTCTAGCTACTTCCCAGGCACTCTGTTGAGAACAATGGAAATTACTTCTAAAAAAAAAGCCTGTGCTTTATTTTTTTAAAACGAATATTGAGACCACATGGTGCTCCCAAGA
This sequence comes from Nothoprocta perdicaria, assembly GCF_003342845.1. Lineage (NCBI taxonomy): Eukaryota > Metazoa > Chordata > Aves > Tinamiformes > Tinamidae > Nothoprocta > Nothoprocta perdicaria. Next base: position 3,541,066 of record NW_020455588.1, read on the forward strand.
GAGAACACAGTGAGCTGTTCTTTTCCAGTTAATGAGTTATAAGTTGTTTCCTCAGCCAGAGGGGATATTCTTTAAAAAAAAATGCTTTATAAAAAATTTCAAAACTCTTCACATAGATATATATTAAGGACATGATATAGATTTTGTTTCATCATGCTTCATCATGAGAATGAAATGAAGTTTGAGCTTGCTACCTTGCTTCGGTTGTCAAAGCTTTTGAGTGATGAGTGTCAGCCAAGTCCAATAGATCAAGAAAAGAGTCAGAGAGGTATGTAACAAACCAAAAAAACAAGTGTCCAGCTAAATAATGTGGGCTGTAAATTTACAAGCAGAAGATAAGGGTTTCGCTTAACCTAATGCAAGAAAAGGTATGCACGGGAGGAATTTTCTAACCGCAGATTACCCAGAGACAGCAAGCAGGTAGACAGAAGTACAAATTAATTCCTTGGGAGACTGCAGTCGCTTTTGTCTGCACCTCATATTCTGCTCTCTGGTAAATAAATGCTATTGGCATTGTACATCTTGGCAGGCAAACTGTAGTCTGGTCCAGCCCGATGCCAGCACAACCAATGCCTCCCAACTGACTACTGTGACTAAATGTATCAAAAAGAAATGAAATCAAGCAGTCTAGTTTGTCTAATCAAATTTTGGCCCTGGATTTTTCCACCTGACACTTTCATCTTCCTGCCATTCTGGAAAGACCTGGTTCTACAATTCCTTCTCAAAGCTATCATGTCCCAGATTTTCTCTCCCATTGCACTCCTCTAAGATAGGAAGCAAAGGGAAAGAGAAGGCTGGAGAAGTGTGCAAAATGAAAAACTGATGAAGACTGCCCTCGTTTTCACATTAACCTAGAAGAGCAAAATAAGATGTACTAAAGACCAAAACTAATGAAGAGTACCTTCTTGTGATGTCTCAAAGCACAAGCACTTCGGAAAATAATGAAATTTCTGATCCTTCTCTAATCTTTTTTTTTCTCCCCAGTGTTTGAACAAAAGCAAAAGAAGTTATACGTGACTACATTTTAGGGGGGTTATTTTACAAAAGCAAAACAGGATCAAGCATAGAGAAATTCTGGAGAAGACTCAAGTCCAAATTAACATGGGACTACACAGCTCTAACAGTGCCATGATGAAACGAAAACAGGTGGCAAGACCCCTTCAAAGCACAAGCTCTTGCTCAGGGTGTACTCAAAGTGATAATTCACTCAGAACTCCTTCCAGGAAAGACCTTCCTTGCTGGGAAGCCACTGGTGGTAGTAACAGCTACAGAGGCAAAACAGTGAGTGAATCGGAACGATACTAAGAGCAGCACTGAATGAAACAAAAACAGTCAGAAGGACAGTGACTCAGCAGAACAGGCAGAACTTAACCATATCAGGGAAATCCAGTTCAGCAAAGCAAAGGCCAGCACACAGCTACATGTGCTCTGTTTTTATAAACGAATCCTTTATTACATATCTGAGGATGCCCTGATGAGTGGCAAAAATCTTTATCTATACATTAATAAGCACTTCAGTACTGTATTTTAGTCATTGAGCTGTGCTTTGGAATGGGGTTTTCAGGGAACCAAAAAAACCCCATCTTTTTTCTGTTATTCTTGAGCTGTTCTACATGCTACAGCTTTGAAATGCCTTGAGTGTGACCCAAAGCAGTGAAAGAGTAGTTTTTAAAGAGAGATTTCAACCTATAAGCTACCCCACAGGCTTCCTCAGAATCGGCCTCCTCCGTGTGATCAGATCTATGGCTCGCATTCTCTCTCCTGTGCTCTCATGCTTGCTGTGGCACTTGATTGCTGAGATGTGCTGTTGGGCCCCAACAGCTGGCAGCATGACAGAAATCCAGAGACCAGCTTATCTTCTGAACACACTTCTCAAAGGGCTAACCAAATTTGGATCACAGCATCTGTCAGGCTTTACTGTACAGAAACTAGCAGCAGGAATAACAAATGGCTTAGAAAAGAAACATCAAAGCTTGTTTGTATTCTGGAAGGTGGTGTTCCCCCTCCCACGAAAAAAAATAATAGCTCCAAGTTGTGTCTTGAAACAAAGCACAGTCTCCAGTAAGGCCCACATGTATTTGCAGCAGGTATGAGTGAAAGAGGGCAGCATGTTGTTTGAAATACCAGCTCAACATCCCGCTGATCGCAAACCCACTTTTGCACAGAGCCTTCTCATAACGAAGAATTACCGAGAAGCCTGGGCAGAGCCCCTGATGGGCACACACTATCCCAGAACACAGCTGCAGTCAAAACTGAGCATGCTATTGCAGAAGCACATAACTTTTATTTGGCAATATCCATAGTGCACACGCATGCATAGCACAAATTTAACAGGGTGATTCCCTTTCATCAGCTTTGGAAAGTCTCAGAGCAGAAGGACCAACCCTCTACTGAAATCCTTAGCAATCCACTGGCTTCCCTTGATATCCCACTGTGAGGCGGCAGCAGCTCTTGGTCTTCAACGTTATTTTTGGTCAGGCACATTCACTCATTTATATTTGGGACTACACTGTATGAAACATATTTCCCAAAGGAGAACAGATTACACAGTATGTACCAACTCATACGAGGAGCACAACAATACAAATTAGCTGGTTATCGATTGCCTGAAAGGATAACACAGCTTTTCTTATCACTGTATCAGAATCGCCACATTTATTCACAGTATCTGTGCTGCTGAGGGTGTCAGCAGCAAGTCTAACATGCATATAAACCGATTCCTGCTCAGCCTTTCCACACGTTTGCAGACGTCTGACGTGCTGCTTAGTAGGAGGACCAGCAAGGCTCTGGAGATCTGTGCTACTCAATCTTTTCGCAATTCAACCGTAAAATCACAGACATAAGAGTTTCATCAGAAAATAAAACCTAATTTTTGCTTTAAGGCAATCTTAATGTCATTAAAAAGAAATCAAATCATAATGATCCTTCTTTGGCTAACAGACAGAGTCCCAGTAACTGCATAGTAGTCCTGAGACCTCTGAGAAACTAAGGCAAAGTGCAAGCCTAACAGCTCTATTACCTTTGGAACCAGTTTTCAGGGAAAATAAATCCCTCTCCAAGGATATAGATTTTGAAGTATATAGTAAGCCCACCATTTAAAAAAAAAAAAAAAAAAAAAAAAAGAGGAATAGGGAGAAAATGTCTGCAAACTAGTGATCAGGTTCCAAAGGTGACACAGAAGTGTGTGCCTGATTGGAGTAAATGAACTTGTCGACACCAGATAATGGCTTTGGTCACTGAGACGAGTACAACTACAAAAATCAACTGCAATTCTTTGGTGTTTAACAGTAGGAATATCCAAAAGCAGTGGTATATCCTTACTAGAACTGGTACTTCTACATTCAGTTCTTGCAGAAGCTTTGATGAGGTGCATAAAGATGCCTGTTCAACAAAGTATTTGATTCATGTATTCACTGTACTTTCACTGCAACACTTCCTTCAATGATGCTTACTAAAGTCATGAGCACTGCCCTTAGAAATGGAATTTACTTCTCAACATCCTCAGCCTCATGCATCATATAGCAATGAGTATCCTAGAGCCAGTGCTGCTGCAGATGGAAGCAATGGCCATGGGAATCCCAGCACATTCCTCCCTACTGGGAGGAAAGGCAGCAGAGCCCCTCGTGGACACAGAGACCCCACAAAAAGGGACTGCAGTCTACAGGTAAACCAGACTGGAGCAGGGGGCTGAGTGAGAAGCAGGAGAGTCAGACAGAGACCATCAGGTGAGCAATCCCAGCCACCTTCTGTACAATCCTGTGCCTCACCCAAGGCGTTGTGAAAGAAGAGAGAGAAGCTGAGACTTGGAAGCAGGAAGGAGACTGAGACTGAGATACTGACTGATGCTGAGCCCAGGGAATGTGGAACAAAAGCACGTATGTTTGTTCAATAGTTTCTCATTTTCTTTTTCTTAATATCTGAACCAGCACCTAGTTTACGTAAATTAGCAATAGCATAAATTCAGTAAAAAAAATCCTCAGATTGAGAACAATTTGCCTGCAACAGCTTCACGCCCATTAAATCCTGCAGAAGTCTTCTGCAACGGAGTGAAGCTCATTTGCAATGAGATGCAGTCTTTTATTTCCGTAAGACGCCAGTTAAGCTCCGAATGTAGCAGCAGGCAGCCGCCTAGTCCCTGCAGGGAATCCAGACTGAAGGATACAGGCCAAGGCACTGAAACAACACGTGGCCTTCACCCTGCTGCAAGAGCCGGTGCTGTGATTGCAGAGGAGGAAGACACATATTAGGGAGCCCACAGGACAGCAGAGCCGGGCAAGCTGCCCCGCTGCCTCACCTGCCAGCTTGTGTGTGGAGCAAAGAAGTAACACTGCTGTTGAGTTTGCAAGAAGTGCGTGAGGCCGCTGGCCTCCTGGAGAAGGTTTTATGCAAATCTCCGCCAGTTGCCATGCCTCACACTGAAGAGCCACTTCCTACACCCTGAGAAGTAATTTTCTCACCGAGAGATCAATTAAACCACCTCCCCCAGGGAAGCAATGAGACTTCTGTCACTTGAATCCTTTCCAATTAGACGTGAGAAAGCAGTCAAGATCAGGAATACATTAGGGAGAAGTTCGCATTGGCAGGAGGCAAGTAGATGAGTTAAGAGTCCTTTTTCATTTCTAATCTCTATAGTTTGATGAAACTTGAAGCTTTCCTAACTTAACCGGAAAGATTTCCCTGCTTCTGATCCAGCACTCGGCAGTCACCCTGAACTTACTTAGGTGTTATTCTCTAGATTCCCCAGTTAAAACTATCTCTGCTCTCTACCTACTTCCTCCCAACATTTCTAGGAAATTTCAGCATTTCAAGATTCTTGAAATGAATTTCCAACACACATACCTGCTTTTATAGAGGTGCCAGTTTTTCCCGGGAGCCCCAAATAGTCTTTGTGCTTCTTCAGCATTGAAACTTCCCCGTTGTCTGTATGATGAAAAGCCTGTGTCTAATTTCTCATCCCTTGTTCCCTGACCCAAAACTCATGCTTATATGACTGTATTAATTTGTTAATTATTAGCTCTGGAGTCAGTAATCCTCTTCATAAGCCTTCTCAGTATTTGATAAGACAACAGCATGACCAAGAATTCTCCAAAGAGGTCATTTTTGCATTGGACTATGCAGAAAAACCTGCTCCTGAGAACCAGCATTAAGGCAAGGGTGAAAGGCAAATAGTACGAACCCACAAATACGGGCCACAAAGCACCACATACATCTGGAGAAAGCGCAAAGCCGCTGTTGAGCACGGGAAGGGAAAGACTGCCTAACAGCAGGGCATGAAATCACAGCCTACAAGCAATGTGACAAAAATTAACAGATGCCTGCACTGTCACCTGCTGAGTTTTCAATCCACCAGGATGGGCAGGCTGAACAGAACCAGTCAGACTATCATCATATAGCAGAATGGATTTTGTCAAGAAAAAAATGGGTATGGAATACCACCACATACACCTAAAACAGGGGAGGGTCTGAGTGAGACACCAACATTCAGAGGGACTGGCCTGAAGAATCAAACTCAATCCGAACTGTAGCAAAATTACAGCCAGCATGCAATACCTTGAGATTTCTTCATTATGGATGAAAAGGGTCCACCAAAGAAGTAACAAGACAAACCTGGTCTACTCACCGAAATGCTCTAGTGCCTCCCTTTCTGGCATTGCAAATATTCAAAGTAGGTGAAAACCGCACATTATTCTGTATTTTTGTTGCAGAGAGCAGAACACATCCCTGGCTTTATGGAGGGGTTACGCAGGGAGCAACTAGGAGTGATTTCTCTATATTTGGCAAGGTCCTCCCGTGTAACACTGTTCCTATGCTTACCATTGCTCTGCCAAGTGCTCTGCCTTCACAGGACTGCCTGAGCAGCCGTCCCCTGGGCAGAGACATGAGAGACAAGAAGCAAAGAGGTGCTGCATGACTCAGCTGCTAGAAGATGTTGAATCCAATGTCCCCATCTCAGAATAGCAGATAGCAGAATAGCATTGTTAACAAAAAGCTAGTGTGCTAATATCCAACATTAGTCTCTAAGCACAATCTAGATGTCAAAAACCCATCAAATCCTATGACACAATGACAGGATTCCTATAAAGTAGTCACTTTATCATTCAGGAGCTAGTCATTATTTAGCCTTCACAAATATAACCTGGGAAATATCTAGAAATTAAAAGCAAATATATCCTTTCTATCCTCCATATGTTCCCTAATGCACCCAAATCAGCTATAACAGCTTCCCTTTTATAAAATATTTTTTAACCCCGGTAATGGGAGAAAATAATTTTGAGTTACCATAAAGGACATTCATGATGCATATTTTCAGGCAATCGAGCTACATCAAAAATCACACAAAATCCATCACTCAAGACTATGATTGTCATAAATGTTCATAAAATCAAAAAAGGGAAGATTTTTTAGGTTGTTTAGGACTGGAAAATCTTTTTTTTTTTTTCCTACTTCTTGTCCAGTTGTGCAATGCAAGTGCCTATTTTTCAAAAATAAGCACTTATGCACAGCAGGACAGACAGCCCACATGGGATTTAATGATCCCAAATGGCCTAACATGCTTGGAGACTGTATGGTATGAATATTTAGAACAATTATTGTCTCTACCCTATGATTTTTCCTGCAGATTCCACATTGTTAGGTACATACCCAGTGGACAACTGGGTAGTTATGGCCAATTTTCTTTCAATCAACAGGCAAACAAATCAGGATTTCTGAGTAATCTTTCATCCATCCCATGTTAGGTATTATTATCCGTCATGAGAACTGGGAAATAGTTAATTCAAGCTAACATTGCCCCACACAGTTAAAATCAAACTTTATCTTTTCCTTCTTATTACACAGTCCCTTCTGGAAATGTATTTTTACTTAAAAAATCATTGTAAAACAGAGCACAGTTCTCTGCAAATCTTTAATTTTAAAAGCGACATAGAATATACAGTTAAAATTCAGGAAAAATATCCCACAGCCCTTACTGCATTTAAGCCCAAAATGTCCTATAGTGGGCAATAAGATCTGGGAAAGCCACAAAATATCTGTGCTGGAACGAATTATTTCATTAAAAGCATGTAAACTAAGTTTCGTCTTTCCTAAAGTGGTCCAAGATTGAACACTGTTTACACAGCATTTTCATTATTAGTATTATTATTCATTTCACTGTCCCATTACCTGAAAGGTCCAGACAGGGTGAGAAGATTACACAAACAGTGAAGAAACAGAGATTTATCACAAATGAATTTTTCCATTTGCGTCAGCCCTACACATGCAGGAAATTAACCTTAATTAAATGTATTCTACACCTAAAATGTATCTAAAAAGATGTATTTGATTTAAAAACAAGAGAAGAAATAGAAGAAAAGGCATGCAATTGCTCTTATCTTGGCTAAAGCATAAAACAGAGGGAGAAAAATAAGAACAAGATTTATCCTTGAATTTATAAACAATATATAGGAAAGAGGACACTTCCTGATTTCACTATAAGAATGGCACCATATGGCAATGAGTCATTTCATCATTTGCATAACTCTGAAAGTAATTTCAAGGCCTCGTTTAGCAGAAACACTAAGGTTTAAAATGTAAGGCAAGGTTACAGAACAAGGACACCATTGCTTTGGCCTGGCTTACACACCTTTGCTCCTCATCTGAAAAAAAAGAGATATTCACATGCTTCTCTCCCCAGAATAAAGGATGGCTCCAAGCCCAGAAATTTAGCTGGTCTTTCCAAGGTATTTTATGAAAATAAATGGAAAGCTGAGCTATCTACTCCTCAGCAACACCGTATTTTCTGATGTGGCCAAGCTATAATCTTTTTCACTTCTCATTTGCACCTGCAGCAGTACGGGTTACTACTCAAAGGTCCAGAAAAGAGGATTGCAAATATGTCTGGGGCACTAGCCTAGGGTGTTAAAAACTGGACTGAGGGATTTCTGGAAGGAATTTGCAACTACGCCCCCACTATCACCATACTTACAAGTGGGAATTGTCTGGTGTGTATTGGAAGTGCCAAATGTAGAGGCTGCAGCAGAGATCCTTATTTGCAAAAGGCAAATATGCAGAGTGAGGCTCGCTTCCCACTGCTTCACTCCTGCTCCAACCTGGAGGCCATTCCACACTTTGACTCTGGAGTCGCATCTTCCTTAAGTGTCGTATTCGACACTGCAGCTTCCCCATAGACAGCAAAGCACGAATTGCTCAATTTTTGGGTAGTCATCAGGCAGGTATCAGATTGCTGGTATCAGGCTGAATGTTTTCATATTAAGCCATGACAATTCCTTACAAAGTGTCTAATAACTAGGGAATTAGGCAGTCTTAGCTAACAGGCCCCAGGACATTATCACCATATCACTCAAAACTCCATGAATATTTTTTTGTATGAGCTATTTGATTGAAATATCATGCCAAAGGGAACATTTAAGAGCTGACACTGATGCAAAGACTATATCCATGATGCTAATAATTAAGATCTCCTTGCTGGCATGTTAGCTGCTAAATGATAACCACAATATTTCTTCAGACATATGGTTGCATCTTACTGTCTTTGAATTCAGATGATATATTTACTTGGATACTAAAAATCCCAAAGCAAACTGTACATCTAGGCCATTACCTAGAAAAATCTCTTACCAAACTTCAAACTATGCCCAAACTTGGTTTTGAATGTTTTTGAAGAGAGCTATGCATTGCTTCCTCTGCAGAAAGAGACTCTCTCAGAAGTTCAAGTAACTACAGGTATATACACTTGGGAACTTCCAAAACCTAGAGCTGGGCTCTACAGGAAACAGACCACACCTTTATTATGTGATTTAGACTATAATTTAATTTAATTATAAATTATACATTACAATTAAGTACCATCTATATATATAATTATAACATAACTAAATATAATGTACCTAATTTAATTAATGTATAAATCACATTTTCTTAGGTTTGTTGTCTGGCACCTCATTCAGTGGCAGGCATATTTGCTGCTTGTTACTCTTAATGCACATGTCATAGGACATACAGAATAAGCTTTAGGGGCCAGGAACCATTCCAATTGAGGAAGGGGAGGAAAAGAGAAGGGGAATCCCAACACGCTAAATCACGTACATGGCTAAATCAAGTAGTTGACCAAGGTGCAGACAGGAAAGAGAAGGGCTCTTGCTGGGACCTCCTAAATTAAATTGAAAGACCTCAAAGTGCCCCAAGCCTAATGCACCCGCTGTGCTGAATTCAGTGGCCTCAGGAAGAGGGATACTCTTGTGTTTTTAACAGTCAGCTCTCTTTGATCTTTTCCTGTTAAGGCCCACACAACTTCCTCTCCAATAAAGTGTAAAGGCAAATCTTTCCTTCTTTTACTATCTTGTTTATTACGGAATTACCAAATGGCTGAGGTTGAAAGGGACCCCTAGAAATCATCTAGTCCAACTCTCCTGCTCCAGCAGGAATACCTAGAGCACAGAGCACAGGGTCACATCCATGTGGGTTTGGAAGATCTCCAAAGGAGACTCCACAATCTCTCCAGCAGCCTATTCCAGTGCTCCAAATGCAACAACTCAGGCTCATATCAGCAACATCATTCTATAACTGGCTTTCACCTGGACAAGAACTTCAGAGCAGAGAGAGACCAAACGCCTGATCAAATCACTTAGTTTATGATGTGAAATAGATTTGTGCTCCCTGCAAGGGTGAAAGGGAGCACTAAACTTTGCAAACACAGAAAGGGAGATTCATCACAGGTGGAGTAACAGACGGTCCCTGCAGCCAAAGTTCTCACTTTCAGTAACAGTTTAAGTAGGTTCTGGACCCTACATCAAATCAGTGGGAAAAAGACTTAAACACAGGTCTCTCCTGCTCATGCTGAGTGTTTGGGCCACTGAACTATTGCCTCTTTTGTACCATCCCCTGCTTTTTCAGTTTGACCCAGCATTTCATCCTAAGTATTTCTACTGAAAGTTTCTCAGAAGCGTACATACCTGAGAAGCAGGTCATTCCAAGGGATGGGCATTTTACAGAGTAAGGGACTGGATCAGCAAACCTGCCACGTGTACTTACTCCATTGCCACTGCCTACAGAAGTCAACTCTCGTCCTCAAATTAGACTATCTGGGCTCTTCTCTTAAATGACTGCAGAAATCTTTTGAAATTCTCTCTTTCAAACATCTTTTTAAACATTTAATTCCCTCTACAGGACAATAAATGATTTTTCCATTCTGACAAGGAAAAATCATCATTTGATACTACAGCTGATTCAATTGCAGTACAGAGGCAGGATTTCTTGGCTTTTCAAAGTACTATAAAAGACACTCTAATGGTCATTGCACATTAATATTAGTTACGTGGTCTTTGTGAAGATCTCATTTGCCTGAGAGCACGTAGTTCGTTTGAAGGGGCTATGAAGAACCACAATCACTAGGCTCTGCGTGCGCCTTTCCAGCACAGGGGCAAATTCAGAAAAGCACAAATTTGGATACTAATGTTACATGAAGTTACAGATAGATGCAGCAAACTGAAGTGTGTCTATCCATATAAAATACTTTTATATACATATATACGCACACGTGTGTGTATATAAAACACCTGTAATACCTATTCGTCATAGAAAAGTGTTGTGAATTCCACACATTCCTCCATTTTTTGCAGGAAATTTTGATATGTTTGATTTCTTTATCCAGAAAACAATTATCAACTATCATTTTTTTAAATTATCACAGTAACTAGTCAAATGCTTTTAAAAATGTTTAATTGTTTCCCTCTTCAGCTGCCTCTTTTTTTCTCCTGTGGCTACACCCACCCAACTTTTATCCTGTTTTTTCACCCTAACAAGTTAGCAGATCTTGGCAGAAGGAGACCTGTTGGTGCCAGGATGAGATCTCCTAAAATAATGCAACTCTATAGCTCATATATCTCCAAGATTTTAGAAAATCACAGTATCATCACATTTTTCCTATTATTTAAAGTTGGCATCTCCCTCCTGCTGTATTTAAGAGTGCATCTCTCCCTTACCTTTCAAGAAAAGGATGCTAGGCTATTCAGTATTATACATAATGAGAAACAAATGACTTTAAAGCACTTGAGATACCAAAGGGAAAGGGGATGGGATGGAAAAGACTTCTTGAAGATGAGTAAGTAAAGTGGCATATGAAAATGCCTGTAGCTTACCAATAATATGGTAAGGAGGAAGACTGCATCAGGTTGAAGGGAGCTCTGTGGAGAAGTTCTATGTAGATGTAAAGTGTGAAGATAATGTTCCAGTAACTCTTTAATGGTGTCAGATGAGACACTCCGGTGCTCCTAAGCCAAGGCTATGAAAGGTGCTTCTTTCCTTTATGCTAGGTTTTAGACCAAGCATGTAGTAAAGCCTGCTGCATCACTGGACCTCCCTGGTCTCTTGTGCCACAAGTAGAATAAAAAGAATTCTAAAATCATAGCTACTGCTCTCTAAAAATATTTCATCTGAGAATTGCCCAAACATATAAAAACTCTAAAACAAAAGTACACCAGGAACTGTGTGAATAACTCTTTATCATATGACAACTGAAGAATTTGACAGGCTGTTTTTAGTACTTTTGTGCAGCTGCACTTTTGCCACATGAAGGTGACTATTTGGAAAGATTAATATCAATGGAAGTTGTCAGAGAAGTTGAAGCTCCTTGCTAATAGTAAAAAACTTTACAATATTTAAACAATTTACCAAACAGGAAAAAAAAAAGTGTACATTTAAAAAAAAGACAGTCAAGTAGATCACTTGATTATTTGAGAGCTTTAAGATAAGATAACCATGTGGTAAAGGTAGACAGCTCTTCCACCACTCAGAACGAAAAAGTAGGGCAAAGAAAAGACAACAGAAGATGATGGCCACCTTAAAATAAATAAATAAATAAATAAAAATCCTAATCACAGGTCCCACAGATTCACAATGGCACACACTATGAAGCATTTTATTTCCTTGACATATCTATGTGCTTACCATGCCTTTCCTGGGCATGAGAGTATGTACATCTACATATGCCTAGAAAAGTTTTCACAGAAATAGTGTGCTAGCTATATTGACCATAATCCATAATAAAGGAATAAAAGAAGGAAAAGAATAAAGGTGCATTGTTGTTGAGCTGGCTTAAGTTTCAAGGCTTCATTTTCATTTTTAAGCTAAGTAAACCAGAGAGTCTCATTGCTTGGAAGAGCACCAAACACAGAAAATACAATTAGAGTATGCTTTACAGAAGCATGAGCAAGGAACATCAATAAATATTACCCAATGCTAACAAGTCAAGAGCACACTTTGGTTCTAGTATGGCATAGCCACCTACAAGGATCAACCAACATCCTAAAACATGGAATCATCTCATATTTTTCTAAAATAATATTGGGAACTATAACAAACATTCAAGTATTCATCTTGAAAATACCCAAGGGGAAAATGCAGCTCTAATTTATGAATCAGAACTATTTGGATAAAAAGATTATCTTTTATAAAAGACAAGGTAAATAAGTATAGGGAAGGGGAATCTGTGTCTGAGCATTGCATGCTTCACCTTTCATTTCTACATGACTTTACAACAGTCTTATGTGGCTTTGTCCATGAGGTCATTGGCAAATACTGCTAAGCTAGCTCACAACGTTAAGTAGTTCATATATTAAATGACCAAAGCAGCAAGAATTCTTAGGCACGTACCTGAAAGATACTAAATGATACCAGGAAATAGTGTAATTGGGAATATGTAACCCCAAATCTTCACTGCATCCAAATAGCAAATATAGCGAATTGACTCAGCAACCTGGTATTAAAAGAAATTAAACCAATATGCATCAAGTTTTGCGCTTCAGATCCCTGCACACTGCATGCTCCAGCTGTATCCCATTTCCCAATACTGACTTGGGTAAGCACTGGGCCCCACGTGGGCGTAAACAAGAACCAACTACTCCACTAGCTCGAAGAGCTCCTTTACACAAGGAGAAATTCTCCCTATGATTCAAAATCCTATTTCATGACATTCAGAATAGGATGAATAACCTGCCAATATCCATATTAAAGCTGCCTACAGGTATAAATAAACAAACAATCCAACTATCCAATTTCCAATTTCATGCCCATTAAATTGCAAGTTGATTGTGAAACTATTAATCAGTGAAAAATAAATGAAAAATGAAATCAGTCTAAGCAAATGGGGTGTACTTCCACTGGTTCTTTAAGTCACCAGGTAGCATACAATCTCACGCAGGCAAAGGCATGACTTGATACAATACCTTCTTCCATGCCCATATAATTATTCAAACACATCTTGCAGGAAATGACTTGTAGGAATCATACACGATAAGCTGCTTTACTAACAGTTAATTATATATGCATTCAACATCTTTATCTAAGCTAGTTCCTGCTCTGTTGTATGCACCTGGAAATAACTTCTGCTTGCTTCACCCACACTATTAGTTTTCCACACTTGCTTAGCTGAATCCCAATTTTAATTCTAAGGTTTTAATAGATTATAACTTCTTGTATGATGGGTCTGGGTCTCTAACATCATATGTTTTTAAGAATTAAAGTTCTTGGTGGCAATCTTTCTTCAGCAGAGTTGCTGAAATAAAAGCTGGGAGGCAAAGTAGCATGAAATAGGAGGTACAGGAGTGGGAATGACCAAATTTGAGGGCATGAAATAGGAAATTAACTATCGGGCAGGTTTCTCATTGTATTTTTTGATTTGTTTTTGTTTTATAATTTAATGGGGTCTTAAACCTAATAGGGGAAAAAAAGACTGAGACAAATGACAAGACGCAAGAGGAGTTCTTGATTGCATTGTATTCTTTTTTTTTTTCTCCAGTGAAACATTGGCTCCTATTTCTGCTACAGAAATAGGTTTGTTATGTTTCTTTAAAATTGATTGATCTATAATTTTGGAAAAGGTTTGTTGTGTGTGATATCTGAAATCACCTTATAACAACACAGAATGTACTATACAAATGGATGAAGTCTGACATTCTGAAAGTAAGCTGGGATAAAAATACACTCATTGCTTGTGTGGAAAAAAGAATACTAGCACAAGTAGAGTGTTTACAGTAAAGGAAGATTAAAATTAAAATAAGCAAGATGAAACAACTGTTATAAACAGACGGCTGAACCAGTTGCATCTTCAGTAATCCATCTGCAGTTCTGAAGGGTGAACAGCACTCCTTTTTTTTTAGCACAGTCTAGACTGTGTCAAAAATGACAAATCTACTTGATTCAGCCTCAGACATGTCAGCTCAGTCAGGCAGCCCCCAACATGCAATTTTTCTCCATGAGGGCAAGGACTAGGGTTCCAACTACTGTCTCTGGATGAGGGGCAAACACGTAGCCGCTGCACGTGCACAGCCCTGGGCTCTGTGGCAGCAGAGGGCCGGGCACCAGGGGTAAACCCAGAGGGATTTAAAAGGCAGGGATACCCTGCAGTCAGGTTCTTGCAGCCGAGCTCAGAGTTGCAGTCTGAGTCAACTGACTGCAGTGAAGTACTTAAACCCCAAACTCTGAGCTTGAATATCGCAGTTTGGCACTGCCAGTGACGAGTGAGGGGGTTTATCACCCAGAGGCATCTTCCTTTTCTAACCCAGTAGCATCCCTACACTTCTGCCTCTGCACAGAGGAGCAGAAACCTCTCAGAGCAGCCACAGTTCATCCTCACTTTGTAGCTAGGCTCAAGCAAAAGCCTGACACACAGGCAGCTATCGCAGCAGCCCCCTGTCAGAGGCAGGGGTTCCTTGGAAAGCACAGGCACGCGGATGCCAACGAGCAGTCAAACCTGGCCTCCCCGCTATCCACACTGACAGCCTGGAAGCGTGACGCGACCCAGGGCCTCATGCAATTTGTTCCATTCTTCAGAGAAAAACCTACATCATTTGTGTCAGAAAGAGGAAAGAGGCAGAGATAAAATCGTACAGGCTAGTCGTTAGGGCGACTGGGTGGGGAAGAGATTTAATCTCTCACACTGCTTTGAAGACCCTTCATGACTACCACAAGGACATAATTTCCATAGGAATAATCTTCAGCGTGATTGCATTGCATTATTGAACTATTTAACTGATAAGGCAGCAAAGAATTCACGTATATAACAAGCTGGAATTTTTATGTTACATACGACATGTATTTTTTTTTTTCAAATCACTCAGAATGCTATGATTACAATTGCACGTATAAAATGCATGCCTGCATAGAGGCTGTACGCAAATTTTGTGTCCTTTTGTCCTTTAAACACATGTAGAACCAATTAGCTATCAAGAGTCATAACACTAAGTGTCTCATTTCCGATTTAAAGCTTTAAGAAGTTTTGAAAATGAAAATTTGTACCTTTAATACTAATCTTGTTGTAAGAATTGGTTACAGTCCAAATATGTGTTGCACAATTAAAATCCTTCCCACCACCACTTCTGCCTGAGGAAAGTAACTTATTATAAATCCACCAACTTCAGTAGCTTTGTCATGGGCTTACACACAGGCAAAACATGGACACAAAAGTACAAAATTCATGTATCTATATGAAAAGGGAAAAGACCAAAAAAAAAAAAAAAAAAAACCCCACGAAGTTAAAACTTGTCTTTTGCTAGGTTTAACATTGCCCTCTTCTGGTTTGAATGTCTAAAGACAAAAATCACACACAAAGACACTTATAAACTGGTAATATATCTACAAGAAAGTCACCAATTCTGGAATTAGAACTTAATATTAAAACCTTAATAAAGGAGAAAAATATATACTGATGATCTTTAAAAAGGTAATTATTTTAGCTGTTCTGCTTTAAAATGATTGACTGCAAAAAAGAAAGAGGTCAGAAAGCAGAAAGGAGACACTGCCATACTAATGATGGTATCTATAGAAGCCCTTTGTTTTCATGGTAACAGAAGAAATCTTACATTTCACTTAACTAGGCTAATATTACTGTCATTAAAACAAAATACATACCCAAGTTACTACTAATGTACAATATTATACAATAAGAAAGAAATAAAGCCAGGTAATTTTAAACAGATATAATCCTGGCCAAAAAATTCAAAAAACATTCTCTAAAAAGAGGTGTGGGGTCTCGTAGGAAATTTGCTCAAGCACTTGCCCAAGCATTGCTGTAAACTTGTCAACCTGGACAAAATATGATCATTGTACTAAGGATAAATGTTTGCAGAAAAACTAGATAAACATATTTTGAAGTGTCTTTCTAATAACACAGCGGTTTTTTTTTTCTTTCTTTCTTTTGTGAGGACAGGTATCATTTGTAAAATGATCCTTTCAGTTTCTGGATATTTCTTTAATAAAAAATAGCTGTTGTATATTACTGTCAAGGAAATATACCCTACAGTAAAACTGAAGCTCCTCTTGTCTCTTTCATTAACCTTTTATTTCTGAATTGTGAATTTGCAGTGACATTTCTGTTTGACTTCAGACATAAATTAACATCTCTATGATTTCAGATATATGAAAACTGTGTCTTGCTGTATAGCAATTTATTAAAAATTCTAAAAAAGGTACTTAGGATAAATAATTCTATTTTGTGAAGACCTGAAACAATTCACATTGGAGGCTATTTCACACTACAGTGAAAATTTTCCAGAATTCCTTCAACAAAAAATATTTTAAAATACATTCATTTATATTAAAAAAAAACTCAGGGTACAAAGTCATTGTATTTTTCTTTCATAAAATATTTCCAATTACAATCAGTTTGAGCAGAGTTCTATAAACCCAAGAGAATAAAATGCAAGAGCAAATTGGAAAATCTGGAAAAGGAAGGAGAGGAAAGACGCCCTGCCGGTGATGCTGAGAAGGATGGAGGAGTGCTCACATCCTCCTACACCTGCCAAACAGCCTCCAGCTACAACACAGGTTTCTTAGATAATAGTTACTTAGAAAAAAAAAAATGATGATGCATTCAAAGATGAAGCAACAGACCAACCCAGGATTCTGACCAAAATCTCCAGGATCTATTCAATAATGAGCCTAAGTGCACTATTCCAATGAGACGCACACACCCTCTTCTCCAGGTGCCTTGGTCCTGAATTAACTCTGGTTACAAGACTACCAGAAGCAACCCAAACTACCGTCTCTTTCACAGTGGCCCAATTTCAGCAAACACTAATGTAATGTAGTTTCAAGTACATCAACTTGGCAACAACAGATCTGTCTTATCATTGCACCTAATCAGTCATTATCATTTAACGCTCCTAAAACAGATGCAAAATAGGCAGCCACAATTGCTATGGAGCAGTGAAATTAGCTTTCCTAAGGGTCGTATCTGAAGTTGGTCTGTGGCTGACAGAGGAAGAAGGGCTGGTCATCACTGGCAGTGATGACCAAAGACTGCAGCTGGCACCGTACGCTATGTACACTAAGTGTGTTTCTAAAAGCTCCCATTGCAAATTTTGTAACTGAAATCTTTCCTCACTTTCACAAAGGAGAAGGCCATCAGCTCAAGAGGAGGTAGCAAGGTGACTATTTTTCTCATTTCATTGCTGCATTGTTGACCTTCACTCATCATACACACACTGTTGAAGCCAGCGATTTCTCACAGAGAAACTTGTGGTTTTCTGGAATAGCAGGTGAACACACATAGGAGTCCGTCACAAATTTCAGGTGAGTACCAGACACATCCTTTCTTGTAGGAGGTACTGGCTGCTATACAGGTCTGATAATTTCTTAATATGATTTTACTTATACTGCCCTGCAAAAACTGTCACAAAAGGCAGCGCTATCACATCTATATTGCTGTTCCCTTACTTTGTTCTTTGGGCTCAGTCACCCATGCACTACTTCCTTAGTTTTTCCCCACCATCCTTTCACAGCTGGCTTCAGACATAAGCTGATCAGAACTTTTAGACTTTTGGACTCCAGCCTTGGAGTCAGCAAAACTAAATCACTCCAGCTTTCTATCTTTTGCAACATTTGCTGGCAGCTCTTGGAGTCAGGTACTGCTCTTGCATGGGGATGCTAAGAGCACATCTAGCAAGACCAGCTTTTCAAGGTAGTCTGTAGACTACAGCAACATAAGGAAACACATTGACAGCATCAGACCCTCAGTATAGTGGCTAAGTGTTCACTAACATTCTCTTAAACTCTACACATTTAATTATTCCCAAGTTTGTTTGGTTTTTAAATCTAGTACCACTCAATAGTCCTATGCACAGGACAACTTGCTTACCTGTCTACTTTTTTTCCTTTTTTATAAACTCATTTTCCCCTTCTTTGAACCTGATGGTCTTTTCTCTTCAAGGATAAGGGAGCTTGGCTGCCTGCCCAGACTTCTACTTGCTCTTCTGCCTTTCTTGAAAAATTAAAAAAAAAAAAAAAAAAAAAAAAAAAAAAGGCAGGGAGGTAGAAGCTTGAAAGCAGAATTTCAATGCTTCTCTGGGACAACACAAATTCAGGGTAAGACAACAGGTTGGAGGAGCGTAGGATGAAGGAAACTCCACTCTCATGGAATCAGAAATAAGTTCAGCTATCAGAGGTATGACAGAGAGACCCATAGCTCATAGCCTGAAGTGTGGCAGAAGGGGACGTAGGGGAAGAATGGGAATAAGGGAAAGAACATTCTGCTTTAAAAAAAAAAAAAATATCACTAGCAGTAATGGGATAATGGGATCAACCTCTTTAGAACCCTGTACCCTGTTCCTAAACACTACTGCAGAAGACAGCCTCTTTCCTTTCCTGAAGTAGCTTTGACCCCCAAGCACTTGGGTACATTCAAACCTAAATCCATGCTCAGTTAAGTACTACACACTGCATACCACCTGCTCAGGAACAGTGCTGAATCTGATCAGCTCTCAAAGAGTAGTGACACTGGTGTAGCATACTGAAGATTTCAATTTAGTTGTAAGCAACATCTATTTAGCTTAGAGTTTGTTCCAGTCAAACAACTCCGCTTGACTGGATGAGATTCCCAGTTGCATTACAAGAGCATTCAAGTTCTAGTTAGGCATCTGTAAATGAAGAAACTTATAACTGTAACAAGATTTTCCTAGTCCCAGCGGTCTGTTTTCCCAGCCCAATATGGCTTGAATAGCATGCATGAAGTCTGTCCAGGGCTCTTCTGAGCCTTATTTATTGGTTACCAGTCTTTAGCAAAGTAAAGCTCTACATAAATCCTCCTCTAGTCATACCTTGGGGCTTCTGGGCTTTCTTCCCTACAGATTATGGAGGAGGTCAGCAAATAATCTGAGTATCTAAATAGAAATTACACCACATTCATATATCTTCAATGCCTCAATTTATTGCCTCAAGCAACTTCCTGCAATGCATCCATAACTTTTCTTTTTAGAAAACTAACCTGTGGTTTCCAGCATAATTCATGAAAACTCTTGTAAAACAAAACAATTAGACTTTGCAACAATATGCAAACAAATTCTGTGGTCTATGGTAGGAAATACAAGCTAGCTAGGGCAATTCTGGAAGCAGAGAAAGTGGCAGGTCTGCCTGTATGAGATCTGTATGCTAAGAGTTTAATATATGATGCTTTGTGAACAGCTTTATTTGAGCAGTATATATTTGAAATAACTATATTACCCATTCCTGTCTTTGCTACTTGGGCATAATAGAGCTTTTTAAAACCATGCCAATAAAACCTTCTTACCTTTTCCATATGCACCTGATATAAATGCACTAAATATAAACATATTGCTTTCTTTTCTCCCATTTCCATCTTGATTAGCTAAAAGGGCTTCGACAGCAGTGACATGCATCCAAGCTTCAATATTATCTGATTAGGGTTAACAAATGCGTGTGATTGGAAGCTGATTTACACCTCCTGCAGCTAGACGGCACGGAGCACTTTGTGAAGAGTACGCCAGGTCTCCTCTTTGTTCAGCCTCACCTTGGGGAGCAAGAACAGGAGGAGGGGAGGTTTGGTAGTAGAGGTGTGCTAAACAGTCCAAATTGTGAAATACAGTGTGAAAAAGCAAATGAAGATTACTGTTTTATTGGGGCATTGCAACTTGTGCTTCTGGAGAAGAATGATGCAGGAATCAATCCCAAGGGTTTTGCATGCCTCCTCCGAGCCACAAGTCCTCCAGTAGTACTCTTGACTTCTATCACAGCCCAACCTGTTTGAAGTGGATCGCTCCACCATTTTACTCAGTTTTATTTCTCAGTTTCGCTGTTTAAGAGGGCTTTGTTTGCCTTTTTTTTTTTTTATTTTTTAAAAAGATGCAACAACAACCCATGAAGACCTAGTCCCAAATTCAACCATATAATTAAATGAATGAGCTCTTTAGAAGTATAAGACATGTCTCTGTGGATTGCCTGTTGCCTACTGCCATTCCAGGGAAAACCTTGCACTGTATTTGGGAACTTATATCTTTCAAAATTGGCTGAGTGTGTGCGTGTGCGTCTTGCTAGGTACTTCTTGCCACGTTTCATGCAATAAGTTGTTATATATTATACAGTAATCTAGGTTATACTGCTTTTCAGCCACTTGAGTAATAAATTAGAGATGGATTCACACAGGGATTTGGTACATCATTCCCATTTTGAAGTGACTGATTCCAACACCAAGATCCTAGCTCTAGTAATTAACTATTAGTCATTTACCAGTTAACTTCTACTCAACTGCAACTCTGCCTTTGGCCACAGCAGAATCGCTCAGTATAATTGCTGAGCAGTTCAACAACTGTTATATAACAATTCACAAATGATGCTAAAACCTATTGGAATACAGACCAGAAATTTGACTACATGAATTTCGGCCTGTGGGAGCCAAATCAGTAGCTCAGAATAGGGATGTAAAAAAAAAAAAAAAAAAAAAAAAAAAAGGTAGGCTGAGATGCAACCCCAAATTTTCAGGCTTTATTTAGCACTGCTGCTGTCCTGATTACACATCTTGTCCTCAAAAGGCCCCTCAAGATTTCTCTGGGGGTACCAGTGTGCATCCATCGTTCATGGAAATACACAGCGGAGACTCCCCAGTGAGACTCAGTCCCAGATAGGAGGTTCCTATATAACTCTGATGGCACCACTATCAGACCACTATCAGAGATTTTTACATCCCAAAATCTCTTCAGAAATATACTCAGTTGTGGCACCAAAGCCAGAAGTAAGTTCTACTGAATACTGTAAGATATTCAGCTAATACTAGATGTGCTCTATGGGACTCTAACCCTCACAAAACATGTGAATTGTAGCTCTGCAAGTTTGTCGGTCTTTTTAAGCTCAAAAGGAGTTAATTGGCAACATATTGAGAACACAGCCCATTTGAACAAATGACCCCACATTAGCATTCTCAGGTCTTTATTCCTTAGCTTTATTACATAAAATATTTCCTCCTTTCCACCTGGAAATATATGATAAGCACTGCTTAATCTCTTTATTATAGCAATGGCTTATTGCAAAGGGAAGCTTTCTCACATGATGACATGATTTAGGATGTTCTGCTGGGAGTGCTATTCAATACCCTACTGGTTGTCCAATTTTAAGAATACTAAGAACTTCTTGCATCAGTTCAGACTCTGACAAGGCACTGTGCACAACTACTAGGAACCTAGAACTGCACGTTGTAGAGAAGAAACATAAAAGAAACAGCGATAAAATGCTAATAGAAACAGGATTCAGGAAAGAACAAATGAAGTTAATTTTCCAAATACTTTCTTACCAAAATGATACAACTCCGAGTCTCATTTCTCTATTTCTCAGTCTTGCATTATGTTATGTGAAAATTGCCTGGGTGAAGACAACACAGGAGAAAAATAATTTTCTTGCTTTCATAACACAAAACAACTCAAAATATTTTCTTCTAGACTGGGACTTCCAGATTGGCACCTCTGTCATAAAGGAAGTTACTTTTCCAAAAGTCAAAGCAATTTCAAGCAAGAAATTACACTGAAAGGTGCTAGGAACTCTGAACTGAAGCATTTATCGTTGTAATTCATGTGTGTTAAAGTCTTTTTAAAATGTCACCACTAGAATCTAAATATTATCATCTGTTATATCTGTAAATGCTGTAATACTTCTACCCAGAAAACATATTAAGGAAAGTGAAATTAGTCTTTTTCCAAAGACCAGCTTGACAAACCTAAATCCCTTTCTGCAAGCAGATCAAGATATTCTAAAATTTACATTTATTGAACAATGTGTACATTTATCAAAAAAAGTTTTTAAAAATAAGCATTTTTGCTTAAAGAACAAAGCTGAGATATTAAAACAAGTACTAAGCAGAAAAAATACTAGATATAAAAAGTAAAATATTTGTAATCCAGTGCTTCCAACACTTACGCAAAATTGTGATATCCATACACGTGCCAAAGGGCCTGGTAAGGAGGTAATCTTATCCTAGAACACCAGTCCCACCTAGTCCCAAACTGCCTCAGCCACTCTCCCTCCTGGTACCAATTTTGCTTCCTCCTTTATTGTCCCACATATATATTTCTCACAAACCTATTGATTTTTCACCTATCTTTAAAGAGCATTTCAAAGACAAAGCCATGACATCTATATTTATGAAAAACACCTACTACTCTTAAAAATGCTAGAGATGTAACTATTTTGTTAAATGTAAGATTCTGCTAGTTACTTGCATTGTAACTTCCACATGTAGTGCAAAACAGCTGCAGTTTCCTTTTCTCCATCTCTTGATTTTTCTCTCACACAGAGTGTGGGGAAGAATCACACTTCGTCAAAATAACACATTCCTTGTGATAGAAAGAAACAGAGAAATAAGTAGTAGTATTTCTTCACCTCAAACTCGAAAGCATAAAACAAATACAGTACAACTGTAAAATTCTTCATATAAGGTTCATTATTAAGATATCAATAGCAAAGGAGAGCTTTTATAGATGCAAAAATGTTAATCAGAACAAACACCGGAGGAATAGCCATGTCAAAAGGCAGACACTATCTAATCCAAGGTCATCTTTAATGAAGCATGGCCAGCAGAGACATACTGTCACGTGGCTGCACTAACTAGGGTTCAGTTGATGTGAAAGATGTGACAGACTCAGAAGAGCAGCTCTACTTGCCAATACAAAGGCAATGCTGCTAGAAGAACTTCAGACAGAAGGGCCATCAGCAACAGAGTTCCCCAAAACAAACCTAAAGCTTTCTGTAAATCAGAACACACAGAGACTACATCACCCATCGCTGAAACCCAGCACCTCAAGCACTGTCATGAAATCCTTGCTCCATATACAGGACACAGCATATCATATAAAGTGAATTATATGATTACTAAACCAATTAAACCAAAGATCGGTAGCTAAACCAAAAAAAAAAAAAAAAAAAGAGAACATAATTCTGCTTAAGTCAATGGGACACAACAACACAAGCAGAATGGGGAGCAAAGTTGAAAGGCATCCTCAGAGCTTTGCCACACCAAAACTGTCCAATGTCAGTTCCCATTTAAACTGGATTGTGCAAAGGTTTTCCTTTGGTTCTCTTTGTATAAATTCATACTCTTATTTTCTTCTGAATTTAGAGAGGTAAGAATACCCAGAGCAAAAAAGGCCCAAACAAAATAAACCCACCAAGCGAAGCCAGTAGTGTATTATTTTAGGCTTGAATCATGCGTTTCCCCACTCTTGCTGCAACATCACTAACTCAACTTTCAAATTAATTACAGGTGGAAAGTACCCAAAAGCAAATAAATATTACTTAGTTCATAACATTTTTTGCATAGCTGTCTCAGCATTTTTAACCTTTTTCCATATAGCTGCTTACCTCATCACAGATATGCATGCATTATACACCATTTGCTTAGACAGCTTTTCACATAGAATATTTTTTAGTTTCATTAGACACTTTTTGTTTAACGTTGCTTTACATTTGTTACCAGACATGTGAAATCTCCACTTCTCTGTAAAGTTATTCCAAATGTGTCTAAATTAATTTTTGCACCATTGCTTTAAGTACAAATTCTTCTGTACAAAGAACTTGAATGCAAAAAACAGGTGCTGAACTTAAAAAAGAGGTGTTCTACAGAACCAAAATTCAAGTTTTGAATCTGACTGGTTGTTTGGGCAAAACTACGCCATCCTATAGTTGCACTGTGCTTCTTCACCAGTTCATCTACCCTACTACCATGTTAGCAGAAATGGCATGTTTTGTGAGAGGAAGACACATTCCCCTTTTTCCCATTCCTTCCTTTTGCTCATCTGCAGAGTCATCCTGCCTGAAAAAGTTTTGGAGTCTGATTTGCCACTTTCTAAGTACTTCTCCAATAATTTTCATGACATATGTGATTCTAGTGGGAATGAAGGCAAGTACATGTTGTTTTCGCAGTGCTTAAAATCTTAAATATTAAGTCCATGATGTACGTTTTCCACCTTATTTTAGTTTAGCTAGAAATAGCTCCCTTTCCCCAAACCTAGAAGAACTGCAGCCATGAAGTGCTCATTATTCAATATGCAATTTTAGAAAGGAAACAGTCCCTAAGAAAGATGACAGCTCCGCTGTGGTTTGGCATCAGGCCCAGCCTTCAAAAATGCAACTAGTCAGGAGGAGCAGCAGAAGCAATCTTCCATTCTCAAAAAGGAAAGGCATTTTTCCAAAAGAGGCACCTTTAAAAAGGATCAAAGTGAATGTTGGGTCTGGCCCCAGGCACCGTAACAGCTTCCTCAGCAGTAATAATCTCCTAGATAGACAATTTAGCCTGCAGATCTCAGAAGAACAGCCAGGAAGAGAGCATCTAATTTACAAATTAGGAGGGAGGTCTTAGAGGTGGTATACAGAGAGAAGGCCACTGCTGCTCACAGTATCAGAAGGGGAAAGGAGAGATTTACTGATGTGTTAGTTCATCTGGAACCAGCTGTCATGGAGTTCCAAGAAGGAGCAGAGGGCTGATGATGATGAGCAACAAAGGACAGCAGACAAGAGCAGGCTTTCCTTAGAAAGAAACTGCTCTGTCAGATTGTCAGGGCAAGTCCTTCCATCATAGCAAAACAGCAACTGCAGCAACCATTGCACAGAAGTGTTGGAGATGTGGCTGCCACATTTCTGCTCTGCTTCTGCTTGCCCTAATGTCCCTAACAAAGATATCACGCCTGTGAAACCATCCATCAACTGCAACTCCATGGCAAAGCAAAATGCACAGGTGGTATTCAGCTTTGACAACATTACCATGGACCCTTTGACCAAACTCTTCTGTCACTTGTATTTTTGTACCTATGGATTCTTCTCAAGTACATATTCATTTTTTTTTCCCAGTGAAATGCCTGCTGCTGCTCCAGCTCTCACCCCAATTCTACAAAAATCTTCGCTTAAAGCCAGTTTACAAGGAAGCTTCTTAATTGATTTTCTGGGACCATTTACATTGCCTACCTTTGGCAAATGGTCTGGATAAGAGAAATTGTTAAAATAGGTGTGCAAGTATAAGTTATAGATGTGGAACAAACACACAAAAACTAAGACTGCATTTGGCACAAACAGATCATGTCCAAGAGGAAGACAATTATCATCTGGATTATACTGAGGAATTACAGGGAGGGTTTTGAAATAAAGGAGTCACCTAGAAAAGATGGAATAAATAAGCAGAAGAATTTTTAATAATTTAGTACTGTGGCTTATCTGCTGTATTCCGATACTGAACGTATAATTCACTGATTCTCTGTTGATTATGTGTTGTTAATAAAACAAATGACTAGTTAAGAAGTTAAGAATGAATTGCAGAAGCAGGAGGAGATAATAAATCAGAGGCTGACGAGCTTTCCAAAACAGGCTTTCCATCAAGAGGGCAAATAAGTTTCATGCAATGCATGAATATTTTTATCTTAATATAGTGATAGTACAGAAAGCACATGCCTCAGGTTTGCACGAAAAGAACACTTCAAAACAAACAAAAATCCACCATACACACACCCCACCAAAACTGATCCCTTGACATGATTACACGGTGCAATGCAGCCCTGAAAACAGCGCGGCTGATGTAGCAGCAGTTAACTCAGTTTCTCTGCTGAAAGCCACTAAATGTAGCTTCTAGATCTGGATAAAACCGAGCTGGTGCCAGTCAAGAGCTGCCCCCTGTTAGAGGCATACCCACAGAAGCTGAGTCTTTACAGCTCAGAGCATCCAAAAGCTGGTCTAAAACCCATGACATTCTCTCCTAAAAAAATCCACGATAAAGCATGAGGAAAAACAGCAGGACATATTCTAGAGAATATTGAAACAAAGAAGACATAGTCAATAAAAGTATTCCTGCAATCCTTGCTTACCTCAATGACTTAAAGAGAACTTTTACAGAAGTTTAGTCAGTTACTCCTGCCTTGAAGATAATTTCATCCACAGAACTTCAAGCTGTCCTTTGGCCTCTTCGGAGAAGACAGCAACGTATTATGGTCCCAGGCAGAGCACAACTGCCTGGATGATCATGCTGAGGACCTGCCATATTCAGTTAAAATTCTACCTTGCAGATTCTCAAAGCTGCTACATTCATTGGCTTTCCAGGTACTTCCATTTTAAAAGTGAATTCTTTACCTGAAAAGGGGAATCAAAAAAGCAAAATTGAAACATTACAAAAACAGACAAAAATAACTCCACAAGACACATCCCAACACACACATATCTAACACTTTCTACCATCGCAAAGCTTTACTAATCAAGTCTAACAGATAAGGATTATTGCTTTATCTCCCTATATACCACAACAATATTTAATCGCTTCTTTTCCACTAGTCTCAATGTATGACTCTCCTGCAAGAGCTGTTAAATGGAAATAGTAGTGGCATAAGTAAACCAAGAATAACTTAATACTATCGTCAACTTAATTAAAAAAAAAACTTTTTTGCTTTGTGCTAAATATAAACTTTGCCTCAAAACAATCAATGCATATCTACTCTATATCTTCTATGAGAAGGTTGGTTCAGAAGTCACTGCTGAATGTTGCAACATTTCAGCTAAAATACATACAGAAATACCCTACTAAGCACAGAAACACACCATCAATCAACAATTTTAAGTTACTTCAAGAGTATGCACGTTGTTTTCAAATTTCCATGAAAAGGTCATAAAATTCTCGAATGTAATGTTCTGTTTCAAGAATGGTCCTTTTAAACAAAAAAAGTCTGTAATCATTTCATAGGGATTGAAATTTTCAGGAATGCAGCTGTTCCAGCATGCAGGCCATAGAGACTACATATCCAAGTATTTTACTAGACTAACATGATTACTGGGAAAGCAACCCTATATTCCAATAACTTGAAAGATTCCAATAACAAGAAATGCCTGTTTTTAAGTCTTAACATCTCAAGCATGGAGATGAGGTGAACCTGTAAACAGTTTGAGGAAAAACCAAATGAAACCCACTTACAAAATTGCAGTGTAACACCATTCAATAGTCCGCATCACTGCACACATGAACTGCACAAAGTCTGTAGCTACCTAAATAGTTTTCACAGCCCTAGGGGAGACCAACAGGCCTTACTGGTCCTGCCCAGCCTCCTCACCCCTGGGGCCCTCACATGGGGCTCTGCCTGGCCACGGTTCCCTTCAGCAGGCCTGACCCAGTTCTTCAGGTTGACTTTCTGGCTTCATCTTGGACCTGCCTCATCACCACCAACCTGCCTGGCAACCTGGGCTCAGGGTTGATGACAGCTGCCATCTCCTAACGGCAGCCAGATGAGACCAGACCTGCTGGCCACATTACCACCCCTTGTGCCCCGGCCCTCGTTGTGACCTGGCTTTTAGTAGCCTCTGCCCAGGAGAAGTCATACTTGTCTCAGCGATAACCACGCTGAAGGCACACGCTGGGTTGTTGAAAACAAACCCTTCCTTAATCTGCTTCCACCTGTTATATATAACAAGGAACTAGGTAATAAGCGGTCGGTTGACACAACAGTATGCTATAAATGACAGCCCATAAAGCTCTACGATCCAAATCATGTAAGTCTCAAAGGAGCATTGTAGCTAGAGCTAGACATTTGTCCTCTAATTGTTCGGAACAGTTATAGTGAGTGATATGAAACTCCAATTTATCATTTGCAAGCTCCTCTATGAGTCCTCTTCACCAAGAGGCCTGTGTTAGGAGTTAAGGCACAGCAGCTCCTCTGGGGAAGGACACAGCAGAGAAGGAGATCCTCAATGGTGTGGCAGAGAACAACAGAGTTGGGGGAATTCTCATTTAATCTCAGCTCCATCTCTGCATTCATATCATCAGCTCTGCTCCTCAAAAATCAACAAATTAGAGTTTTGCTAATGATTCAGAACAGGTTAGCAGCTGCTGAAGCACATCTAAATTGAGGACATCTAGGGAAAGCATCAAATTAAAGCAAAGAAACTTGGGTGACAGTTTGAAGAGTAGCTTATAAAAGGTTGGAAATCAGTAGCTACTGTCAGCACCTATAACCATGACATGGTCACGAGAGAATCAACACAGAAAAAAAGTACTACCTACACACTTTCAGCTCAAATTTTATATTGTAACATACAATTACAATATACTTTGCACGCTAACAACATATTGCGCATGGTGGGTCCTGGCCTCCTGCAAAGACTATTGTCCACCTACGTAGTCAGAACTATATCGATGCGTTACTACCGAAGCCACAAAACAGTGCCATATTCATCCTTGGAGGGAAAGATTATCTAATAGGAGCCTAACGTCCCATTCTGTCCTCACTCTGTGATGATTTAAAAATAAGTGCCCAAATGACAGAAACATATTGGTATGAAAGACAAGTGCACAGCCTTTGATCATAATTTTAAAGAACTCAGTTTTTATGATGGAGATCTCAGGTCTCATATTCCACACTCCTTCTGTGATGATAAGCAGAAACGGGTAAAAGGAGATATAAAAATTCAAAAGGCCCTATGTGGAGAATTATCTACTATTGTATGTATTCTTACATAAGGAGAAAATAAAAGATAATTCTAGATTTGATTAGAAATAGATCCATCACTGTTTTAAACACAGGAATATTTTTTAATCCTCATTAAAATGCCAACTTTTTTTGAGAAGACTAAGTTTTGAAAGTTTAATAAGAACTGAAACAAAAAGGATTTAAATCAAAAATTTAAATTCAAAATCACCTGAAAGATGAGTGGTTTCATTTTAAGCTTTTGATTCCAATTTGAATGCAAAGTTAGAAGAAATAAAGGGTTATTCTTAAGCTGTCAAAATTGAATACATCATTTTAAGACCCATTTTTAAATTTCTTTCCCTTTTAAAGACAGTCAAATGAGCTGTTTCTTGCACAAAGTTTTGAATTTAAGCAATCAAGATTTGATTTAAAAATCCTCGTCACATACAGTTTAATCTTATCCATAATATAATAGGCCCCGATTTAAAACCTAGATACATGGAAGAAAATAAGCATATTATGAAGTTGGCCATCAAAACATGCTTCACTTTTAATGCCTTTTCCATCCTGACATGGAGCATTTTTTTGGTCTTAAAGAATATTAAGGGGGGGGAGGGGAGAGGGGAAGGAGGGCCAGAACATCAGTTGTTTTTCATTTTCTTGTCACAAGCAAGCAAACAAAAACTGATCTGAGAATTACTTTTTTTTTTTTTGCTTATGCAAGCATCTTAATACATCTTACAATCCACAACATGGTATTCGCATAATTCTGAAATCATATATCTTAGGTTTTAAAAAACAAAAACTAAAAATCAGATGATATTCCTTCTTGCCATCCTGTTGATCAAATTTTTATATTATACTTCCTTAAGGAAGATTGACAACACTGACATTAATAATGGAGGTTTCAAGAAAATGAATGCTTCTTATGGCACCAAGTTGTGTTTTGCAGATAGGCACGATAATTACATTTTCTGCGATGTAAATGCACCCAGCCTCTCCAGAGAGGCAGAGAGGTGTGCTAGCTTTAAAAACTTCCAGAGAATGGGAAAAAAACCATTTAGCATAGGAAAGAACATTTTACAGTACTGGTTTCCTAAACAGTAGTTTCTTTAATTTCAGTTTGTAACAATGCAGGATCAAAAGTGCTGCAGACTTTTTTTTTTCCAAATAGTAACCTAT
This sequence comes from Nothoprocta perdicaria, assembly GCF_003342845.1. Classification (NCBI taxonomy): domain Eukaryota; kingdom Metazoa; phylum Chordata; class Aves; order Tinamiformes; family Tinamidae; genus Nothoprocta; species Nothoprocta perdicaria. The sequence goes on from NW_020455588.1 coordinate 3,570,951, forward strand.
GTTGTCTTATACTTAGGCCAGACATTCTTCACTGTGAGCTAATGTACCTTTAATTCAGTGCACGTGAAAGTGTTACTTTAAAATCATTGACCAATTCATCACAACAACCCCAAGCATAGGAAGCGTAATTTTTCTCTGTTTTGGAGAAAGTAAAATATGGACACCTGAAACTTGTTTATTTGCCTGAGCTCTTTCAACAAACAGACTGGCAGGAGTTGGAATAGAACCAAAATATACCAAGTTGTCCTCTAAATGTAAGACAACCAGGTTCTACACCAGAACTATACAGAGCTGGAAGGTAAGAGATGGGTTATCAAGACCACAGCTATATTAGACTACCAGGGTCTACATGTGTTTTTTGTTGTTGTTTTTTTGAGGGTTTTTTTTTTCCCTCTCCACTCTGATATAATATTGCACTGAATTGTCATAGCACAGGTCTTGCAGAAAAAGCATTTCAACCTTGTCCTGTAGCTAGCAAGAGCCTATTTCGTTACAACAGCAACAGTGAAAGCTGCTTCCTTCCCTCAACACTTGCCTCTCCTTCAGACCCATAGCTTTCCTCGAGAGGTTTTAAGGCCGGGAAATGAACCAGTCCCCTCACTCAGCAGGATTGCAACAGCTTCCCCAGGGGCTCCAAGAGGTGATGCCACTTACTTTTGGCCATGTTTTCAAAGTTTGCAAGAGAAAGGAAGCCGAAATCAAAATCAGAAAAACTTAGCAACGATGAGAACTATTCCCTAATCAAGATGCTGCCTACAGAACCACAATAGCACTTTTACTGAACAACCATAGAAGAGGAGCAAACAGATTTTTTTCTTCTGGAGTTTCTGTACCAACCACAGTTCTCATTCTAGAGCACTGCAGAAACTTTGTAGCAATACAGAGGTGGGCAATAAAAGGGGCATCTTAGCAGTTAATCAAGAAAGGAAACCTCAAAGCCTCATTATTAAGTAAACTAGATATTAAATCATGCAGAATCAAAAAACTAGTTTCGCAGTTTTTTGGTTTGTTTTGTTTTTATACATGAAAAAGTAAGCAATAATGAGCAGGAAAAAGATATTTGCCCTGATAGCTTGTCTTAAAGGATGCAACACTCCTGCCTTCTCCCCGTCTTCCCCAACTCAGATAGACCACACTCCCCTCCCTTCCAAATATCTAAAAATTACATAAATACTTTGACAGTATAAATTATCAATCAAGGTTCAAATGCTCCACACTATTAATTCAGGAATTAATGTGGCAAGCAAGTGTTGAAAAGGCAGTCAGGCTCATTCCATGTCTCAGCTGCCTAATAATGCAAACAGAGACTGATGTATTCTGCTTATTGAGAAATGAAAAATGACTGCCTGGTTTGCAGGGCTGAATATGATAACCCCTGAATTTGGGGTGAATGACACATTTTATCTTTTATGTGAGTACTACATGATTGATAGCAGTAACACAGAATGCAAATGTGGAAACTGTGCATTGCATCAAGTTTCAAGCAGAAATCCAAATTGACCCAAGCATGATCCACCTTAATTATGACAGAATAGTGCTTTTAATATCTTGATGTTCTGGAAATTCTGTTTCCTTTCTGTATCTGTTTTGGAGCTGATATTATTGACGTTCTCAAAAGTAACGCTCTCATATTCCTTTGTTGCAATTGCATTTTACAGCTAAGCACAGTTTCCCTCCATTCACAGGTGTATAAGAACTGCTGAAGATGGTACTTTTTTTTTTTTTCCTGCACTTAAGATGATTTCTAGGCCTCAAAAATCATGCATGTGCTTTGTGGACTATATTATCATCTGTCATTTAAACATAAATCAGTAACCCTTATACCAGTGACCATCAAGATAAAACCTTCACTCCAGCAGACTGCAATTTTCCCACAATTGATCAGATCCAACTTTTACAGAGAGAAAAATAAAACAAGGACAAAAATCAGAACCTTATGATGTAGAGCATATGCTCTCTTGAAATAATTAAGCATATTTGGAAGTTAAGCCAATTCACCTATGCAGGTGATAACTGATCCAGGAATTACACCCTATAAGGGTCATTCTACCCAATTAGCTTGAAATACGTTTTTTGCTGTTTAGAGACATAACCTAGATGCTTTCAAAAGCCCTTCCTCTTCACTAAACCTTAAAATCTACTTAAAATCTCTATTTCCATCCAAGTAGTTAGTTTAAGATCTCCATTAATGTAATCTTACCAAATATTCTGAGGTTAAACAAATTCAAGCTTGTGTTTCTCATTTAACAATTCATTTTTCAGGAAGTTTTTAATTAAAGTCTGAGCATAAGTACAGAAGACAAGGGCTTTTGTTTGTTGGGTTACTTTAAAAGCATCCCATTTTTTAGTTTCTATACAGCCATCATTTTGATGATTTTCTTTTGCCATAGACTGATGTTGGATTTCACCCAAATGGAAGGACTCGAGTCTATGGGTTAGTGTTGCTGAGAAGATGCAGTTAGGTAGCAGCTAGTATAATTTCTTTTCCTGCAGCAGAAAGAGTTTTCATGAAAATGTAGGCATTAGATAGAGAACCCAATACTTTCCTTTACATGAACTTTCCAGAATGCTTAAGGATATGATGAAAAGATCTCTCTCTTACGTGACACAGTGAGGAAGAACCACATTGTTTTCCCAGTTATATTTCAAATAATGGTGTCCATTAGAGATTTATTCTTGTGCACAACAAAAATTTCAAAAATTCAAAAAATTTCAAAACACATTGAGAAACTAAGCTACAAGTTTTGTGATATGCAGGCATAGCAGATATTTTTATGAAAATGTGTTTTAATTTGAGTAATCACTTTATAATCAGAAAAGCAATTCAGCTTGAAATCATACTGCTTGCCTTCAAATCAAGAATTGAACTTTCAGAGTTCCTTTTTAGAGAATCTATATGATATATTAGCTAGATACATTCAAAACTTCAGAAGCTCTAAAGAAACAAGTATTATCCTTTTCTCCTAGAGATATATGCCAAAATTCCTATTAGTCTCTATGATTGCTCTGGTGTTACTTGAGATAATAAGAAAGAAAAGAAAATAATCATGGGCTGCAAAGCCTGATTAAAGAGTGGAGAAACAAGCCTTTTACTTAAGAAATCTATGAACAGTAAGAGATTTCAAAACCCTCCAGGGGAAAGGAGTAATACAGAATATCTCTTAAGACATAAGCTTAAAAGAGGAAGTCATAGTCCTAAAATTCCTCCTTCTTACTTTCTCTCAAACACTCATTTATTTTCTATTTACTTCTAAATATAGTTTCATTCTCAAGGGAAAGAGAAGACATCAGTTAAGAAATAATAATAAAAAAAAAAGCATAAAATGCAATGCCCAGAGCCACACTACAAATAGTCATTATTCAATTATTTCTCTGTATGTAAAGAAAAAGCAAAGAATTATGTGCTTTTCTCCCCATCTATGTCCTCCCCTTAATTAATTTTATTATCAATTTGCCATAAAGACCATGGAATAAGGAGGGCAAGAAGCTTCCTCAGGCCTCCCCACTAGTCACCAGATCAGATAGCATGCTGATCCCCATTCTATCACATGGATTCCTTGTCCTAAATGCAGCCCAATACAACACTCGGGAGGTTGAAATAGTTGTCTTTGGTTTCTTTGTTCACTAATTACTTGGGGATGTGCCTCTGTGTGTGTATTTTCTAAGTATGAAATAGCAACAAAAATAATTTTGACTAAGTGGCGCTCACTGGAAGCACAGCAGAGAGCAAGCATTACCTAGCTCTTATTTTTTAAGTGCTTCATGAAGTTCCAGTAGACAACATTTCAAACCATCAGTTTATAGAAACGCAGTCTTCCTTTCCAAGAAAGGAAACAAAGATCTACAATAAGCCAACAAAATTTCCAATAGACTTTTTTAGTGGGAGGCGGGAGGGGTGGAAGAGGAAGTAATGAAGATATCATTTGTTCTATTCAGAAACTACGAACCTAGCACAGCAAGTTCATAGGCATATTAATTCATATGCAAATAAGAATCAGAGAGGGTAATAAATTTTCTTTTGAGAGTGATCCTTTTTACAACCTAAAAAAAATAGAAGTTTTTCCAAATATTTTTGAGAATCTTCATTAAAAGAGCAAATTCAGACAAAAAAAATTTTTTTTTCCAGTGTCATGACATATGCTGGCTTATTTCTATTGGTGGTAAAGTTTAACAGATACATTCCAGAAAAATATATATTTGCTTATATAACTAGTGGGCTATCGCTATGTCATTATATAATAGCATCAGGTGCAATAAAATGCTATTCAATTACCTGATCTATTAAATACCGATTTTTTCCTTCTCCATATTAACTTCATCTGTTTTCCTTTATGGAGACAGCACTCAAAACTAGTGATAGTATCAAGTCTGACTACATTTCTGCACACATGGATGAAACCAAATTTAGCTCGCTTTTCACAAAACACCGGTTTTCAGTAACTATTTGTGAAAAAGACCTCTTGCTGGCCAAAGACCACTAGCATAACAGATAAGACAGGCAGACACACATTTCTGGATGGCTTTTTTCCCCAGGCTCTGGATTTTATCCACTCAGACCACCAGCAGAGTTCTCATAGACTCTAGATGAGGATCATAGTGGCAGTCAACAGAAACTGACCTAGAATGGGAGAAGTCTTACAAATCTCTGTCTGAAGGAAGCACTTCTTTTGTGTCTTGAGAGACATATAAGGTCAAAAAGCCTGGTAGGTTTGGAACTCGAAGTTCAGATCATCAGAATTAATGGCATATGCAGCCAGAAATCTGAATTATTCAGCACGATTACTACCAAGCATGTGTCAACATAATACCCTGAATGACACTACACGAGGCAGTCATTCAGCATAATTCTCACTAACAAATTCACTGCCTTGAGGCCATGGATTTACAGAACCTAGGATACAGCATTAGCACAGATTTATAGTCACTCTTATAACCTTTAAGTCAGTGTTTTATTGCAAAAATCTCTGTGGGGAGTGCTTATGGAAAATACAAAAAGCATTTAAGTACTTTTTCTAGGAAAAAAAGTCTCCACATATTGCTAAGGCATAAACAATATTCAAGCAACCCAAATTTAAATGAAAATACATCCATGTATTTCAGAGCTCTGGTATTATATCATAAAAAAATGGGACAACAAGAGTTATTTTATTTTCTAATTTCCCCTTTCTAAATGCTGATTGTTTCCCTAAATCTCTGCTTTCAGTACCAAGCCTCAGCAACTCTGTCAGCATATTTATTGCTTCCATGACCATGCTGAGGTGGAGGGAGAAAAAGCAACATTTTTTTTCTTTTCCCCAAGAGATATTTTTGTCCACATCAAGGAGAATTAAATGCCATCTTCTTTTAGAAGTGTTTGTTGGCAGCCAGTGAAAGTGCTTAGTACCCTGTGAATTGGCACGTACCATTTAGTTGCCTTTAATCTCTTATTCCATGTTCCTTTACTAGCTCAACATGTCAAGGTGGACAGGCAGCACCACCCAAATATAAATCTTGCCAGTCACCACAATCCTATCTCCCTCAAACAAAAGAGTATGCTGCTGAATATTTAAGGGACCTCATTTCATCTTTGGCTTGGAATGTCAAAACAGAAAACCCACAAGCAAAGATTTATGGTTAACCTAAAAGAGGCAAGTTGCAAGAAAGGACTCTCTTTTAGGATTATTCAAATCATAAAAAAACAGCAGTGAAAGGCATGTCAGGTTCTGAATGCCAAGTGCAGAACAATTAGGATGCTCTCTCCCATAGATTTTGTTAAACTTCAGGAAGTTTTGAAAACTTCTCCCCCTTCTTTTCATAGATAATCTATAGGGGCAAAATATGGAATCTGTTCATGAATGCAAGTTGGAAAAATATAAAAAATAATTTGGAGAGAAAGATTACCACAAGATCAAACAGATTTGGTACACATTGCAAAATCCTCCAAAAAAAAAAAATGGAGCTACCTCTTATAAAGTATAGTTTCTAAAATTCATGTTTGAAAAGCTAATGTTCCTGAAGTAAAAGAGAGAAAGATTACCACAAGATCAAACAGATTTGGTACACATATTGCAAAATCCTCCAAAAAAAATGGAGCTACCACTTATGAAGTATAGTTTCTAAAATTCATGTTTGAAAAGCTAATGTTCCTGAAGTAAAACAAGTGTCAACTTGGCTCAGGCTCATGACAACAAATAGCGTGAAAAATACTATTCTAAGATGGACAATTCCTGTCTTCTTTTGAGGGTGAAAGTTGTGAATAAAATAAAGACTGTATCCATTTCACTGTTGATTATGAAGAAGTGGGGGGGAAAAAAAGAAAGAAAGAAGTTAAGGAATTAGTATGTTAATTGGATGAGTGGAAAAAAAAAGGGAAGAAGGTGGGGAATCTCATGAAAACCGACGAAAAAAAGTGAAAGAGAAAAATGTCAAGAAAAAAAGGGAAAAAAACACTCAAAAGCAGAAAAGATCACTTTAGAAAGATAGCAGCATCCATTAAGTGTCTTCAGTCTTTAAAGACAGAGATAAAAGTATATTTGAAAGAACCAAAGTAACTAGTCAGTAAATCACTACTTTGGGTGTGTGGGGGGAGAAACAATTACAAATCCATGAACAATGACAGTGAAACTCTTCAGCATACGAGTCTTGAACAAAACTCCAGGTAGCTAATAGACATAAAGACAAAATACGTAGTAACGCATACTAAAAAGAAACAACTATATCTTCTACTACTCATGATACTTGGCAATCTCTCCCAATTTGGTGAAGTGTGGTTTCTTTTCTCAGTTTTCTAAACTGTGGTTTCCTTATTTGCTTATTCACCAAATTTTTTACATAGCTTACATAGCTCTTGTTTCTTTCTAGAAATCAGGCCTTCACTTTGCTTAGCCAAACAATCCAATCTTCTCCAGACTTCATTCTTGAGATATCTTGCACGTTCTCCTAAGCCTGTGTAACACGATTCACATTTCCTAAACACAGTCGAGTGGTTAGTCTGGCGACACCCAGTATCTATTCCCACTGCTGGCATCTCTTGGCAAGTCATTTCACCTCAGTGATTACGCAATGTCGTCAGCTGCTTAGGTACCATGCAGATGAAGAGACAGAGAAGCACTATTCCTGTTATCCCCGTCCATTTGAATGTTTGGGATTAATGTTTGCATAAACATGAAAAGCAAGGAAAGGGTTCACAGGTTAGCTGTGGTGATGTTGGCTTTTGCTTAATTTGCTGTGACGAGACAAGGTTGGAGTGAATAGATTGTCATTCAACCACGGTTAAATGAATTATTCAAAAGTGTTTTATGTCAGGCATGCATTAACTGCACATTGAGTCTTGTCAAAGGTCTCAAATAAGCCAGGGCTTTTGTGAGCCATTGGCTCAATCTGAGGCCTGAGGATAAACAGGTAGCATAGGCCGAAGGGTAAACACTGGGAGTAGGACTCAGCGTTAACACAGAAGTACCACCAAGGGTAATCTAGTAGATTTCTACTAGAACTACTAGAAACTACTAGACCACAGTAGATTCTGTGGTTTCTAGTTAATCAGCTTCCAGCTAATGATGAAGCTTCTTATTATCACAACCTAAGGATAGGTCCAAGCATCTGTTCTTTTAAATCTCATCTCTGAAGGCTAATCTTCAAGGTCACCTACTTTTCATTATCATCTTTGATAATGCCTACTAACTTCATTTTATCAGCAAGTCACATCATTATGACTCTTCTGCTGAGGTCTGTCATTAAAATGACAAATGATATTGGACCCTAGACTGATCCTTGGAGAACTTTACCTTTAATGTCCCTCCAGCCTTACAGTTTCCTTTAATGCCCATATACTTTCCTTTAACATAATTCTTTGTCCATCATCTATGAATCCATCTTCCAAGTTAAACTCACCAGTGTGGCACTACAGAAACAAAAAACTGAATACGTTTTAAGTGTATAAGACTTTCCGCAGTCTGTTGTCTAAAGAAATAACCCTTTTAACAAAACATTTTGGTGATTTTTGAACATTCTACCTCTGGCAACTGCATGAGGATTTTTAATTTACTGCCCGTTATTTCTGTATCTGTAGTTTTTTTCTTAAGAGTTTGCATTAAGCTCTCCTGAAACTAAAAAAAGATTCAAGTTCTTACTGCACTCTGCCCTACTAAGCATTGTAATGTAAGAATGAATCTTTCTTACAATCCCAAAAGTCCTGGAAAAAAACACTTTCCTAAGCAAACGAAAAAGATTCCAAGAAGTACTCCAAATCCTACTGTATGCTCTTCTCCTTAAGAGAAACAACTCTTTCATTTCACAGAAGTGTTATAAAAATCACCGCATAAATAAAATCACCTGTGGCACTTAAGTCAGTATTCAAGCCAGGGAAGGATATCTGGTTGACTCAATTTGAAGATAGTTGAGGTCTGCTTCCACCCGTAAATGAAGCAAATTTTTAGGTTCTACCTTTCATCGCACCACTGTTAGAAGTTATCTCCTATTTTCAGTATCCCTACCCCAGACAAAACTTGACCCTATCTTCAGACTTTGCCTCTGAATTTCTCATTCACCATCACCAAATGCCAAAGCAACTTCCTTCTCTTATTCCTTTGATTTGTAAAAGCTGAAGAACATTACAGTCTTTCCCCTCCACATACTGAATCAGTCTTTAATTACTCAAACTGGCGTATTTTCCAGGCCCAGATCTTCTATATTATTCTTATTTACTGAAAACAAATCTGAAAACTTCCATATTTTCCTCACATTCAATAAATTTGAAACAATCTGTCAGCTATCACTTACGGAAAATAGGCTAGACAGAGATTTACTGGTACTACATTTTCTGATTTTCATTTGAAAAGTTTAAATCTCCCACCATTTCTCTATAACGTAATTAGCAAGGACACCCAACAGCAGTATTATAGACGTTTAGTCAATATGCAAATCTCAAATAACATACAACACTTTTCTTAAAGGGATCTCTTTACCAAATCCTTCTTCAAGTCATCTTAGCAAAAAAAGAAATATCTATAATATATAAAAAATATTGTTCTAAGTTATCTTTCTTCTTGGCAAGCTGTCACACCACAAACCCGTAACACTGTCTCCAACAGCAGAACTGTTTTACGAAGACTATTATTTTGCCATATGCAGTCACTTTAAAATCTCTCCTCAGCACACCTCACCAATTCCCCAAGAACTACAGGCAACAACCAACTAAAATGCAAATCAAATTAGCAAATCAGCTCCTCTACATTTATTTTTCTCCAGGAGCTCTCTTTCTTTTTGATAAAACTCTCAACTTACTGATTTTGTCCTACAGCCACCACTGCTGATTTTTCCTCTCAAACTCTCCCAATTCTTACCCTTGCCAGGAAATTTGAAGGTCTCAGCACAGCTGCCTAGCTTTTTTTGTTTACTTTAATAACTGGACAGGAGAAAAGCTATGATCCGAGGGCTTCTGGCAACAGGAAATAAGACTCCTCAACCACCTGCACTTCAGTATCAGGTACCCCAGCTGCAGGTGAGGACAAGCAAGATCCATCAGGAAGCTTAGGAGGAACAGCTGAGCATGCAGGAGGTGGAAAGACTCTGAAAGCTACCTCCTGCAAGGGTGGCAGGCACCCATCTCCAAGGTGACATCAGGCAGATTTGTTGTTTGCAAATGGCCTGATTCAGGGCTGCTGCAGAGGTGCTGCCAGGCTTGTCCAGTACTTAGATTCTTACCCTTTGCTGCTTGGGCAGCAGTGGTGCAGCTGAGGTGACCCAAAGTGCACCAACAGTTACTGCATAGCTCTGGGCATGAGAGGTGGAGATGGGGTGCAGGTGATGCCCCCTCCATCCTGCCAAGAAGAGAGGAGGGTTCAGGCCAAACCAAACTCATCCAGCTGGTGTAGCAGCATGGCAGGGGGACAATTTCTCTTTTCATAGAGTGAGGGGTTGCTAAGCACAGGTGTAATGCTTTGAGCTAAGTGGGGCAAGAACATCTTTGCAAAGAAGATCCTACCATGGTTGAGGGTGGCTTTAGATCAGATATGATGGAGGATGGTTATCATAACCTGACAAGAAGTAAAGAGACAGCAAAAGGTGCAGCACATATGTTGAAGGGGGGCGGGGAGAAACAACTGGTGAGAATCTTATCTTTCCCTGGTAAAAGCAGCATGACTTGAGCCCATCTCAAACAGCAGGTAGTGTAGTGAACAAGCAAGAGGATGTAGAAGTTGGTCAGAGTTGCAGAGCTATGGCCTCATTGATTTTGCAGCTGCATGATGAGATTGTTCTCATAATTGAAGTGCTAGAAGGGAAAGATGCTGCTGTCTCTTCAGGAAAGACAGGATGGACTAGCACACAGGAATAGGTCACGTTCCTGGTAAAGAGATGGCTTGAATGTATGTATCTTTGCCTTGGGGAGTTAATTAATTTATGTCATTTTCTTAAGATTCCATCTCTAAGAATGTGCTTAGCTATTAAACAATACAACAGCTAGTAATTTAAATGTTCAGACCATCAGGATAATTCTAGGTGCCTAGCATCCCAGGTAACCCTGAAGTCATTAGTAGATAAGGAACAGTCATAAATGTATTCGTCAAGTGTTAGAGTAGGAACTGCAGACTATCATCACAGAATCACAGAATGTTCAATGTTGGAAAGGACATCTAGAGATCATCTAGTCCAACCTTCCTGCTCAAGCAGGGACACCAAGAGCATGTGGCACAGGGCCGTATCCAGGTGGGTTTGAAGACCTCCAGAGAAGGAGACTCCACAACCTCCCTGGGGGCTCCATGGTCCTGGCACCCTCACAGTAAAGAAGCTCCTCCTCACATAGAGATGGAACTGCCTGTGTTTCAGCTTATACCCATGGTAACACACGGCTCTACCATAAATAGAAATACCATATAATCACACAGTTGATGTCATTTCCTTTTGCTCAACTTTCCTTAGGCAGCTCCAGAGAATATATTTTGTTATGTAGAAAAGAATTTTGAGTCCAACTTCACGTAACACTTGCTTCAAATGGAAGGGAAAAAAAAAGTAAAAATTGTGCCTTTCATTCTTTCACAGCAAAGACATTCACACAGTCTGAAAACTGCTGTACATGTTAAATAACTGTCTGTTATAATGATGTCGCAATCATCATACATCTCCATTTTCTTCCCACTCTGTATAATTAGGCATAATTGCACATACATACGTTGGTGATTGAACTGCAGAATGGAAACATTTGCTGTTTGATTATCTTCCATGTTGCTGCACATAACATTTGAAATACTGCATTTTATCTGAACATTTTAAAACAGCTGAACAAATAGCTCACAATTTCAAAGCTCAACAGCTATTTTCTACAGTTGGCTTATCATTAAAGGTTGCCCATACCAATTTCTCATTGTTTATAACATTAAGTAGTTTAATGAATTTAAGTGAAATTTCCCACTAATGTGATCAGTAGTGACCATATATAGATAATAAGCTATATTTTAATTGACCAAACTAATAAAAGTTACACTTATTTGGCTCATATTTACAAAATGTTGCAAGATGATGTGCAATTTTACGGTTGTTAATCATATGAAACAGCACTCACTAATACTTGAGGCCACAAGAAGGACTACTACTGTCAGAGCATTTAAGATTAATCCTTCTGTTTTATATGGGAAAAATAAGCAAAAATATATTTAAATTTTATAGCTAAAACTGCACAACAACTGAGCATTAATCTGCTATTAAAATTTGGTGGTCCTAGTCTGGCTGCCTGCTCAGCTTGCTATAAGTTTTGGGTGTGTTTGTTTGGTTTGTTTTATTTCAGTTTGCATATTTATTTTACACATTTATTATCAGAATTCATCAAATACATTCTCAACACAGCAATAAAATTCCAGCAGAAGCTAAGTAATCTCTCAAAGCAATTCAAAGCAACGGTTCTCGCTCCAAGAGCAACCATGACCCCCTAAAAGGCAGTTACAGGATGTGGCTGTATTGTACAGTTAGAAAGGATTTTGCAGCAGAGTACTAAAATGACACGTTATATAACTCATACTGAATGCTCTTCAGCACAGATAATGGCCAAACCAGGTTCAGTCTGAATAGTCCAATTCACACTATGCAAGCAAACTCTTTTCTAGCAAAGTATCCCACTGTTTTCATTCTTCTTTTGAGTGGAGGACAGACTCCTCCACACAGTGACTCAATTCATTCTGACATGGTCAACCTAAGTCCGGTCACGCTTGTAAAGGCCTGTTGCCCCTGCTTTGTAACAAAAGCAAAACATTGTTTGGGGAAAAGGACTTCTGTGTTGCCATGGAATCAAGCCATCACTCAAGGCCAAAATTAGAATTTCCTTACACATATTCTGCAGCTTTAGAATATGCAAATATTAAGACTCAAAAAGAATAAAGTATCTATCTCCAAATCTATTGCCAAATTTGTTTGTGTGTGGTCATCACCACATTTACGTCACCACCAAATTCCAAAAATCCACAGACTTATTACAGCAGTGTTCTTATTATTGAGTAATACCAAATGAGAAGCTTCTAGAATCTCTCTTTGAAGACAAAAAAAAAAAAGGTTATTACACTAAACTTAGTCTTAGGTAATGACAGACTAACTTCCACAAAGCCCAAATCATTTCACAGACCTGCTCTGGCCAACTCTTCTGGGCACAGGCTTGCAAAATGTGGCCTGCTGAGCAGTCTCAAAATTATTCTATACAGAAAAGCACTTTTATTACTCTGAGTCCCATTTTCAGATTAGAGGAAGGTAACATATGAAGGGACAAAGGGAACACATCAAACAGACGTGCTTGCAAGCAAAGTGGGTGCCAGAATTAGTGGAGAACTCAACCTTTCGGTGGTCATAGAATCATAGAATTCTTAAGGCTGGAAGGGACCTCTAGATATCATCCAGTCCAAGCACCCTGCACATGGAGGGTCACCTAGAGAATGTGGCACAGGGCTTTGTCCAAGTGGGTTTGGAAGATCTCCAGAGAAGGGGGCTCCTCAACCTGTAGTCGAGCTGCCTTGTTTAAGGCGTATGGAAATTCCATGCTGAACGTGAACGTTCTGGATGTGGAATTGTATATCAGTGGGGCCCATGCTGCATGGCCAATAGGAAAGACTTTTGCCTTGTTAAATTAAAAAGTGCAATATATCCAAAGAAATATGATTAATGAAGCAGTAGGATACTGGTACCCCCTGCTAGCACTAATAAATTTGAGACCTCTACAGCCTATTTCATACGAAGAGACATTGATCATAACTTGTCATCTTGTGAGCACTTTAATATAAACTCTAGATTCATTACACTTTTACGGAAATTTAAATCAGCCTGGAGTGCAGACCTTCTCCATAATGAGCATGAAAATGCAGAGGGATTTTGATTATTACTAGATATCGGTGACACAGGGGTCCACAGCTTAATAATAAGAGGGCTTGAAGCTATTATTGGGTTTCTCTAACAAGATTAGGTCAGACGACACTTTAAGCACATACTACGACTTTTCTAAAATCCTGAAAGTAGGACAACTTGCTGTTTCATTAGCATCACAAGTCTCTTTTCATGCCCTTTAAATTCCATAGGTCCATATGATGAATAAAGTCTATTAAATACCTCTTCATTATATACAAACACTTGAGTTGTAATATACATACACACACACAAAAAAAAAAAAAAAAAAAAAAAAAAGGAAAAACAAATTAACCTAATTTTGAGCTGATTCCAGCTATCAGTAACAATAATTTAGCAATCATGACCCTGAGGCTAGAAAACAATTGCTGACACAAGTTTTGGGACACCAGGAGGTCTTTGAGAGGATTTTAAATTTCTATAAAGCAGCACACAAAACTTAGAAGCAAACATTTATTTTTCTAAAAAAGAATTTCCAGAATTTAAAGCCTATGGGATTTGCTGCACTTTTTAAAGTTTCCACAACATTAATTCTATTAAAGCTTTCCATTTTATTCTGACACTTGAATTTAACTATCAAACAGCAAGGATGGGGAGCTGTAAGGCAGAGCTGACTGCTGTGCACTTCAAAGCACTCAGCCCAGACTTGAGTCGTTGCATCCGCTCAGTTCCAGTGGGAAATTAGGACATTCACACTTCCATATCCATCTCACATATGCATCAAGTCAAGAAAATTCCCACCACTCAAATGTGAATCAGCAAGGGAGCTCATGGGACTGGAGCCAGAACAACCATTTTTAACATCATGGTCTCAGAAATCTCAGAATCAAAGCTGGACCAAAAGAAAAAAAAATTTTTTTAAAGAGGAAAAATTTAATAAAATTCTCTAAAAAAAAAAAAGTCTACTTTGGAAGAAGCTGAATATTTTTAGGGACCCATGAATTCTCCAGTAGCATCTGTTCTGGCCTGCCTGCCTCAACCAGGTTGCTTGCGTGCCTTCTGCCTCAAGGTTTTAAGAAAGTTCCAACAAGAGTTCCCCTTTCTGATCCTCTGTTTAGTTTGTAAACAAAACCCTGCCTCTGCTTCACATCAGGATTTCTTTCACACCGCCCCAAGGAACACAAGAATCATTCAGGTACCTAAGTTGGGCAGCCATGACTAGGAAGTCCCTTTGGTACTCTATAACTAAGGTTGAAATAAGAAAGCCCAAAGCATTCCTTTCTAACTTCCCTTGTCAAGATAAAACTTAAGTTTCCAAACTTTGCCAACAAAACGTCCACCAATGTGAGACAAATGAACATTGGTGAAAATAGTCTAATAATAATGTATATCCAGTGAGATCCCAGTCAAAAAGGCAAGGAAGTTTTTAAGATGTGTAAGTAAAGGAATAGAGAATGATACAGGGCAGCTCTGAAATGCCTCCGTAAAGACAATGATGTGCCTTGATTTAGTGTGACAAGAAGAAAGAGCCACCTCAATCAGAAACTAGAAAAATTCCAGGTAAAAAAGGTAGGGACCATTTTCCTTTTCCACAGATAAGGACTGACATAAGAAATATATATAAAATAATGTTTGACTTAGAAATAGTTGCGAGCTATTCTGTTCTTCCTCACAGTGCAGCAGTAGGTGGATTTTGAAGAAATTAAAGGAAGGCAATTTCAAAATCAGAAACAATAAGAGAAAGATGACCTGAGATTGGAATTCATTGTTAAAGAGATGACCAAAGTATAGAGCTTCTAAAATCCAGGAGTAGTTTGAACATTTACTTGCATACTAGGAATGGCTAAAGTTAAATGATTGAAACAAGGTTGGAAAAAAAGTTATTAAAAGGGTTTAAAACTAGCCTCTAACTATAAGAGACACACATGAAAGCCAATAATTGCATATATACATATATGTAAGACTAGGGAGTGGAAAAGAGTATTTTCTGTTTATTTCAAAATATTTAAACATAATACAAAAAGATCTACAAGTGCCAAGATATACATATGTAATATTCCTATTTTAGAATGTATCATATGGCCTTTATTAATGGCTGAAGTCTAAAGAGCAGCAGCTGGTATAATTATTCAAGATAGAAAAGGGCCTGAAAGACAATCTTCAGTATCAACTTTGAACTTTCCCACTTCTTTTGAGACTAGAAGACAACATAGGATTACAGTGTGATCTATTCTTTGGTTAAAAAGTATATATCTGAAAGTATTTAAAATTTCCCAGAAATCAGTACTGCAAAATGGCCTTACAGGCTTCAACCCCAAGACAAGGCACAAAGATGGTAAAGAGCAGAGGAATGCATGGACAAAAGTCCAGGGTCGAGGTGGCAAGGTGAAACCTCCTCCCACCCTACCCTATAGGGTCCCCCTGGTAAACAGGTATGAGGCCCTGAAGGAGGTAGGGCAGTTGGTGGAGGGTGAGGGGGTGGCTCCCTCCCCTCCAGAGGAGGTGCTGCAGTCGGTAAGGCCAGCTGCGCAGGTTGTCACCGCGGCCAAGAGGCAGAATAGGAGGGTTATTGTTGTGGGTGATTCCCAGGTTCRGGGAACAGAGGGACCGATTGCTAGRCCCGACCCTCTCTCAAGAGAGGTCTGTTGTCTTCCTGGGGCCCGGATTAGRGATGTCACCAGACGACTTCCCAGGCTGGTCCGACCCACGGACTATTATCCCTTAATGGTCCTACATGTGGGTGCAGAGGAGGCGGCAACRCGTAGCCTGAGAGCAATTAAAAGGGACTTTAGGGAGTTGGGGTGGACAATCAGGGACACAGGCGCACAGGTCATCTTCTGTTCGATACTTCCCAGTGCRGCTGGCAATACAGAAAGAAATTATAAGGTACAGTCCATTAACGTGTGGCTCCGTGACTGGTGTCATCGCCATAACTTTGGCTTCTTTGGTAACAGGAAGTCTTACATGGCACCAGGCATGATGGCACCCAATGGGGTCCCTCTTTCTCAAAGGGGGAAGAGGGCCCTGGGTCAGGAGCTGGCTGGGCTCATCAAGAGGGCTTTAAACTAGATTCGAGGGGGGAAGGGGGTATCCGTGGGGTGGCAAATGAGATGGTGCCTGATGGCCCGTCACATCATCCACAGCAATCTAGAGCTGTGGCCTGTGAAGGGTCCTCTAGGACTCTAGAGGCCATAGGGCAAAATAGGAGAACTTCTGTGAGCCCRCMCAGTCAGGCTGCRGCTGTCCCGACAAGGAGGAGAGGCACATTGGGAGCCCCGCTCAAATGCCTCTACATAAACGCACGCAGCATGGGGAATAAACAAGAGGAATTGGAGATGCACGTGYGGCTACAGGGCCATGATCTCATTGCRATTACTGAGACATGGTGGGACAGCTCCCATGACTGGAATGTGGYCAWGGAGGGCTAYAGGCTTTTCAGGAGGGACAGGGCAGGAAGACGAGGTGGCGGAGTTGCTCTTTATGTGAGGGAACAACTGGAATGCATAGAGCTCAGCATAGGGGAGGATGGAACATGAGTAGAGAGCCTATGGGTGAGGATAAAGGGGCAAGCCAGCAGGGGCGACACGGTGGTGGGAGTTTACTACAGGCCTCCTGACCAGGACGAGGTAGTGGACGAAGCCTTCTACGGGCAGCTGCGGGAAGCCTCCTGATCACAGGCCCTGGTCCTCCTGGGGGACTTCAACCACCCTGATATCTGCTGSGAAAAYCAYDBAGCCAGGAACAGACAGTCCAGGAGGTTCCTGCAGAACATTGCAGATAACTTCTTGACGCAGGTGGTTGAGGAACCAACAAGGGGAGGGGCACTGCTAGACCTGATACTAACAAACAGAGATGGTCTAGTGGAAAATGTGAGGGTTGGRGGCAGTCTGGGCTGCAGCGACCAYGAGATGTTGGAATTCACGATCCGRCGTGGAGGAGATGGGGCGAGAAGTAGAATAGCTACCCTGGACTTCAAGAGAGCCAACTTCGACCTCTTCAGGGAGCTCCTTGGAGCAGTCCCCTGGGTCAGGGTCCTAGAAGGAA
>NW_020455588.1:3590257-3715064 GCF_003342845.1 Nothoprocta perdicaria
CTTCTCTGGAGGTCTTCAAAACCCGCCTGGATGCCGCCCTGTGCCCCATGCTCTAGGTGTGCCTGCTTGAGCAGGAAGGTTGGACTAGATGATCTTTAGAGGTCCCTTCCAACCTTAACTATCCTGTGATTCTGTGATTCTTACTGAACATTACAATAGAAAAATAGCCATTTGATTGTAGATCTCTGAAAGGAAAATCCTTTAGTGTCCAGAACATTCCAGGATAGCAAATTCCACAGCTCAATTTGTTTCATGCAATAAATAGACCAAGTTAAAACTCTTTGTCAAGAATTTTAACTAACACCTTTTTGCTACAGTCCCTTGTTGTATGTGCTCTTTCAGTCTTTGTTAATTATTTTTGTTTGTTTAATTTCCAATGGGAGAAATAACCACTTTTTATGCATCACTCTTTTATTTAGCCACATTAAGTTCATCTACTTCCTCATCATCTAATCAGTTGATATTGTGAAGTCTTTGTGCAATATCACTTTCACTGACCTTACTTAGGTAATAACCAAATGTGCAGATAAGTGAGTAGATAGGAATGCATTAACTTGTCTTGATGAAGTATCAGCTTTCATACAAATAGCTTCTAAAGATCAGCTGAAAAGGTTTGAATTCTTGTATTCCAAATCTGACAAATTCATCTTTGGAATTCCCCAATTTACTATTTCTGATCAATGATTTCCAGAATTCTCTTTAGAAACCTTTCAAGTAAGCAGTTCACATGAATATTTCCTTCTATTTTCTTTCATTCCTTCCTTTTCTCACACTTTCTCTGTGCGCTTAAATGGTAAATAACAGCAAAGTGTTTATTTCACAGCTGGCAGATGTAATAGTCTGGTCAAAATGACCCCATACAATCACTGTTTACATGCAAGAATAGGTAGTCTCAAATACTGTTTTGCCTCCTTGTATCTGAAGAGACTGCCAAAAGTTATACTAGTCAATATTGTAAGTGTTCCTCAGTCAGTGCATCACAGAATACACTGTGTTTTAAAGACAATATTGGTTTATACAGTTTCCTTCCACATTTTTTTCCAAAAAGTTTTGGAAATGTAGACCATTTCAGACTCTGATTAAGTTTGTGGATTATGTAACAGGGAAAAAAGTGAACAAGCCCTAAAGCTGACCTGAACAAGGTTTTTAGTCAAGCCAAAGCATAACTTCAGAGCAGCTAGTTTCTGTGCATTACCCCTGTAGGTTGATGTCACAAATTAAATACAATTCCTGGCTGTTTTGTACAAAGAAATTAAGTGAACTTTGAACATTCATTACCTCTATATGATCATTTACATAACACAATGCACTGACACTGCACTATTAGAAGAGAAAAAGAAATCTCATAGGCCTACAAAGAAAAGTGGTCAAAAGAAGCCCAGGGCTCAAGTGGAAATATTATTTGAACAGATGTAGCTCACAAGAAATATTGTGACCTACAAAGAAGTCTGACGTAAGAGTATCAAGACCTAAACTGGCAGAAACGTTATGAACATCACTGCATGTACAGGAGTATATCATTTCCATTGCAGAAAAGTCATACAATTAAAATCTGCATCCCCCTGTAACTATAGCATAACTTTTTACACATATTTTAGTATATCGAGCCTTTAATTATTTTATTCAGACTTCTGTTTTCAAATTTAAATATGTTGTGGCATTTTGCTGAATCTGGACGTAGGAATTTGCCAGCATTTTCACTTTAAAAATGACTGCCGTGGTCTGTTGGGAAAACTGTGATCTCATTTATCACCTTGCTTCCCTCCCAGAGGGAGGGACTGTTTTGGATATATTTGAATGATAGTGAAGTTTTGCAAAAATATTGCATCACTATTAATTTGTTGCAACCATACAGGAAGCTCACAAATACTTGGGAACTACCAAATACTCAGAATAAAGACAATGTAAAACACCGCCCAATGAATCCTTGTTTTAAACTATGTAGATTTTGCATTCCTGATAGGAATTGGAAACCTGACATCTGCCTGCACCATCAGCAATGATGAGAGCATCAGCAATGATGAGGTTATCCCCCAACGGCCACTTCTTATGGTGTTTTGGGCACCTCAGTCCTACTAAGATAAATTCTGATCAGCGATACATGAAAATATATGTATATTTTTTAGTGACAGTGATCAATCAATGAAATATATGGCCCAGAGAAGCTATGGTGTCTCCATCGCTAGAGATACTTAGAAGTAAAATGGATCATATCCTGAATAGTCTAATATAGTTTTCACATTTGTGATGCTCGTCACCAGGGGTTGCACCTGTGCACCCCCACATATTCCAGCGAATCTGATCTATTCTACGAGTTCACAATTTTCTACTGCCAAGTTTAGCCCTATAACCCACCTCCAGCCCCCCAAAAATGCACCTAAATTTGGCATTTTTTCCCCCCATTTTTCTCACCCACTCTAAGTAATGGAAATATCCAGCAATTAAAAATTAATGAGGTTTTGTAATATTAGAGCTAACTCCTTATTCACACTAAAAACAGTTATGTAAATATAGGGAAGGAATTTGGTTGTTTTTTATTTAATTCCCCACTTGTCAAAATGAGGATGTAGCACTGTCCAGACTGACAACACACCACAAGGCCAGTATGTGAGCAATTATGGCACATGCTGTGCTCATTGAACGTGACATTATCCATGCAAGAAATATGCATAGAATTATACAGCTTCAGGAAAGGAAAGGAAAGGAAAAACGCTAAACCTATAAATGATCAAGAGTGAGCCATTTCACCAAAGTCTACAGACATCTTAAAACCTTTCAAATGGCTAATATTAAACTACCTAGCCTAAAATTCATCTCTTTGAGCTAATAAATATAACAAAATTATAGTGTTGATCTTCCCTGCGAATAGTTTACTCTGAAGAAGAAAAACCTGGCATAAAATCCTTATTACTGGAAAAGGCTGGATAAGCACAAGGTCATTTATTCATTAAAAACACAATCTTCTAGCATTCATTTTTACATACAGTTTGCATATGTTATCTTACAGATATTTATACTTTATACAATTAAGTGATTGCCCAGATGCAAAGGATAATTTTTGTACTGATGTATCTAAATGTATTCAAACAGTATTTGAAAATACTATATTCTTCCTGATCCAAAATATGTATTTTGGACCTAAATCATTTCCATATAAACAGACTTGTGGGCCTGAGCTGCATCTCGTGAAAGTCAACAAGATTCTGAGTAAGTGCAAAGCCTGCCAATACAGAAGAGCTGGGGTAAGGATGTGAATCACACACATGTACCTTAGAGAATCAGAGCCTTATTTTTAACTCAGAAAAAAAAAAATGCATTTAATCTGACAACAATATGAACTATATCAACCTTTCAAGGTCAACAGGCCATATGCAGCAATGCTTGTTGGTGATGTAAAGCATTCATTCGTTCATGAATATGCAAGGAGTTAGAAGTTTATTTTTACAGCTTCTTCATAGTTTAAGGATTTTCACTGTATTTTTTTTTAATAATCAAAACTCTGTCTTCATTTTAAGACATGCAACATGACAGCATAATCTTTTATTCCCTTAAGTTATATCAAGCACTGTCTTGATTGTTAAGTGAAAATTGGTTCCATAATGGAAAAATTTATCATAATTTTGTCAATATCATCCCTGAGCAATTGCATTTAACTATACACATTATTCTGTGCTGAATAGCGTTGGAAATTATATTTCAGTTACTGTGCATCTTTTCCTTTACTGATATAAGTGGTTACAGTCTCTGCATTTCTGTCTTATTTCTTCTCCATGTGGACCAAGAGGAAAAAAGCACATCTTGAAAGTAATGAGTCCCACTTTTTCCCAAATTCCTTCTCAAGCCTACTCTTTTACTGGTGATAGAGATCAGTCCATATTTTGAGCACCAACAGTGACACCCAATGGTCAACTCCAAATTATACTTTGAAGAACACTTAGGGAACATGAGGAATATTTCAACAATAGCTCAAATTAGTAGCTCAAAGTGAATCTTACATGTACATGTTCCTCACTATGATCTCATGATAAATATAACAAACTTAGTATGGTAAATTAATTTGAATTTTGCTTTCATTTGGATCAATAACAACTAGTGATAAAAACAAGTAGCTAATAAAGGGAAGTAGCAGCTTAGGAATCTCATTGTACACTGGAAAAGATGATGAATTTATAAGACTGCAAGACAGGAGAGTTTTCCTCAAGGATGCAGAAATTTGGATAACCTAACTTCCTAAAAGTTCAATGACTTTCTGGAGCATAAGGGAAAGCCAGCCCACTGCAGTCATTGATGGACTAGCCACCTACAGACTTCAACTGTTCTGTATAATTTAGAGAATAGTCTTCTAAAAATAGAAGTAATTACTGCTTTCACATTACCACCTTTTGTCTTGAGGGACTGAATTCTGCACAGAGGAATAAGCAGTAGCACATGTGAAACAATGCACGATTCCCATAGTAAAAGTCGTCTATGACAGCACACTGGTAGACTCCTAGAGGGTGTACAGCCTAAGGCAAAGGTATGGACCTAAAAACAAATCACAAGAGTTAGAGCTAGAGTCTCTCCTTCTCACAAGCATCGATTCAGCTGAAAATGTTTCAAAAGCATGCAGGAGAAAGCAAAGAGGGCCTCACAGTTCTTCCAGTTAGAATTATACTGAACACATGCTGTGTATGTTAACTGACTGGAAATTTGGGGTAAAAATATGAGATTTGTTTTCATAATACAGTGTTTTGAATCAACACAGTGACTGCTGAACTAAAGTGTAAAATAAGTCATAGCAGGAAATCGTCACTTTTCTTCCAGCTGGTCTTCAGGTCGGAGCTTTTAAAAGCTGATACAAATTCCCTGATGATCCTTTCTGATTTTTAACTGAAAGACACAGTCAGTAGATTTCCATTCAGCAATTTCTGCAGCAAGATCAATCTCTGCACCCACCAATAGCTGCTGAACAACATGAAGATTAACATTGTAGGAGTTTTTTGAACTCCAGGGCAATGTAGCAATCAATTATTTAAGTTAATGTCTCCAAGAAAATTCAAGACTGAACGCTGATTTGCAACTGCATTGCCATTTAAGTATGTGAATTATATATAGCAACACCCTCACTTGTAGAAGAGTACATTCTTTTAAATTTATTATTGCTGCCCAAGTAATCAATTTCATATTTGTTCTCATATATCATGTAGATATATTAGACAGAACACTTATTAAAATCTTCCCTTAAGATGAGGACATTTCAAACTTCACATGCTCTTTAAGGTACATTTTTCATATATTCAGAGTCCACAGACCGCAATATTCCTTTATTCTCTTCAAAGTAGTTGGGTGGGTAATACAAGCTGCCCATTACTTTTTTAAAACTTTTGATTAGAGGACTTTTAAGGCAGTAGGTTATAAAGAAGGGTGGATCACACTGTCAGTCCACGCAAACCTATGGACCCATCCTGCCTGCCTTTACTCACACCTTGCAAGTATAGAAAGCATTTCAATTGCCTTCTGTGATTATATCAGAAGCAGTAAGCAGATTTGCTATGGGTCTTCAGCAGTAACAAATCCAAATGTATTCGCATCCTATCCAAATCTGGAGTCCTTTCAACATTCAAGCATAATAGAATGTTTCTGCATCTCATAAGGCATTTTTAATCATGATATTGAATGGGAAGACATAAGACTCAAGTGCTTGATGCTAAAATGGTTGTTTCAAATAACAATAGAAATTATAGCCATAATGCTGGGTCCTTCATTAAAATAAATCTGTTTTAAGAACAACTGATCTGAGCCATATAAAATCAGTGTTATTAGAAAAACACTAAAATGGGGTCTGTGCTAAAAGAACATTAATGGCATGAATACCACCACCATTTTTGTTATTACTGACTCAAACAAGCTGCATTCATTTCTACGGGTAATTCTGACCTGTTAAGTACAGTAGACATAAAATGCTGAGGATGATGCACTAACATTCCCCTGAAGATTAACTGCACTGAGCAAAGTGCTTTGGGGAAGAGACATTTCATGTTACTGCATAAACTGCTCAGTGAAATAGTCAGTAGCAGGCCAAGTTCCAACTGGGCCAAGCAACACCAGCTCAGCGTCAACACCGGAGCTGGACTGAGCGAAGCCAATGACTACTTTTGACACCAGAGGAAACCAATTTGCAGGAATTTCACACCACAAAGCATCAGGGTGTTACAGTCCAAAAAAATTACATGATCAACTAGGCACAACAAATGTACGCAGACAAGGCGCCATTCACCTCACAGATGGGAGGCTCCGGCTTGGCAAGGAGATGCACAGAGCTGGGCAGCAGGGGCTCCATCACAACCCAGTGCCACGTTCACCCCATGCCAGGGGACACGGAACAGCAAAGCAGGACGATGCCAGCAGCTCCATAGAGCCAGGCTGTCGTCCTGCTCCAGCCCCATGGCTGCACGTGAAGACATCTTTTCCCATCACATCCGTAACACACCTTTCTCTGCCTTCATCTAAATCCTCTAGGCTTCACCATCTCAGGCGTTTCCATAGCTGACATCTACTTTAGGTGATTGGGGGGGATGTAAGGATGAAAACGAGGTTAAAATGGCGCTTTTTCTGTGAAGCCCATGACAGGACTTTTATGCTGTTGTTGACTTTTTCCCGAAAGAACTATATCCAGCTTCTCACAGCTCTACAAACAGTTAGCAGGGTAAGGCTGTTACAAGGGAGGGTAAGGCTCTAGCATAGGGTATGCACTCCCACTAGCGATCTGAACTATAAATCTACTGGGCAAAAATGTAAAATGTACAAGAATACAAAACAGAAGAAATAATACAACCAAAGTATGTAATAATACATATGAGTAAAGTCAAAATCAAGCTCAAGAAAGTGTACTTCAGGAGGCACAGAGACTGCACCCTGAACTACTCTTGTAAGCAGGTAGATAGAATCCTGTCTTTTGGCACTGCAATAAGATTTATTCACTTTTTTCTTTGCTGCTTCTAGTTGCATTTCTACCCACAATTTTACAAAGTTCCAGGTTGCTTAACATTTGAAAGCGGCACTGAGCAGACAAAAGGAAAGATTTGCCCCCATTTTTCACCAGAATGAAAACACAAAATATAAACTTACCTTCAGTTTCAGCATAGTGCTTCAGGTTTTGGTGTTCACATCCATGAATTGGCTCATGTAAATGTTTAGCTATCCACTTATCCATGTTTGCATTTATTTGTACTTAGATAATATTTTCACTACTATTTTGTTGACTGAAAAGTGAAGCACATGTAGTAAGTTAAGTAACATCATAAGGTCAGGTAACGAATCAAGGTGCAAAGAAACATATTATTTACTAGCAGTGATACTAGTTCCCAAACTAAGCACATTTATCCAAGTGCATTTATGCAGTTTTGGGTATTGGAGGTAAGCATTGTCACTAATTAATTTAAGGCTATATTAAATTAACCTTATCTCAGACTACACATCAAAGGGAAGAAAACACTTGGAGACAAATGAGAAATAAACTTGTGTGAGCAAGATTAATTTTGCAATTTTTTCAGAAGAGCATCAAGTAAATGAAGATTTGTTAAACCACAACAGATTTCAGGAGTCACTATAGAATATTTAATAGATTCTTTCTTGGCAAGAGACCTACTTAGTGCTTGAAATAGATTCTGCCATATAAAATTATCTTTGCCTTGTAACAGTGTAAATTCATATTTGTGATATCCCTACTCATCTGTGTCTATGTATTAACATTTTCTTTTAGACTTCACTATTCATATATAGAAATACAATGTTGATATCCCTTACTAGGTAAACAGGGCAAGCTGAAAGAGTGATCACATCTGTAAAGAGGACTAGGTAAAACAGACCCCATTCATCTGGAGAAGAAACAACCATGGAAATAACATAGATATTCATAAAACCATTTGTGACATGCAGAAGGTAAGTAACAAATGACTGTTTAATATTTCTTATAATATAAGGACAAGCAGGTACCCAAAAGGAAGCACTCCCCTGTCACACACACATTCCCATACAACTGCACTGTGCGAAGCATTTTCCTATCTTATGGAGGTCCAAAATCTATTTGGGTCGACAACTGAATTACACAAAGAGAATAGATCGATATCTGTCCAAAACAAAACAAAAACAAACAAAAAAAAAAGTCCCTGCTCCCTCAGAAGTCCGTAACACCTTCCAAAGCTCAGGACACTAATAAATTCAGGAAGAAGTGATCAGTCTGTACTTCCTCTTTTGTACTTCTCCTTAGCATGGACCAGAACCATAGTTATAAGTGGTGAGCTTAAAGATTTTGTACTTTCAGAAGCCAGGTTTCTGAAAGTCGAGAGCTAATCAGTTATAGAGTGATTGATATGGCCTTTCATCATACTCAAAAAGCCTGTAGTCTTCATTCTTGCGGGAAAAAAATAGAGTTAAATGCTTTCAAAAATAACTCAAGAGACAAATCAACACCAACTGAGGTATTTTTGAGAATTTATATGATGGAAAAGAAGTTTAGAGCTTGAAAGTCAGAACCAAAAGAGTTGCACTTAAAGAGGGAATTTAGATGTTAATGCTACTGCCCTCTTCAAGTGCCCACCTCATTTCCCACCTGCTGAAGCAATCACATCATGGGAATGCTTCAATACTCACGTTGCAGAGAAAAACTCAAGAGCCACTTGATTTGACAGAGGATTGTCAAGATCCAGCTTCCGATTCCTACCCTAAAGCTCGTGCTCTCTCATGCATATATCAAAGGAACAGAAGACTTGGTAGAAAGAAGCATCCCCTGAACCAATGCA
This sequence comes from Nothoprocta perdicaria, assembly GCF_003342845.1. Classification (NCBI taxonomy): domain Eukaryota; kingdom Metazoa; phylum Chordata; class Aves; order Tinamiformes; family Tinamidae; genus Nothoprocta; species Nothoprocta perdicaria. The sequence continues at coordinate 3,599,038 of NW_020455588.1, forward strand.
TGAGTAATAAACTTTATCTTCATCTCTGGCACCCTCTCTTCGCTTGCTTCGGACACCTGTGCTGATTTCAGATATCTTCTTGTTATGCAGGTTGGATAGTTAATGTACCCTTGCAGGGATAAAACATGCTGTATAGGGAGCCGAGACATCTAGATATTTGGGGGTCTGCTTCAGGGTCAAGCAGCAAAGCAGCAAGCAAACCTCACTTCCAGGTAGGTACTTGGATTTTTTTGTTGTTGTTCTTTTACAGACAGTTTAAGCCTTGAATAGAAAACTAGGCAACACACCTGATCTCACCAGCTCCAGGTGTCTAAATACCTCCAGAAATCTGAGCATTTGATCTGGACATTAATTTTGTAGGTGTATTTGGTTGCCTAGACAAACACACACACACACGTATATATATATATATCCACACACACACGCATATATCATATATATACACATATATGTCATAATCTGCTAAAAACATATATATATATCCACACACACACATATATATCATATATATATACATATATGATATATATGATATATATGTGTGTGTGTGGATATATATATATATACATGTTTTTAGCAGATTATGACATCCTAGCAAATAAACACACATTTTAATACCAAAGTCCTCCTGAAGATCATGCAAGACCATGGCTACAGACTACCCAAAACTCATACAAAATCATTCTTAACAGAGAGAAAATTATTTTAGCTGTAGTTTACATGACACGATGCCTAAACATAGATCCTGTTCATTTCACAGCTACAGAATCTATTGATACTGAACTCTAAACTGCAGAGCTTCCATTCTGTGGGTGCCTGTAGCACTGAGCATAGTAGCACTGAGCATAAGTGAAAGTCAAAAAGGACAAGCTTACACTCTAAATCTAATAAGCTGTGCTACCAAGAGGTTAATGAGAGGTTTCAGAGACCTTGAAGTGTGACAATTTAATACCAGAGTTTACGCTAATTGTATGGCTGATTTATGTACTAAATCAGTATATTAGGCAATATGAGGAAATAGAAGTGAAAAAAAATGACAGGTTGGCGTGCTACTTTTTAAAAAGTTAGGGCAGGAATATATATCAATTTTAAGTTACTATGTGAGAAATTTGCTAATTACCTACATTTTCTCTGCTCCCCTTTCTCGGGTTAATTAGGGAATAACTTTTAAAACCAACATTAGGGAAACAGTCCTCAGAGCCCCCCTATGCTTTAATGAAGGTAGCTTTATGCTAGGTACCTATTACAAGCCACTCTTCAATTTAGCAGAAGATAAATATAAAAAATCCAAGATGTTATTTCAATTTTGTTTGTAGCATTATTTTCAATATCAAAAAAAATAGCAAGAGGAAGCTGTTTTCAAACTGCAAATGGCAACAATATGGGGCTAAAGGTGCTAAAAGTTTCTCTCATGATAGTGAGACACAAGAGAACAAAGAAATGTGTCTGCTGAAAGGAAAGGAAAGAGAAGAGTTGCTGAACGTAAAGAAAAGAAGGGAACAGAAGTGGAGGGGCTCACAGTGACACTGGAATGTCAGAAAGGGAGGAGAGCTGCGTGCTCATTTAAGAGATACAGTGAACACCTAGACTCATTCTCCTACAAATGCTAGGATCTTTCTCCATTACCCGCATCATTCACTAAGGTCATGGGTCTTTACTGAAAAACAAAGAAAAGGATTATTTCATTTAAGTGATGGGAAAATATTCTTTATCACTCTTTGATGTTTTGATGCCACTAGAATATCATTTTGTTCATCTATTTGTTTTAGCAAGTGCATAAAACACACACTCCCTCAAGTTCTGAACCCAAATTTAGTGCTGACCTTCTAGGAAGGATCTATGATGCCCTAGCTAGAAGACAGACAGCTCCAGGGCCCCAATTGTTGACCTATTTCCATTCTTAAGTTGGCACACATGCATTATTATTTAGTTATTTTAACCATCCCTAAAAATGGTGCCACTACACAAAGGAAGAGTCAGTAACATGCTGTCTGGCAAGAGCTATTTCAGAAAAATGGAAGAAAAGTGAAGCACTCCGGTGCCACAAGTATTTACAGGTGTTCTCCAAGCCACATAAAGTTTCTCTTTCCAAAACAAACCACTAATAAAGTCATCTGAGTTTGATGAAAGATTGCTATATTTTGAATTGTGTGTCAAATCATGCCTGAATTAAGTGGACATTTAATTCACCTCCCATGTGCTTTGACAGTTTCCTTGTTTTCAAAGACAATGTAGGAGTAACTCATATTTCCATCTGTCTAGAGCAAAATCCAGCAGAAACTTTACGCTTTAACAATTATTAGGTGAGTAGTCTTACCATCAGTAGACCTTACGTTAAAAAGGACATACATAGTTCAGTATTTTAACCCTAAAGGACTCTATTTTTGCCACAAACCTGTCAGTCAGAACAAAAAGACACTCTAGAACACTAGGCTTAATCAATTATGAGGGATGAAGACTAAAAAGCAGGGTGCATCACGAGTCAAAGGTTCAAAATAAGGAATGGGCAGGGGAGCCTGATGACAGCATTGAGGACTAGGGGGCTGTGTCCTCCTCCACAGCCAGAGCCAAAGAGGAGCCAAGAGAGTGTTTCCAGCTGTCCTGGGAAAATGAAGCTTTTTCTGTTCCATTGAATGGTAACACATAAACACCAGGGAAGTTTACACCATCTCTCTCAGGTTCATCCTGAGAAGAAGAGGTGTGATTCCATGTTCATCAAGTCTCACGCACCCCGACTCACAGCTGTCATGTACCAGCCATGACATCCATAACTTGCAGACTTTTAACTTGAATGATGCCACAATTGCTTATTAAACAGCACTAGGATCTTTAAAATCCATAAAACACATCATTGATTTATTGGTGGCACAGCTTAAATAGTTGTATATTATTGAATGTACATGATAGCCAACTGCTCTTAAAATGTAATGTGTAATCATGTTGTAAAGAAGTCTATAGAGGAGTCCAGTAAAGATGTAAGTAAAAGCACAATAATGACTATATCAGAGCGAGCCTAAATGGACTGCTTGGAGCAGAGCCAGCCTCCAGCAGCCTGTCTTTCACCAATATCATCTAGAGTGAGCTTTCTTATGGCATTGCTGTTCTACTGTCACTGTAGGGAATACAAAGTAATTTACAGATCCAGTCCTTTCAATTATCAGCATAAATTAGCCTCACTAGAGACACTTCTGTGCTTTTAACTACTACCTCAAACTGCTACGACTAGCTGCTTAAAAATTTGCCTGGCATGATAATAAATCCAGCCCACCATAGGCATCTGCTTGTCAAAAAAACATAGAGTAAAAATAAGATCAAGGTTCAGTAGCTTTGCGTTAACACTTCTCCCAACATATTCTTTCTTATTTTAATTACAAAGTCTTTGCATTGTTTCAAAATGACAAATGAAACAGTTCTTAAAACACAGTGTAGACTGTGCCTAAGCTCTCTTTCTAACCTAACAGATTTTTCAGCATCAATTAATCTCAAGGGCAGTTTAGTGGATTTTGTTTAGTGTTTTAGATGATCACTAGTTATAACTGACATGACAGCTTGTTAGGATTTGCTGCACTTTTGAGAGTCACTGTACATTTATGTAAATATCAGTATCATCTTTATATACCTATTACTTCAGCAGAAGATATTTCCAAATGCACTCCTGCCTTTGTAGCTCAATATTTAAACTTCTTTGACGACCTCCAAAAGATCATAGAAGAAAAAGGAAGCAGATGGGTAGTTGCCAGCTGGTGCGAAGGAGTATGGAGAATGCTACCTACCTCTAAATATAAAAATAAATTTTTGTACAACTAGGCTTTTATTATTCCTTCACATTTTAGAACATGCAAAGAGATAACCTTCTATCCTCCATCCAGAAATCAGGCAGTTCTGAAGTCTGCAGCTAAGCACTATGATATATCTATAAATCCTGTTTCTGAGATGCATATACACATATACAAACCAGAGATCATGAACATTTCTTAATGATTTTATCTCTTTGTATATGTTCAAGATGATCTCACTGTATTCTGATAGTCACTCTAAACTGTCACTCCTTCAATAATCTCTGCAAAAAAATCTTCTAGCACATAAATTATGCACAAGCCATTAGAGAACATGCACTTTTCAGTTGGTTTTGACTCATCGTGAAGATCTCATGATAACAGTCCAAGTTGCTCAGGCTTACTTGCATTAACTCCTTATTTTGGAGTTAATGATGATATAAAATCTTCACTTTCTATAGCACACTTTTAGCTACTGGGCCTACCATTACATAAATACTGATGGATTTATTTCTGGACAACTGACAGCATGCGAATATCTAAATTCTCCTAACACTAGAAGGTTAAAATTGTTTTAAAAATTGAAATAATTTTCTTAATAAAAAACGAAGCCAGATGATCAAATGAAAAAAAAAACAACCAGTAGTTGACTTCTGCCTTTCAGCAAGTGATACATTTTAGTTCATTTGAGATTACTGCTCAACTCAATATAGTTTTCCATAAAATGTGCTTTTTTCCCCTAGTGAGTAATAGTTCCAAACTACAGTATTAAAATTACCAAGGAAACATAAGAAAATAAGTCCCAAGGGCAAAAAGTTTGTCTAGTTCAATTACCACATTACCTTTAAAACACGATTTGAAAACCACTTTAAAAATACATGACTTTCTTGCTATTACCACCTCATGCTGCTACATATCATTATAAAAGCCTGTTTCTTTCCATAACGAGAGTGGTAAGAGACGCCTGACTTGCAAGGTGTCAGAATTTGGTTTAATTATAATCTTGAGGTGCACCTTGCCCTAAGAGGAAAAACAGTGGGCAGGAAAACCCTCCTTACTTTGAAGTCACCTGGCAATAAATAAAATATCAGTAACACCTGCCAAAGCCAGGCCCTGCCGTCCTGCTGGCCACAGGGAATCCCACTTCCTAACGCCCTGCTCCATCTAGTGGTTAAAGCTGCTTTGACAAAACCAATTTTTTAATAATATTAAGACATATGTACATACAAGATATAGAAATTTGGCATGAAGTCATAATATTCTGCTCAACTCTCCCCAAAAATATATCCCCTGAATTTCCCTGGCAGTACCTTCTTTATGCCCGTTTAGTACATTTGATTGATATCCAAATCAAGCACCAGTTCTGTGGAGCAGCCTGCTCTGTGTTACTTCTCTGAGGTATTTTTTGGAGAATTAACCGCCAAGGGTGGATGTGGCACTGTGGTTTCAGAGTCTTATATCTGGAAGCCTTATATATGCAGCATGAACCATTCAAGTTTTCAAACTATGTAAAATATTAAGTATAATACATATGCTGTCATTTTACCTCCAAAAAGAGCTAAATCTAACAGGTTAGAGGCCAAACTCTAGGACTGAGGTCAATCTACGACAAGCAATAATAGGTTTCACACTCTACCTTTAAGCCTCGCAGTTTTACTCTCTGCAGTTTGCCACATAGCAGTCCCCACTTAAAATATGCAGTAATCTTCTTCTGTCAGTTATGCACCAATAACTCCAAAAAGCTAAAGTATACGAACAGACTTCACATGCAGAAGATGGGCACTAGCAATAGAAATCCTGGTAATATCTAAATGAACCATTACCCTTTTGCAAATAAATCCTTTAAAATGACAAATGAAATCAAATCTAAGTCTGGATTTACTAACTGTATTTTTATCATCCCCAGCTGCATACAAATACATATTCTGTGACCACACATTCAGCAACATGAAGATGTTTCAACAGCAGAGTAAGCAGCAACAATTTTTGAAACATGCATTTTTAATACGTCAGTGCACTGCCACCAACAACGCAGTGGAAGTCATCATTCTATCCATACAGTATGGTCAGAAAAGAAAAACTTCACATAAATACATATTCACACATATATATTTGTAAACTAATGTTAACATTGTTTTCTATAAATCAATGTTGAGACCAATATTGTGCCAGGTCCATCTGCTAAGACACTCTATGACAGTAAAAGCATGCGAGATGCACAGTAAAAGTTAACAGCTACAACTGGAAAGCTTTCCATATGAAGAGTGTCTTGAAATGCCACAACAAGATTGAAGAAGTAGTATTTAAAGAGACACATAAAATATTGAATAACAATTAAAAAAAGACAAGCAGAAGCCCTCTGTTATGTTGTCTCACCGTGAGAGCAAAGTGACCCTCACTGACATTCAAAATAAGGGATAACTCTAGAAAGAAACAGTGGGGAACTCATCACTGCAACAGAGAATGGAACTTAATGAGATTCTGAGAGAATAGGAGACTTAACTTGGGCCTGCAAATCAGAACTACTTGAGATTTTGGAAGACAACATGCAAGGCAAAAATAAATGATTCCTGAGAAATTGAACTATGCCATTTCATCTTTGACTACATATAGAAAGTGAGAGTGATGCTATGAAAGACAGTCTTCCCCACATAGAAGACTGAAGTCATGTGCCCTTCAGCATCATTTGTAAGGAGGAAAACAACAACAACAAACCAATCTTGTGTAGGCTGCTCCCTGAATATTCAGAGTATTACAGGCCATAGCCATATTAAAAATACTTCCTTTAAGTGCAGACTTAACCAAAGTAGACTCACTAACTGAGACTGAGGACCTTTCACCTCCATATCACATTTGGCATTCAGTTCATTCATTGGGTTGAGAGACAGTACAAAGATTTCATAATCATTTGTCTAATATGTCACTAGAAAGTTTATTTGTACAGCTGTTACCTAAAAAAACAGATGATCGATGTCTAGAAAATAATATCCATGAGAATAAATGCATTTATGTACAATTTGCATATCCCAAAGAGTTATCATAGCTCTTGCTCATGTATGTCAGCATAATCCTACTACCCAATAAGCACACTACCTTTCAAAATAGGGAGATTACATGTTGTCTCCATCCTCAGACTTTCCCCAGCACACTGTGGAGGAAATAGAGAAGGTTTTAGAAAAGCTACTTCCTGTGCTCAACAGGATTAAAGAGAAAGATGGATTACAAGCCAGTACAAACAAATATTTTGAGAATCGTTTCCTTCAGTTCTTAAACTTTGCTACCTTCTCCATTGCCCTTTTAGGTGTTATCAAATAGAAGAAAGGTAAGTTTGGGCACTGACACATACACAAAACTTGAAAATAAAGAAAAGACACAAGCATCTCAGAAGACATCAAATATTTATCTTGTAATACTAAATCTCTTAGCAGAAAGCACTTACTAAGAAATAATCTCCTCAGAGGTTAATGGTCCAAGACGCAGCTGTGGTCCATTAACTCCTCCCAACTGGTCATTAATTGGCAAAAGAACAAGAATTGAGTTGTGATTAAGAGCTATTCATTTAGCTCTTTGGATACTAAGCCAATTTCTTCACACACAAACATTAAAACATAAAGAATTTAGATTGTCTGCTTCTTCAATTAAAATCAGAGTTGAAAGAAAGGAGAATCACCATGTGCAAAGAATCACCATCATTAAGTTGTCAACAGATGCATTTAACTAAAATAAATGTTCTGCTTTATCGAAGGCACAGATGTCCACCTATTCTCCAGAAAATCCAACAAGGATACCTTAATAATGAAAATGGGAATTTAAGGGGAAAAAATATATTATTTCTGAAGGTAAGAATTAGATCATATACTAAAGAAAGATTAAAAAAGATAGACTGCATAGAGATGACCTCCCATTGAACTGTGAACTATGAAGGACCACAGTCACAATGTGCAACCTTGCAGATGTTACTTAGTGGTAATATCATAGGATCATAGATTGGAAGGGACTTTTAGAAATCATCTAGTCCAACTTCCTGCTCAAAACTATCTTGACTACTAGAGAAGTTAGTTTAGGACTAACTTGAAAACTAGACCAAGTTTGTTCAGGGCCATGTCCAGTGAAGATTCACTGCCTTTCTGGACAATGTTTACAGTCATTACTTACTTTCATTACAAAGATTTATTTTTTTCCATATAATACATCCTCCTCTTATAGAAAAAGGGCTCACTTTTTCCCTCTTCTATTACTGTTTAATTAGGGAGCTTTTTAAATTTAGATAAACAGGTTAAATAAGATTAAACAGTGTTAAATAAGCTAAATAAAGTAAGCTGACATTTTGACACAGGTTAGATAAAAGAGCAGCTTCAGTCTACTGTTGTTGGAGCTAGCCTTAACTCCACCAGCTACCATGAGGAGGAGATCACCCCTCCATGATCCTTCCTCGCTGCCCTTCCCAGCACCTTTTCCTGCCCTTGCACTGTCCGCTTCTTTTTGCCAGCATAGTGTTTTAGTCAGGGGACCAAATCAGAGAAGAAAGATCAGATGAAAGAAGAGGAATGATCCGATGAAAACTGATCATTTGGTTAATCGGGTAACTTTTGGGCAAAGTATCATACAGATGTACTCTAAATTTAACAACCATCACCATCCTTCTAAATACACTCATTACTTGCAAGCTCTGCTTGGAAGAAGCTGCTGGGCTACATTCCCTGGGATTTGGTCCCTTCTCTACAACACAGAGAAAGTTTCAGGTTAATTTTGGACAGGGACAGACCAAAAGGTAGGATGGGCTTTGAAATTCCAAATGTGAAATAACGTTCTTGCGTTCTGTCTCCCAACAAGTGTATTTTGTTTACAGTTCTGATCAAATGCTTTTTAAAAAGGCACCTTGTCATTTGCATATATATTCTTTTCTGCCATCTGAGATGCATCTGTTTACTTTAGTGTCCAAATCAAGTTTACGGTAATATACCCCATCAATGTTTTAGAGCCAAAATAACTGAGGAAAAGAAAGATGTTTAATTTGTGAAATGCATCAACAGGATTGCCAGTGAAATTCTGACTCCAGACTGTTTATATCAGTGAGAATGTAGGAAGTGGAATGAACACAGCTTGAGTTTCAGATAAATCACTGAGCATGCTGTGTGGGCTGCTAGACAATCTTGCTTTGACTTATTAACTGAGCACATCCGATCTGGAGTCATCAATAGAAAAATAAATATGGGACTCCAAGATGCCATCTTCATAGAACTACTTTTCAAGCCCTGCCATACATGGTTGCTTTATAGAATTGTTGTTTCTTCTTTTGATGTTATACACATACACACACACACACTTGTATTTTCTCCAAAAATTAAAGATGGTCTTCCCCATCCACAAAACAATGAAGAAAAAATAGATTAATTTGCATTAGATAGAGTGTATTCAATCCTTCCTGTTGAGCATGTCCCTTTTGCATGGACTCATTCAATATACGTAGCTCAGAGATCAGAGGGTCAGGATTGCAGACACGTTAAACGCTGAGCATGAGCTGGCCAGGTAGCCATGTGAGCACGGTGCTGAGCCTGAACGGCAAGGTCTTGTCTTCAGCACAACTTCCTAGCTGCAGTTTAGCCCCACATCAGTTACAGTCACGTGTCTTCTGGTGAAGAGAGAAAAGGAGCAGAACTAGCTCCCAGCTGCTTGCAAAACACCATGACAATACATTCATTAAAACCTTGCTTAGGACAATTAGCTGGGAAGTAGGAGATGTGCATTTCAGCTCCAATTAGCACTGAAATATAATTAGTTCAAATACAATTAATCAGATATGCCCAAAGGCACATCTTTAAGCATCTGGATAAGTCTGCTAGCTGTAACAGAGGTACTTCTAGACTATGCAGTTCTTGGGCTAGATAGCAACAAACTGTCTCTCAAGAAGCTAAAATTTGGACTTCTGTCCTAAACAACTTTCTTCCTGCAGGTCCTGGCCCCAACTCAGTGGTCTCAGTCCTGCCCAGGGTCACTGTGCAACTATGTGATTGGAAGCAACCGTGCAACTATGGGCAACTATGCAACTGGAAGTCTAGGAAACACTCCTGGGACTCCTCATGGGAGTATGAAACAGCACAGTTGTGTGGAAAGGATGGATTCCCAAATCAAAAAACATACCTCTCCTCTCTGATCTTGTCTTCTGATATGGAAGCCCAATTATCTTCCTTAAAACACTGATACTAGGAATTGTTTTACATTCAAAGCTCTAAAACTTACATACTTATGACTTAGTCAGCCAAGATGGAATCTAGGCATAGTTTTATTATAAAAATTGACAGAACACAAGGAGAAATATCAACAACCTAACATGAAGTGTAGAAAGTTGATCTTATATTTAGAACTTAGTGAATCATATTACTACCAATTACTGCATTTCTTTAACCCAGTTCTATAATCATATTGTGTCACAGTTAAACCCAACACGAAATAAAACTACATCTCCAGTTCCCAGAGGCCCTTCTACCTACCCACGAACTTGATTATATCAGTAATAGAGTCAGGGGCTGAAGATAAAATCAGGGTAATGAGAGGAACTGAGTTCCTCCCTGCAAGGGAGGACCTGAATAAGAGAGGAAAAAAACAGCTCATCTTGCTGTTTTAGAAGATTACATGCACCACTATAGATCTACACTTGCTCGACACCTCAAGGCCTATTACAGCAACCTTAACAATCAGTTTAATGAAACACAACTCTGAAGAGAAAAAAAAAAAATGTAACAAGGCTGGTATCCTACACTGTAAAAACCACTTGTAACCTGTCACCAGCAGATTTATTTCACTTTTAGCAAATATTTCCAGTGCTCAAAGTCAATGTTGAAGAGCTACAAGTGTTCTAAGTGTCTATAGACAAGTGTTCTATTTATTGAGCCAAGACCTGAAACAGACTCTGTAGGCACCTGGTACTCAGGAAAATTTAACATTTTGCCTAAAATTAATGTTGATATTATATAAAAAATATTTTAGGAAAAAAAAAAGAGCACACAGGAACTGTGCTTGTGACATTGCTATAGAAATGAACTGCTGAAAAAATCAGCCCCTTCTGAGTTTCCACTGTTACTCCAGGTGACCAAACCTTCCATGGGGGTCAGGCATGCCACACTAGGTACCTATGACACCTCGCACAGCTCCAAGAGCCCCTTGGACCCCACACACCTACTGTGCTCCACCAAGACTCACCTTCATGCTGGGTGTCAGGATGGAGGCACTGGACAAAACAGAGGCCTGTTGGTTCCTTGGCCCTGGGAGATTTCTCAGCAGCACACGATTTAGATGACAAGTCAGCTTGTCAAGGACACTAGAGTAGCCTTTCTAATGCACTGAAGCTGACACGGCCTCTTCAGATTTGATTCCACTATTATTTTGTGAAAGAACAAAGCTGAGCTTGTAAGTTTTACAGGACTAAAACACTGTGGAAACCAGCAAGCACATGTAAACCCAAGGAACCAAGACCATCTTGCAGAGGCACGTAGGTCTTTAAAATACAGGCTCTGCAATTCAAGGGTTGAATTGGAAGAGTTAAATCATCATCATCCATCTCTCCTTCTGCAGGGAGAACAATAAGATTTAATGCATATTGGTGTAGCGCTCTGCTTCAAATGCTGACAGTTTCGATTTTATTTTTATTTAAATTTTCTGTTACCCATATGCTGATCTCAGCAAATGAAGTTGCTGCTTGAAGGAATAAACTCCCATTAGGATCGTAATTTTAAGAGACCAGCAGCTGCTTATACTTGTATTGTTAGATCATGTAGTCACTGCAGTGTAGTTAATACTATAATTTAGGGGTACTCAGGTTGGGGGCAAAGAAGGGAGCCTCAGAGCCCCATTTTATCCCAATATGTCTTATTCTCCAAATACCCTTCCTCAAAACAAATTACCCATCGAAGAATAACTAGACATCAATCCCAGTGAAGAAAATAAGCACATACCTTAACTACCAGGCAGAAAAGCCATGAAAGACTTTTCTTTTTTATGCAAGCTTAAGTTTAGGATACTCCAAGGATATCTACCTTGAAGATTTCTATTCGTAAGATGTTATCTGAACTAGTACAAATGCTGTAATGTTGAGGAAATTAGTCCTTGGGGAACTTTCTACTTTCATCAATTAATATAATCCCTCTAAAATGGGGCTCAGGTATCTTCAAACTTTACTGCAGTTGGACATATAGATAAACCCTGCATCCATATTTAGATATCTCATTAAATAAATGGACTGATTTGTCAGGTTGCTGACAACAAAAATTCCAGCAGCATTTCCCCTAGACATCCTGCAGAATCCTCAAATCAAAACACACAATGCTTCTAACAAAGCTCATGTTAAGAAAAAGAATAGTAGTATGCTGCCCTGTTAAATAATATTCTCTTCTTATCTATTTCCAGTGTTATGCAATCTGCTGTAAAGAATATTAATGTTCAGGTAAATACAAATAAACCATCACACTTCTTAACCTGCTGTCATAGTTTTGCTACTTCACACTAAAAGTAATGAATGCTCCCCATATCTAATTCCAGGAAATAAAATTTATGAACAGAAACAAAAAGAAAACATTTTGTCTACCAGAAACAGTATCTATGGAAAGGATATAAGATAAAATAAGTAACCATCACTTTCTGCTTCATTCATTTCAATTTAGCACCGAAGGACAAAAATATGTAAGAGATGCATTGACTAAGCCATGCAGTTTGCTACTCTGTTCAGAAGACAATGAAATGCCACTTGAAATAAAACAGGGCATCCTCAAATTAGAGGCTATGAATGACAGCATTGAGCCCTATAGCTTGCTTGGCTCTGATGATGATTTAACAAGCACAGTATTTGCAGAGACTACCATGTATAAGCAAAACTAACAAATCGAATCCATCAAATGGAAGGATTCCATTAGAAAGCCTCTCCCAGGCTCTTCAGTTTGTCAGTCCTTCAGGAAATGGCAAACCACTGCATCCATGCTAACTTTGTAAGAGATTCAGTGTTTCACCGTAGCTACCTCAGTATCCAGTTTCACCATAACACAATGAATAAAACTCAAAGTTCTCCCAGACACTGAAGTTGAAGCATACCTTCCCAAAAGAACATGTGTATGCAACTATACATGCAACTATATGTGTACGCAACTGCTCAACATGTCCAGTCTTTATGATGCACAAACTTTCCAGACTTATGCCTGCAAGAATCCCATCTCTTCTTCTTAAGGCTTCTCCAAAAAATGGCTTTATGGTACAATAAACTTCACTAACAAACAGCATATAATAATATATTCCAGCCGGGTAGGAAAAATGATGGGTAACAAGTTAGCTGAATATGAAAACACCCAATTGAAGCTTGCATGGGCATTGTTCTCTGTTTATTTTTGTTATATTAGCATAAGAATATACCCCATGATGTGTTAACACTCTTTTCTCACATAACATTTATCTTTATGGCCACTAAGTACTTGATTAAGTAACAATTTACTAAAACTTACCCATAAATTTCCAACTCTCCATCATCTGAACACCTCTTGTAGCCGATCTACAGACACAAGCATGTCTAACTTTAAGCATTCAAGATAAGATTTCTCCTGCATCAAAGTCTGCCTAGCTCACTTTAATTCCCACCACATTTTACCAGCAACGAACGGCTGCTCTATAGCTTAAGGGCTGCAGCATGCACATCAAATCACCCCGTTACACGGAACACACTTTCCGGTCTGGCAGTGATATCTCCATAAATATTTCAGGCAGTGATCACAGCAGCTGCTCATTATGTTTTAGAAGTTTTACAGAAAGTTTACACAGAAGTTGCTATGCTGTTCCAAGTACTTTTACGTTTGTTATTTTAATTAAACGAAGGGGGAAAAAAGCAATTTTGTCTTTCTCCTCAAACACAGGCAGCCTCCAAGCAGCAGCCAGCTTAGCTGCAGCAAGCACTACTGCAAAAAACAACTAACAAAACTGCAAAACAAACAAACAAAGAAAGAAAAAACAACCATCACCATCCCCTAAGCCCACACTACACACCTATGCATAGCAAGGAATACAAGGAATGGGAAATTCCATCGAAGTCAGCACAGCTACTTAAACAACCCGGTGCAATCCCCACACCGGTAGCATCCTGAATGCAGCCGTTGTAACAATTCCATTTACAGCAGCATGAGTCTGAACTGACAAAAGCTTTAAAATTACTTCAAATCAAGGATAGCTTTAGCACAGCATGCACATCAAATTGGTTGAAAGGGGGAAAGAAAAAAGAAAAGAAAATCAAAATCTTTAGTATCCACTGTGGTTGACTGAGTTGTGGTCCATCCTACCAATCTGATTTTCTATTAGTCATCTACTTCTGCATGTGTTGATTTGGAAGGTTTTTTACTAGGCAGGTTTGAATAACATTTTCTTCTCTAAAAGACCATTTCACACTGAATTATTTGATTATAATGCAGGGGAGCCCAGAAAACATCTTGTTTGCTTTACACACAATAACCCTTTTTCAGTTTGCTTTTCCTTTGAATGAAAGGAAACACCAGAGAGATAGATAGCAGAGGAAAACTCACTGCATTAGGCTATGTGGCCACCATTTGGAGGACTGCTCAGTGTCAACTGGGATAAGTCACTTCAAAGTTTGCATAGGATATCAAGTAGGAGAATACAATAAAACCTCTTCAGTAGCTTTAAGGATGCTACGGTCATCTCATGCCTCAGTATTAAACAGGAGAATAAAAACAAAACAGTAGATACTGGTATTTTCAGCTCAAAGCTAAGGCACTCAGTTGCCTTCAACACATACGTAGTCTTAAATTGTTTAAAAATAAAGAAAAAATTTAAAAATACATATCAGCCTTTTTAATTAAAAAAAAAATTACCACAGGCCTTCACTGAGTTACAGCTTCAACTTTCAAACGTTTAACATGCTTCAGCTGCACAACTCAGAAGGCAAGAAAACAAGAAGTGGTATTTGTAGTATAACAACAGTCAAACTTCAAAAGGCTTAGGTCTACTTTGCACAACAGCTCAAGGACTAGAGGAAACAAATCCCCCACCAGGTCTATCTGCAAGTCTTGCCTATGAAGTCCCACAAGCAGATGCAGCCAGATAAATCAATCGCCCCTTTCCACATCACAGCCACAATTCTCCTTCACTGAAATGAAAGCTTCATTTTCAGTTTCACCTCTTGTAGTAAGCCTCTCTAAAAGACAGTTTTTTTTTAACCAAGGAGCTGAATTTTTAACATATTGTGTGAGAGATAGATTTTTATTTTATTTTATTTAGGAATCACTTAGGCAAACTGGCCACTCAAAAATCTATGGGCCCAGATGGGATGCACCCAAGAGTGCTGAGGGAACTGGCCGAGGTTATTGCTCAGCCTCTCTCCATCATCTTTGAGAGGTCCTGGAGAGCAGGGGAGGTGCCCAAGGACTGGAAGAGAGCCAACGTCACTCCAGTCTTCAAAAAGGGCAAGAGGGAGGAGCCGGGCAATTACAGGCCGGTCAGCCTCACCTCTGTCCCTGGAAAGGTGATGGAGCGGTTCATCCTAGAGAGAATCTCCAGGCATATGGAGGAGAAGAAGCTGCTGAGGAGCAGTCAGCATGGATTCACCAAGGGGAAGGCATGTCTGACGAACCTCATAGCCTTCTATGATGGGGTGACAGGCTGGCTGGACGAGGGGAGAGCCGTGGATGTTGTCTACCTTGACTTCAGCAAGGCTTTTGACACCGTCTCCCATAATATCCTCATACGGAAGCTCCGGGAGAGTGGACTAGACGAGCGCACGGTGCGGTGGATCGAGGGCTGGCTGGATGGCAGAGCTCAGAGGGTGGTGATAAATGGGGCCGAGTCCAGYTGGAGGCCTGTGGCCAGTGGTGTCCCCCAGGGGTCAGTGCTGGGCCCAGTGCTGTTCAACCTGTTCATCAATGACCTGGACGATGGCACGGAATGCACCCTGAGCAAGTTTGCAGATGACACCAAGTGGCCGACACTCTGGAGGGCTGTGCTGCCATCCAGAGGGACCTCGACAGGCTGGAGAGTTGAGCAGAGAGGAACCTCCTGAGGTTCAACAAGGACAAGTGCAGGGTCCTGCACCTGGGGAGGAATAACCCCAGGCACCAGGACAGATTAGGGGTCAACCTGCTGGAAAGCAGCTCCACAGAGAGGGACCTGAGAGTCCAGGTTGACTAAGTTAACCATGAGTCAGCAGTGCCCTCGTGGCCAAGAAGGCCAATGGAATCCTGGCTGCATCAGGAGGATGTTGCCAGCAGGTGGAGGGAGGGGATCCTGCCTCTCCACTCAGCTCTGTTGAGGCCACACCTGGAGTATTGGGGGCAGTTCTGGGCTCCCCAGTACAGGAGGGACGTGGAGCTTCTTGAGAGGGTCCAGAGAAGGGCAACCAGGATGATTAAGGGAATGGAACATCTCTCGTGCAAGAAGAGGCTGAGTGAGCTGGGCCTGTTTTCTCTGGAGAAGAGAAGGCTGAGAGGGGATATGATTAATATGTATAAGTTCAGGAAGGGAGAATGCAGGGAGGAAGGGGACAGGCTGTTTTCACTGGTGGCCAGCGACAGGACAAGGGGTAATGGCCACAAGCTGGAGCACAGGAAGTTCCATCTCCAGGTGAGGAGCAACTTCTTTACTGTGAGGGTGACGGAGCAGTGGAACAGGCTGCCCAGGGAGGTTGTGGAGTCTCCTTCTCTGGAGGTCTTCAAAACCCACCTGGATGCCACCCTGTGCCACATGCTCTAGGTGTGCCTGCTTGAGCAGGAAGGTTGGACTAGATCATCTCTAGAGGTCCCTTCCAACCTTGAATATTGTGTGATTTTATTTTTAGTAGCCTCACCTTCCCTTTGGGTTCCATGCTTTTAAGGAGTGCAAGAGTTTGTCTTGACCATAATAGGCAAACCTTTCCATATGCAGACCCACTGCCTTGAACCAACCTCTCATGGGATTGCTTTTCTCCCTCCCTTAAGAACATTCATGCATCTGCTCAACTCGAGGCCTAGAGGTACCTTTTGAAAACTGCCCACATGACTGAAGTTCAATATTTGCATGCAGGTTTGATCCAGGTTTGCTCCAATAATATACGGTCAGACACCAAGCAAGACCTTTTCTACTGTGCTGAATAGGTGCATGACAGATCTTCAAGAGAAAGCTGTAAGAGTGGTTATTTCAAGCTCAAAACAGAAGTCCTCCGTCATCCAGGTCCTAGGAAATTCTTTGGAAAGAATAAAGCTCTTATTTATTCCTAAAACTCTTTGTGGGAAAAAATAGCAGAGCAAGACAAGACTAGAAGAGTAAATCATCACCCAAGTAAACAACTATGTCCAGGTCAAAGGAAACCACAGGGTTTTACAAGCAGGAACAAGCTCACCCCCAAGCAGAGGACGGATTCAAACGGGTTTCCCATGGGCTTTGCCTACACCCCAGCATTCCTCCAGTCTTCCTTGTGCTCCCCCAACCCCTGCCCTCCTGGGTTGGATCCACACACCATTGCCAAGCTGCTTCCTGGCTCTGATAAAGAGTTTTAGTGCTAAGACTTTCTTCAGTGAATGGCAGCCAGCTGTCAGCTTTGAGGAAACTTCTGGGAATTTCACCTATTTGTGCTTTCTGCCTCCATCAAACTTGGTCCTGATTCACTCTCATCCATGAAAATCTTTAAGGAAGATGAGGTGAAAATCTTAAGGAGGAAGGGAACCAACAGTTTCTCAAGGAAAACAGGCAAACAAAAATTTCATTGCACGTTATCTCAAATGATAGGACAGGCCAAAAAACGCTGATCCATGCTCAAAAGAAAATCTTACGATGGCAAGCCCTGCTGGGAGAAAAGGAGATATTGGCACATCTTTTTGGTAAGGAGGGAAACAGAGAAAAAAAAAGAAAAAAAAAAAAAAAGCCCTATAAAGCTTTACTAAAAGATAAATCACTTTTACAGCACCAAAAAATAAAACTTCCTTTTTTAAAAAAAGAAGTTTATATGTTGCATCTTGGTTCTTCTTGTTATCCTGCCACAGCTTGCAGCAGGCACACAGCATCAAATTCATTTCCAGGGCTTCAGAGGTTATGCCTCTACGCAATCAAGCACTGTGTTCCCTTAGGTACCAATAACTGACTTACAAAGCATTTCAAATGAAGGTTGTTCACGTTTACCAGAACGCAACACAATGGCAATGTAATTTTCTTAATCTCCTGTATGAATTTCCTTCCATGCATTACATTTTCATCCCTCATTTCTTTTGTCTCATTTCACGACTCCTATTATAGCTGCTTTAATATGCTTACTCGCCAATATCTCACTGGAACTGCTTCAATTCACTTACCATAAGTAATTAGCTCCGTGTTTCCGAGCCTCCATTATCTGTAGCTCAGCCTGCCCTGTTTGCTTCAGCATTTTTTTTTCCATTTTTTTCTTTCCCCCTCCTTCATCCCAAGTTTCTGAGAGCTGGGACATAAACTGCTACCCGCTCACCACTTGGAAGAAGAGCAACAGGAACCTGAGCAAAGCAGTAAGATGGAGAGATAGCTTTGCATTTAGTAGGAGGAGGGAGGCAATTGCTGAAAGCCTCCCATTGGGGCTGTCATATAGAGGAAAAGTGCAATACCGTGTCGCTCACATCAGGAGCACCCAGCTCATGTTGACACCCAACATCCACGGGAGCAAGGACAAAGATGCAGCTCCTCCACTCCCACCCTGGCAGCCCATTCACAGTGCTGGTTTGGTTGTTTGGGGCTACACCACTCACAAAACAAACAGTCATCACATAGTAGCACAGAACCTAAATTAAAGAACATACCTTTCCTCAGTGATATAGAATTTTTGCCAAATAATTGCTCTTATTTTGAAGAATCTCACGTATCTTTGAACACTGATGTGGAATCCAGGTGTCTGTTGAGCTCCAAATAAAGTGTTGCTGGTTACCAGTTAGAGAGGGTTTTCATTTTTCCTCAAACTCATTGGGAACTCAGTTGAATATGTGCACAGTCTAATCCCCTAGCTTAGGCACCAAAGTTAATTAATAGATGATACTTACTTGTTAAATTCATACTGTTAGGGGAAAACAGCATGTACACAGGACCCAGTATCTGTCATAATACATAGTCGAGAAACAACAAATCCAATATCCACTAAAATGTGATTGTCTCCATCAAGGAAGAGTGAAAAAATACACATACCTCAATGATGTTCAATTAGGGGACACATTTATAGGCAGATCACTTTGAGACACTAAGTAAAACAGGAAAAAAATGAAAGCCATGCTGTCCATGTATGATGGATGTAAAAGCTTCTATACATGCGCCTGACAGAAATGTGTTGATAAAGAATTCCACTGAACACTGTGAGAATCAAGTTCTCCTAAACTACGGATTTGATGTGTGCCATTCAGTTTACAAAGAACAGCATATAAGACAGATGATAGTTCTGGTCTCAGTTCAAATACCACAGACTCAGGCTCTGCTTGCATCATGTGGGGTTTGTGTGTCTACACATTCACACTGCAGCTGTTGTAAAATATATTTCTTCTGCTCTAAGCAAGACAGTAGCGCATGCGAGTCATTAATACAGCTGCTGATTTAAAAAATGGAGGTTTGATTTTTGCAGGCACTCACTGATTAATGTAGTATTTACTGAGATGAAAATAATATATGAAGCTATCCATCATAAAAATTAAAACAAACTTTGGATGATAATTTAAAATAATTAAATCTTAAGTCAACAGCAAAAAAAAAAAACCAGTTCCTTACTTTCTTGGAATTCAAATTATAGATGCTTGACAAATATTTTGAGTTAATTTCCAATTCTGCTTATATCTGTTTTAAAAATATGTTTTAATATGTTCTAAAACTGTTTTCTGCTTTAAGATAATCTAGAGGGAAAAATATTTCAAGCATGTAACAGTACTGAACACCAATTCCATAGCCAAAATTTAATATTTAGGCTGCATCTTCACCTCTCTGTTAGTGCAAACACTTCAATACATTTCCTTAAATTTTCATGACTGGCCACATAAATTCTTTCTTGACAAGTGATTTTCGTAACTAGGAAACCAATGTCCACACATATCTGATACCTGAAAAAAAATTATAAGATGCTTAGGTTGAAAAAAATAATAATCCTGCAAAGTACTACTTTCCTTCCTCTCCAGCTTGTATGCCTGTCCTAGCTCAGTCATGTCTTGCAGTTTAATGGCTATCAAAGGGTGTCACAGTGAAATTTGCACTTTCTTCAAACCAAGTGCCTGACTCCCTAAGTCTCCTTTACATGGCAGCCTCACTCTTCATTTGCCATGGGAGCTCCACACAAGCAACGTTTTACATTTTTTCCCCCGATATTTAATCTCTCTCTCTCTATATATATATATAAAACATTCATTCATTTCCTCTTGGTTTTGTTAAGCTTCTCTAATCTTGACCTAGCTCCCCTGTTGCCTGGGGATTCTTTCCTTTGAGACACCCAGGCAAGGACAGGAGGTGCACAGAGGCGCCTCATAAAAAGAGATGAGATCCTGCAGGAGCATGTTCATACATTTACCACATCACGAAAGCAACTGCTGCTGCAAAAGCAGAACTCAAGAGGCAGCACTTTTATTAACAGAATATTTTTGCAGCTGCTGCATATTTTCTACTCTGCACTTCTCAAAGTTGCATCTAAAACAATGCGGGACTTTTGTTAGCAGAAACAACAGAGCCATCTGCTGGCAAAAAAAAAAAAAGCTCTTAAAATCCTGTCTAAATCACAGAAATTAAAAAAAAAAAAACCTCTATATCACAGCTAAATCACAGCAGCGTGCTTGGCTACAGTAGCATGTTGCAGAAGTATTTCATGTATGTGTATTCTCTAATGGGAATACAACTGTTATTCTTCAAACTACAAGCCTTTTGAATAATTCCGGATGTGAAAGATGCTTTTTCAGTCATTTTCTCCGGTCTGTTTGCACCCAATCTACTTTTACAATGTTTACACCAAGAAGCAGCACAGGGCCTTTTTCTCCATTTGAATCAACATATTCAGGGACCCAGAGACACAAGCACAAGGATGCTTCGAGCCAGGTACATGTCCAAGCCAAAGCACAAAGTATTTCAGAAGTAGCAGTACATACACTAACCACATGCAAAATAAAACTCAGATTCTTGCCCCTTCTCGAAGTATTCTTGAAACTAGGAAGCATGTGCTCTTGCCATTGCACTGAATTTCAGCACTCAGCTTTCATGACTGTTCAAACACGGACAACTACCTTAGTGTAATGGGGATTCCAGCCTCCACTCTTCAAATGCAGCTTGGGATTCCCTTAAAATCTTCTTTCCTATGCAGAAGAGGGACAAAGGGGAAAAAAATGAAAAAGAAATTAAAATGAAATAAATCATTGATTTTGAGCAAACAGAGTTCAGACTACAAGTTTACCCGGGCTGTAACACCCACCAGAGGCTGCTCTCTTGTTGCTCTCCAGGAATCGTTCAGATCTTGGTCTCCTTCTGAGCAGACAACCACAAGTCAGCTCTAGGCTCTATAAAACAAGTCTCTTACAGGCTGTTTAAGTATTACCTTAACCAAAACAAACAGCTCCATTTTAAGGTCAGCATGCCCAAGAAAAGGTGAATAACATGAGTAGCTGCCGCTGCTCTTGTTTCTACCTGCTGCTGCTGAGGACATGATGTAGAGTGGACCTGCTCAGAGAGCAAACCGGGCTCTCATACTCCAGTGCACGCTCCCAAACAGGGCAGTTTTTGGAAAGCAAAACCTATCATTCTACACAGCAACAATGAAAAGTCTCAAGTGGCATCAGATTTTAAAAGCGAGGCTCCCTATGGCTAACTCGTTGGCAGAACAGGCAGCTCCATTCTTTTTTCCTGTCCGTTCAATGGCACAGCAAGCCACAGAAATGCAAGCTGTTCAAACTTCACAGCATGCAGAAGGAACAAACGTGCTGTAAATACGTTGTCTGCCTTGCCACAAGAGTAAATGAAGGTATCAAATATTTCCAACTGCTCACCTTTCAAACAGAAAAAAAAAATGTTGTTACTCAAAGGAAAAAAAAGTTGCTGAAATGTGGAAATTCAAAAATGACTCTTGAGAAACATGCAGTCTACTAGCAAGTACTAGCAAAACACAGAAAAGGTTCAAAAGAAATCAAGAACAATCCCACCTACTAACCCCGACTTAACTTTATAAATATTTTTTATGTAGCTGCTTTCCATCTTGATGAGCATTGTCATTGCTTCTAAGCAAAATTAAGAGGAAAAGCTTTAAATAACCATTTTCAATAGTGAATGTGTGTCACTAGGGCAAAAAGGGGTTTTTTTTTGTAGAACAACAAAAGAACTACTCTTCTTCTGCCGTAGAAGAATATTTCCAAATGGCAGCAGCGGTTTTTATTACAAAAAATCCTATATTTTGAAAAATAAAATACGCTTTCAGGACCACAAGGCCCTTCAAGTGAGATAGCAATAGCAGCTGATTTCAAAACCAAAAGAAATGAGAGTAATTCTGCTGAATTTTCTTAGATAAGCACCAAACCATCTCAAAAAAAAAAACACAGCGGTACCTGTAAGCACATGGAGAGTCCCTTGCAAGGAGAGATGCACAAGGACTACTCTGAGCAAGAAAAACAGGAAATATCAGATTAGATGGTTATCTATGAGAGAAAGGATGCCTCTCGTCACAGAATAACTTAGGTTTGAGCCTTGCTCAGAGCAGGGCTAAGGTCCCACTTGGGCCATCAAGATTTTTCATTTACACACATGGCAGTAGCTTATTCCTGGGACCTCCAAGCCCTAAACAAACTACGTGACAGCCCAGGCAGATTAAGTTACTTTGTGGGGCTATTTAGTGTGACAATAACAGAACTACGTATTTTTGCTGAGACCAGACCTTCCTGAACAAGGAGGATTCAGTGATAATATTTGTGGACACAGAGTTGAAGTTCTGGGAAAGTTTTCTTACGTCTCTGGTTTGTGTTTGATCATAATCCTCTTCTGAATTCAGAGGCAGGCTGGCAAGTAAGCAAACACTTTTGATATTCATATCTGAAAACATGTTGCTATTTATTCATCCCAAGTATTTTACAAACATCTATAAGCACCTGTTAGTGGAGCTGTACCCCACTAACCCAACACACAGCATCTTAAAACAGAGGAAAGGAGGAAGAAAGAAAAAGCAGCAGCCTTGAGACACTATTTTTAAGACTTAGAAGAAAAAATAAAAAGCACCAAAAAACTAGCTACATATTTTAGGGAGTTCTAAAGAGCATTTTTTCACTGCAAAAGTGACAGACAATTACCCAGAGAGGGCCTCAATAACATTTGGGACATTTTGAGCTGCAAAACAATACACTAGGACTGCAAAATAATATATTTTAGGTTTACAAGCTTATTTCTGGCTCGCAGATAAATTAAAAACTCAACTACAGTGCTTGCTTGGCCAACTTCCATTTGTAATAGAAATTGTTTCTAAAAATGACTGCATTATTTAGAAGACAACTTTCTAAAAGCTTCAAAATGTATTTTAGACAAGAGCCAGGATTGCTGAGACTCCAGATCTATGGTAGTTAATAAGAAAACCAGGATACATGTCCATGAATTTAGCAGTCCCAGCACTCTAAACAAGAGTTCACAGAGCACATACAAATCTGCCGTCAACTGCTGTTTATAAAGATTTTATCAAGCGTGTGCTGCTAGCGTGAAAAGGACAGCCATCACCCCCAGCAAGACACAAGCACAGTATTAAGTTGTTAAACACAGTTTAATGGAAGATACCAGCTGAGATAAAAGCCCCGGGAAAGGACACCACAAGAGCAGATAGGTCTTCCTCGGCAAAAATCCAGGTAGAAATTACAGAACATAGAACAGAGATCATGCTGAGCAGTAGCTATTGCTTTAGAGAATTAATTTAACTTTGCTAATCACTGCTAAAATAAGGGTTTGTTTCCCCATGAATGGATGAACTTGTTTAGGACACAGTTGTCAGGAACCAAGACAAAACTGTAAATATTTGCGGTCCTTCCTAATCGTGCTGCTGATTCCCCCAGGTTAGCAAGTGTAATCTTTAACAAGTCACAGGGCAACGAGGTTGCAACAGCCTTTAGCATTAACTGCTATTGCACGCGGTGGCACCACTTCCTTCCCTCTCTGCCCTGGTAACTGCTCCAGCCAAGGGCCCTGCAGCCTCTCCAAAAGAGGAAGCTGCTCTTGCTCTGCCCAAGTTTTGCAATGCCCAGTCATGCTGCCCAGCCAAGCCTGTAACCTATGAGCTCAGGCCAAGTCACACCAAGAGGAGAAAGTTTAGTTTCTGCCTCAGTTGTAGTGAAGATACTAAACATAAACTGAATTGTAGTAAAGATTTGCTATACCTCACAAGCTGTAAGAGCCAGAAGCTGAGCTCAGTTTTAAGCTCCTTTCCCAAGTTTGATGGAAGGTGCTATGAGGATTACTCCTCAGAGGACAAGTTACCCATCTTGCCTTGGTCCCATTTATCAGGAAATTGTTATCTTTAGACCTTGAACTGAAGACAAAAAAACAAAGCTGTTACAGTCCTCCCCCTCTTCCACCTCAGCATGCACGAAGCTGCGTGCATGGAGGATGCGTAGCCAGATCTGCTTCTCACCAGGTCTGCTTCTCACCTGCTCAGAAGGACCAACTAAAAACTGTCCCCTTGCTGGTGCCTGTACACCTATTCATTGTCTTTCCAGCACTTTGTTTCTTCTAGTGGAGAAGTCACCACATAGAAAGAATCTAGCCTGCGAGAAGCTATAAGAAAATAGCTTTTATTTTCAAATCTCATAGAAAAATCTTAACAATGGCTGAAGAGAAAAGCTTGACAGCAACTTGCTTTATACATCCCAGATAGAAAATAAGGCACTTAAATTAACAAACATTTTGCTGTTATAAGTCTGGCTGGCCTGTATTAACTATTTACATTTTTCTACAAATACTAAAAAGTGAACAGTTTGTGCCATTAAGACAGCATGTAAAAATATTTTTAAAACATGTCCATATTTGCACATTCCCAAGTGTATCTAGAGTCAAAACTTCCATCTATGGTACTAGTCCAGGTGACGTGCACATTAAAATCCTCACTGATAGTTCCTTTGGATGGATCCAGTTACGTATTTCCTGCTACTAGTCTCACGTATTACTTATAAGCAGCAGAAACATGTCCTGCAGTCAGTTCAGTTCAACTCATCTTTCTTCTTGCTGAAGAGTCTATTCCATTTTGTTTCACTTAAATTAGGTGTCAAAATTTGCAGTCAGCCACCTGGAAAACACACCACTTCTTGGAAACACATAGTAGAAGACCTAAGATCATGCGCAGAAATTAGTGAATACTACAAATTCACAAACATTTTAAATTGCTTAAGATTTATATATTGCTCTTTTATCCTTGGGTAATATTGTACAGTAATTTTGGTACAAATGTTGTAATAGAGCTTATTCCTATGGGCTTCTTTTGAAAGTCCCACTTGGCTCAGGATTATGTGCACACAGCAGACACCATTTCTGAATCCTTCTGCGACAGAGCTGAACTTGCTGGTGGAGGCTTATACAAACAGACCGCCACGATAACAAAGACGATGGTGATGATCTTACAAATAACACCTGGAAGCAAAAGTAAAAAACAGGACAGTTCTCACTGGAAAATCACCTTCAACAGCAGACAAGAGCATTTGTTACTTGTAAAACTTCACACAGCAAGCTCCAGTGAAAGACTCTGACTGGATGTGATCAACTGCAGGGAACTTTGGAGGAACTACAGAGACTGGGTTTAAACAAGTCTTACAGCTGCCTGCTGGTTCTTGCTTGGTGCAGCTATTTCCATTCCTTCAGCTTCTATTTCTCTCCCCCACTGCAGCCTGAAGCATGCACCTCCCTTACTTCTCGCTTCATTACAGTTCTTGGCCTTTTCAACATTCTTTCCCCACACACTGCTGCTCCCCATGGACAAACCTCTTAAGTATTCAGCCCTCAGCTACCTTACAAAAAGCCCTTCAGCCCTTCATTGATACCAAGGGATGTTTGTACAAAGACAAATTAGGAGGGAGCGCATTCAGTCACCAAAGGATGACTGAAAGATACTGAGAACTGAAGTTGCTCGTGCTATTTTTTCAGGTTTGAAGATTAGGTACTAGCAGTTCAGTTAACTGGCAATTTGAGTGCGATGACTACTAGAAGACAGGACAACGGCAACTATCACACATGCAAACTTACACACTCCCAAAATACTCATGCACACACGGCCCATGCACACGCACACCTGCAGGCAGCTGTTACACACACACAGAAGTTTGACCAGTGTTTAGAGATGTTTTCACACCTGACATTAAGGTAATGAAAAAACTGATATAAAGGAGTGAGAAAAGGCTTCAGACCATAAGTTGCTGACAAGCCAAGAGAAATTAGACTGAGATGTCTGTGAATTCTATATAATTCTATAAAATTCAGTTCAGAAAATAATAGGAGGACACTGAAAAGCAGAACTACTTCAAAATATTATGTCATAAAATAAACTTCCACTACCCATTTGTGATAACATCTCAGGGGAGTCTTTCTCCTTCTCTGACGTTTTGCTTTTTGATATTTAAAGACAACCCAGATGGATTTTTCTTTTATTTTTACTTTAAAACTGCTTCTAGGAAAGCTTTTAAAAGTTTAAGGTGCCATTCTAAAATAGCCTTGTTGCCATCTAACAGTCAAGGACATTATTCTCTTGCACACGTACTTCATATGTAGAAGAGCCACTTACTTATACCCATCAGTAGATAAGCCATTCTTTCATTATCATAAACCCAACAGGCTCCTTTAACTTTACATTCATTTATATCCCATAGAGTACAACTGTTGTCTATTGCCACACCAAACAATATTGGTCCAGGAATAGTACCTAAAGAAAAAAAAAGTGACATTACTGAGCACTTCAAGTAATTGGAATTAGTCTTATTTTACCTGAATGGACACAACGAAATTCTGAAGTACTGCGGAACGAGATCCACCCTCCATAAATACTTTGTTCAAAGTCATACGATTCACATTACATAGCAACTGTGCCTCTTCCACTAATCTCAATTAACAGGTAGCATGCACACAGCAATTCACTTTTTCAAGCAAAGATTTTCTTCAGAAGTCTGAGCCTCTCAATTTTCTAAGCTTTCATAGGAAGATAAAAGTCTGAGTAAAACCTTTGTTGGGTAGAGGCAGAAGTAATCAAGGAAGTAGAATTCTAAGCAAAGAAAAAGGCCCTTTCTTCAGATCAAATATACCAATCAGCTGCAAAAGAAAAGCATGATACTACATTCAGTTTTACATTATTTTTCCATCAAAAGTATACAAGCTTTGGTGAGAAACCCCACGTGGAACAGGTTTTGAAGTTATTCCTTTTTAGAATTCAGTGGATTTACATGATCTCTCTTACTTCTTTAGATGCAAAACATCTGTGCTTGCAAGTACAGCCCATGTTACTCAAACACCTTCAGTGTACACAGCACGATTACTCACCCTGTTTAAGGTTTAAGCTGATCTTAAGCTAACACGCAGTTCTAACTGCACTACCCAGGCTCCCTGTGTGATATGTGGTATCTACATCCTCTTTAGAAGGAGGAAGTCAGGTTGGGCAGTGATAAAGCTTATCTAACTTGTTGGCAGCAGTGCTGCTGGTGCTGCCTTCTTCACATGCACTCACTGGGCACCAAGTCCTGCCCTCTGCTCCACAGTGGAGTCTGAGTACTAAACCACAGATGGCTCCTGCCTTTTACCAAGCCTTAAAGCATCATTTTTAAGGTTGAAAAACCATCGAGGAAGTGGGGAAGAGAGACAGTTATTCCAACTGGAAGTCATACCCAGCAGGCGCAGAAACACGGACTGCACTCCAAGGGCAAATGAGCGCTGCTTATCTGGCACACACCTGCAAAAGAGATTCGGAGTCTAAGGACTTGGGCTTCAGGAACTTAGAGGAGTTTGCATCCTTAGCTCCTTAATAAATATGCTTTGTCTTAATAAATGCTTCTAACTTATTGATTGAAGATCTTAGAAATGCAGAAATTAATCTTAGAAATTACAGTGGCATAAAATAGAAACCTACAAAAAAGATATCAGAATATGATACTTTCTTCACATTTAGCTATTTAAATTAGTTCTTGAATATTCAAACTGTGCTCTTATCTCCTCCAGAGAAGCTGTTTCACTGTTTTAGTTGAAGCGCATGAGGCTTCCAAAAGTCCTAGTGTTATTACTTAATAAAACTGTCAGCTCTGCATTTGAAGCCCACAGAAACATTTTGCATTTTCCTGCCCCCAGGCTAGCATGGCAAGCTGTTAAACGCCCATTTACACCAACCCTGAACAGGAGGCTACTACAACAAAGCAGGGTTACAGCATCTCTCCACTCTCTTTCCAGCCTAGAAAGCTGGAAAAATAGGATCTTAAAAAACACTCTTAAAAAAAAATGCACAATATTTCTAAGTCTGTACATAACCATAACCATTTTATTCTTCTACCTAACAGGTATTAGAGGTGCAAGTCAGGTCTCGATTTAAAGTGAAAGCAAATATCCAGCTTTGGTGCACATGAGTTTTAGGGATGTAAACTCATCAAATTACTTAACAGGAACATATAAGTCACCACATTTTATATCAAGAGCTACCACAGAATTCCATTATTACAGCCTTATGTATCATATGTAAGGCAACAGAGACTGCAACATCTAAATTGAGGACTCGATCTGAATTTGAGACAGGAATCAGAGGATAAGATGATCAACTGCAGATAATTCTTCTTCTAAGTAGATAGAGGACCATTTTGCTTTTCCTTTGAGGAATTTCAAGTCTTGACGTACTACCATAAACAGTATTACTGAACATTTCTTCATCCAAACACAGGGTACATTTATTATTTTCTCTCTTTTCACTAGAGGACAACAAATGAATATAAAGAACATCTACTAATCAAAAACAACTACAGAGAGACAGTTCTTGTTGTCAAGCACTGACAGCTTACTATATGAAGTACTAAAATACAAAATTCACTACACACTGATTTGAGTCTACAGGAAACAGAAAGAAGATTTACCAGTAGCAGGTTTTTTTTTTTTTTTTTTTTTTAGGAATTCATGTTACCTACTTTTCAATCTAAAAGACATACCTGAGAATGGCCACAGTTGTTGGAGTAACAGCCATAAATGTAAATACAACAGCAAAGAAGAAGAATGTCAGAAATAAAGGTAAAAATTTGCATTGTACTGGACATTTCCCAGGGATAGCTTCATACAGATAGTCCTCTGAATTATTTTCTTTTTCTAGTGTCCCAATACAGGAACAGTTGTAGAAAGTCTGTAAGCCAGGAAGCAAGTGTTAGCTCTCTATTACACTGGGACTAAAACTAATGCCAAAGATGTTGAGGAGTCCCGCATCCCCCTGGGCACAAGAACAAGCAATAACATTACAGCATGGAAAATGCATTACATGGCACTGCAACTCTTTTGTATTTTGTAACTGGTTTAGGAGAACTAGACTAATCTAGCTTGAGTAATAAGCAGTTTGTAACCTAAAAAGATGGTGTATGCTGCCATTTTGTGGACAAACAGGTTTTGAGGTACATCATGAGAAATCTGAAAAGCAATCATTCACAATCAATGTGATTGTGAAACAATAGTTTTACCTTCTTTATTTAAATCCATCTGATCCATCTGTGGATGGATCCACCTGTGTTTATTACTAAAGAAATCAGTGAAATTTCAAGATATCCACAGCAGGGAGTAGCTACCTTCTTACATGTTACTCCGAATAATACCTGCTATCTTACTTATATCTTAACAATGTTATTCATATCTGATGCAAGGCTGTGAGGAAGATGGGGCCAGATTCTGCTCAGTGGTGGCCAGGGACAGGACGAAGGTCAGTGGGCACAGACTGAAAACCCAGTAAATCCCACTTGAGTCTCCCACAGTTTAGTCTTTTTCTTCCCTGCACTGCTTCCATATCCTTGGTCAGGGGCTCCTTGTGCTAGCAGAGATAAGCACATTTGCAACAAGAAACCGAACAGCTAAAAACCATTTCCACACTCATTCTACTGACAGATGTCTGCCTCAAAGCTGACATTAAGTTTTCCTGCAATCACAGAGATGAAGATGAAGTAGCAATCACAGAGATGAAGAAATATTGCAGTTTGCGGTCTAGGGAAAGAGCATTTTCCTTTTATTTGCATTCATCCTGTAGAATCTCATACAGTATCACCCACCTACAATGAAAAGTATATGATAATATACCTTTTTGTTCTTGTCGGAAAA
Source organism: Nothoprocta perdicaria (assembly GCF_003342845.1). NCBI lineage: Eukaryota > Metazoa > Chordata > Aves > Tinamiformes > Tinamidae > Nothoprocta > Nothoprocta perdicaria. The sequence continues at coordinate 3,629,064 of NW_020455588.1, forward strand.
CTGTGCAGTACATCCTGCAAAACAGGGAGAAAAATACTGGACCTCATCTCTGCCACAGACTGGGTAATACATGGAGCGCAGACACCTGCAGTCAGCATTGCACGGTGCTGTCAGGTTATGCAACATGCCTGTCCTGAAAGAGAAAGGTTAACAATAGTCTAAAAACAGTAGACATGCAAATAAGTAACAGAATTTACAGGTTCACGAATCACAAAGTATTTAGTTCATGTGATTAATTCGCTCTCACGTTTAAAAACAAAGCTATGATCCAAGAAGCTACAAATCTAGAGGGGGAATTCCATCTATTCTGGGCCTTGTTATCTTTACTCTATCATTACTCCCATTGATATCTCCAATTTCCATTCCAAATAAAAGAGAAAGGAAATTCCACGTTCCATCCCAGTTCTCTTGTATAATCTCTTCCTTCCCACACACATACACACTTAAGCTCCTACAGCTCTCACTTTTACCTAAAGAAACCCCGAGACTTAAAACAGTGTCTAACTGGTAATGTCTACTTTATGATCAACGTCATTTTTTGTTTTAGATTCAAGGCCAACCTTTTTCTACTTTCTACTTCCTTAAAAGCCTGCTAGGCAGACATCTGCACTGCTCCAGAAGGAAGGTGGCTGCAACCACTAGCTGCAAGGTGCTCTCAAAGTCTTATCCCACCCAGAAAAAGCCTTAAAGATTTGTCTCATCTGTGGAGAGAATTAACTAAGATCAGAATTTAACTTTTAGAAACTACCGCTACTCAGGCTGGTAGGTTCCTCAGGTTCCTGTATAGCCATAATAGTGCCAGACAGATCACCTACGTTTCTTCCAAGGAATTTCAGATGGTTACCAGTACTGGCAGAGGAAATCATTTAGCTAGGAATTGAACAAAGGATTTATCAAAAATACTTCTCTCAAGTGATTAATGGATTATCGTAAACCCTGTCCACAGTAACCTATGCTTAGAGTCTATTCTATTAATAGAAAATCATTAACATGCTAAGCACAACTGTTAAGGTATCTTTTACTTTTTACCTATGCAGTCTCCAAAGTCTCAGAGGTGACTATGAGATACAGAGAGCTTTATACCCTCCTCAGCATTTTTCATCTTGTGGAAACAGAATGCTTGCCATGAAGGCTCCCTTCAGTCTTCAGAAGTCTGAAGCATCCTTGTAGTTTATTTTTTTAGAACCCACTGCTTCATTTGTTCCATAATATAAGCAAGAGCCAATCTCTTGGCTGTTCTCTCATGAGCTTATGAGTTTCACTGCATATTTTAGTTGCCCATTCCTTCATGCAAAGCAATTTCAGAAGCAACACTATCAGATTATCAGCTCTCCTCCTGACACACGTCCTGCATCAGGTGAGCTATCTGCTAACACATAACAGCAAACTAGAAAAACTCCTCATAATTGATACAGAGTACAAAATGTCTTGTTTTTTCCCCCAGGACTGATTAATTCCATATTGCTCTGGATAAAAAGGAAAAAAAAATCAACACTGGAACAGTTACAACTAGATAACTCAAGTTATACAGAGCTCTTAACTTTTAAAAAGCTCACTTAAGGTAAGGAAAATAAACTGTTCATCTGTACCTTACTTTTTGAACCTTCAGCTTAACCAGAGCACTTGGTTCAGAATTAAGGCAAGTTTCACATTCTGCTTTCTACATAACCTCTTGGGCATTGTTATATGCAGATTTTCTTGCTCAGTAACTACCTATAAACTTAAAATCAACGTTTGCATCAGAGTTTTTACAGCTGTAGAGAAAGCGTCCAATACAGCTGTACAGTAAGTATTTTCCATATCCTAAAGCAATGCCATATTTTAAACATCAAATGTCAATATGGGCCTTTGACTACAAAGTCAGCTGATACAGCAAGCTGCATGGATGAGAATGGGAATGAGTCATACACTAGGCTTTAAGGATTTTTCCCCAATTACTAGAAGTGTCATTTCATTCATTTTGTATGCAAAAAAAAAAAAAAAAAAAAAAACGAACAGCAGAAGCACCACATTGCTAAATTTCTATTCTACCTCTAAAGTTTTTACCTGACCTTCCTGGCATCACTGAAATTACCCTTCTTTTATACGTCTCAAGTTTAGGCAAACAAGGTGACACATCTCAGATGCTTCGGGCATACGTGTGCAGAGCAGAGCTTACCAGGCAGTGCCATGAATGGCTTGGACGCAAGCAGCGAGAGGCATATGGCAGGCACATCATAATATATTCACACGCACTGAGCCAAGTTTAAGCTGAATTTATCTTCTTAAAATGCAACAGCTAATGCTGCTAAGAGTTGGAAATCTGATATCTAACCACCTATCGCCACCTTCTGAATCACTGTCCTGTTAACCTAACGTTATCTATTTCAATGTTTTTGCATTTCACAGAACAGCTGAGGTTGGAAAGGACCTCTAGAGATCACCTAGTCCAACCCCCTGCTCCAGCAGGGACACCCAGAGCACAGGGCGGCATCCAGGCGGGTTGGAAGATCTCCAGAGAAGGAGACTCCACAGCCTCCCTGGGCAGCCTGTGCCAGGGCTCCGACACCTTCACGGTGAGCAAATTCTACCTAATGAGATTTGCAAAACAGTTATTAACCTTCCACATTACACTTTTCCCCTCTCTATTGCTAGATGTTCTTCTCAAGTCAGTAAATAAAAATCATGATAAATATCAAGAGAAGCCATAGCCATGACTTAAATGGAGAATTATCTTTCTCCTAGAAGTATTCCCACTGTGAATTTTCTTTGTAGTAGAAGCTACAAAACTGTTTATCTCTCCCCCTGTTTTCTTCATTCTCAAGGTGCACTTCATGCTATTTCATCTGTGATGCATATGAAATACAGCGACCTCCCCCATTCCAATTAGGTACAAAAATGTCCTTCTACTCACTGGAGCATAACTTGCAGATTATACTTTTGGACAAGTTTTACTGTGACTAAATGAAATATTTGCCAGAAACTTGAGAAATGTTTGCCTAGTTGCGCAGTGCATTGCTCATAGTCATATTTATTTTAAGTGGCAGCTACGAGTTCCTGTGTGCCAGTCCATTGGAATCATTTTGCACCACAGCATCTGGCTCTTTGGCAGACCCTCGAACAGTTGGAGCTGCCCCTGGCTCTCTCAGTTCATGACAGACTAACTGATCACTGGAGAGTTTTCAGTTCTGGCAGAGCTGGCATCCCTTATTCCCCCTCCTAAGCATCCTTTGAAATTGTTTGAGAAATTAAGGAATAAACTACAAGATTATAACATTTAAGATATGATCATGCATTTTATACAATATGATGCCTAAGCTGGTGCCTTGATCACACACATTTGATGTTTTATAGCTGGTCCTAGGACTCCACTCAAACTTACTCCTGCAGAAACTTTTAAAATCTTGTTTTATGCTTACTGTCACTCTTCTGAAAGTTCTTCCCTTGCTATACTGATCGCCAGAATATGTTTTCTTCACAGCAACAAGATGACCATTTATCCTAAAACTCTGCTATTGCAGTTCGTACAGAGACCCCTGTATGATTCATAGATTATATTCTCATTAGGAAAGCAAAGCATGTTCTTTAGAGGCTCAAGAGAAAAGAATAGCTTTTGTTTATAGAAGTCCTTCCTATATATGTCAGACAAATATTTTGAATCATGGTATTGCTAAGCTGGGTTTATTTCACATATTTCATTCTTCACCTTGGCTCACTTAGTTACACTCTTTGCATTAATCTTCTGCATCTTGCTTTCAAATAATAGACATTTTGCCCAGATAAAATGAAGTCTTCTGTAAGTGGATGCTCAATGCACTAGAAACTGATACTACTCCACCTTGCCTTTTCTAGCGACAAGCCTGCAATCACTTTGCAGGCAGCTTCCATTACAGCTCATCTAATTATTCTCTCATGAAACTGCAGTGGATGGCAGATCCCTCCCCAGGAATAGTCTGCCCAGGTTGTCCACCACTGGGTAATTCAACAAGACTTAAGGGACCCCACTCTTGCCCAAACACAGAATTAGCCCTAGTCAGACCACAGTTGTCACAGCAAGAGGGTTACAGAAGTTGTTGTTGAACTGGCTGATTCTGCTCAGGACATTTTACTAGCTACACATAGTGACATTCTCCTACTAGTCTCTTACACAAAGAATCAAAGAAAAAGACTGAGTTCCAAAAAAACAGTTGAGTTTTCATACAGCAAGGTAAAGCAATATGAGATTTTAAGGAGTTTGTATTTTGTGAAATAGCTTATGTATTTTAAACATCAACACCGAGCCCAAGAGTGCATTAAAATATATTTACCCATTATATGTTTCAGAGACACCTGCGAATGGTTCATTCCCACATTTAGCAAATAAAAACACTGTGTTTAATAGTAGTGCCACTGAACAAGTGCCTATCATGAACTTGATTATGCTTTTGCAATCCATTTTGCACTTGGAAACCAAGAAGCCACTTATGATTTGGCCTAGTGCTGCTGCTGGAATTAATACAAGTCCTAGAGGAAAACAAGACACCAGCAATTACACACAAATGCAAGACAATTAGTGAAGCAATTTTGAGTGCAATTTTAAGAAAATCAAAGCAGTTACCTGTAGCTTTAGATGCACTACACATAATGTCATTTTAAACCCATCCTACCCGAATCTGTCAGCATGAGTAATTTAGACATTCCACTGAAAGGGATTTCTTCTACCCTTACATTATCTCTGGTCTCTTCAGAAGTACAACTTGACATGACAGCATGACTTAGTTGTCCAAAGCCAAAGCTGGATGCAGCAAACAAATTACTTTAAATTTGCCAACTGTACACTGCTATGCTTGGCAGGAATCTCCAAACACCAGCATATAATACCAGTTATACAAAACTTCAAAATGCTATTTCAATTCTTCTCAATATGTTTGTGTGCTTACCTGGTGTGTATATTACACATTTAAGCTGCAAGCTTCCTATAAAACATAAATCCTGTTGTACAATATATAGCACAACACACACGCAGCTACAGAAAGATAGTTTAAGTTGCTGAGACAGATGGATCCATTTTTCCATAATGGAAAGAGAGTAAGTTAAGATACTAGGTGAGTAGCTGAATTTTTTTTTCCTAGGACTAGTACACAAAACAGTCCAGAACAAACAGAAATAAATAGAACAAACAGCACAGATAAATGCATCCTGCACTGACCTGAAACAATTCATTTTTAGAGACAGTTCAAGTACAACAGAACTGTTAGATGCCTGCAGTCAACAGTGGTTTAACTAACTAACAAGGCTCCTGAAAATACTTCTTCTAGCTGGCTCAATATTCTTTCAGGTACAACTGGCCAGCTTTCAACACTATTGCAGGCATTTCCTTCAAGTTGCACATTTCATGAACACTACCAATATTTCCAATCCCAATTAAAAGAACGTAAGGCAAGCTGAGGGGCAGGGCTGAAAGCTTTCTACTTTATTGCAAATTACCATTTAAAAACTGGCTGTGGATTTCAATGCATTTCAATGTACAACTTGCAGGGTACTTTTTCATTTTGGTTGGTTTGTTCTTGGCAATGTCATTTACAGCAACAGTACTATTTTTCTACTATTATCCAGGAGAATGAGTGACTCAGAATGTACCAAGCATGTCATGTCTGTTGGGGCAAGAGCATTTCAGTTAGTGCTGCCATGCAGGCAGACGCTACAGAGCCTCTGTTGGTGTATCTACCTTGATCTGGTTGCTATTCTTCAAAAAAAAAAAAAAAAAATGTATTGGGTTAATGATTTATTCCTCCCTAGTGTGGCATCTCCATCAGATTTTCAGATTTGTTTTTCCAGTACTCAGCTTGTTCGACCTGTTTTTATCTGATATGCACACATGACAAGTGACAGGGAGCCAACTGCAGATGCACAGTCATCTCAGACTATATCCCAGCTAGACAGTTACGTTATTAAACGCTCACCTACCTACTGCAGCATTACAGTGGGATTGAAGCAAAAGGCCAGCCCAACCTTTTCTGGGGAGAGGCAGTGCTTTTTCTTCAGCTGCCTGTCAAGACTAATGCTTAGCATGCCTTCAGCTGACTTGAATTATGAAAAATTCAATGCTACTGAAAAAATAAAAAGGGCAGAAACAATTGCTTCAGATTCTCACAGAAGTTTCTCTGCTCAGAACTGTTTTACTAAGTCCACTAAACTGGCAGACAACTAGTAGATTTTCACCCTTGATGCACCAGCTTTCTTATGATGGGTAAAAACAGCTTTATATGAAAACTATAGAAATACAGCTTTTTAAATACGTCCACGGAAGTGTCTTGGACAGAAAGTACAAGGTAGCAGTAAGGTGTCTAGTACATTCTAAAATTAAAAACAAACAAAAAACACAAAAACAAACAAACAAACAACAAAAAAAAACCCATACATTACCTCCGAGAGTTGCTGAAAAACTTGATGTCTGTCCAAACTGATTTTCTATGAACTTGGGTAGAAATGTGGCGAAACCTGTGGCAATTAAAGCTTCCGAAGAACTTGCTATTATTAGACTCATGAGCACGGGATTCTTCAAGAGTATCTATGGGGAAAGAGTAGCATAGCACTCAAAATTATCTCACTGTAAAACCAGGTAAACCAGAACTAACTGTATTTGAAAGCAGCCCCTGTTAAGTTGAAGGTCATTAGCATGCTTTTCCTGCTTTGATAATCTTAAACATCAACTAAACGAAGCAGCAGCATGCATTGAAGATTTTCAGCAGCACGGTAAGCTTTGTTATCATAGAATGATAAAAAGAAAAACCATTACCTTTCTAGATACTCATGTAAAGCCGAAAAAAGTAAAAAAAATATACATTTTTTTAATTAAAAATTCCAGATTATCTTACCATGAGAGCTACAGGAAAGTCTTTAAAGCTTTTTCCAATGTTCTTGATTTTAACAAGTGCTTCACTTCCATCGTTATGTGTCTCAGAGATTTTTTCAGCTTGTATTTTTGCTGTGCCTACAGAAGGATATATTTTTGGACAACATACACATTGAACAGTATTCTTAAACTGCATAAATATCAAGTAATATCACAATAAAGACTTCTTCAGAAAACAGGCTCAAATTGTAAGTTTTGATTATTTTTTGATACAAATCAATAAGCAGTAACTTATTTTTGTTTAAAGAGGCATTTGGCTGAATGGCATGTGTCCTTTTGAAGCTGTAAGATGTTATTAGAAATATCTTAAGAACTTCTGACAAGTCTGAAGCCTGTTCAACATTTTTATAACCCTCCCATTCTTCCCAGTTATTTGTTTCACTGTTCCCTGTCTTCTGTTTCTCTTCCAAACAAGCCGGGTAGGTTCCTTAAAACGCTCCTCCGAGAATATTCCTAGACCTGAACAAAAAGGCAAAAAGTACATTGAAAGTCTTCTTAAATACAGCCCTAGGAGCTTAGCTGCAGGCATTTTCCAAGATTCAGCTGAAGACAAAACAAAATGAGAAACAGAAACAGAGGAATCCATCATTCTCAGTCCAGCACTGCATGACCCACACAAGCAAATAAACAGATAAACACATTTCCCTCCCTTCCAAAGTATTTCATTATTGTTAAATACTTACCTGGCAGGTGCTTTGGAAAGCATGAAAATGGTATTATCAGCAGCCAGATTGCAAAAAAGCATGCAAGAAATGCTATCCACCATGCCCCAAGCCAACGTGGGTCATCATGATCCAACTTTGTACTAAAAAGACAATTTGGAAAATTAGGTTTAACAGCTCTGAACTCAGAAGCAGCAAGTTTGAGACACTGGCAAGCTCTGGTACACTAGCTGCTCCTAAAAACTTTTGGAAATTGCTATATAGTTTCCTTATTTTCTGTATGTATTCTATTTATTTGATGAAGACTATTAAATATACTTAGCAAATCTATAATGGTAGTACCTCATTCTACCAAAACCAGCTCTGACCTCTTATTAAATTCCATCCGATTTGAAGGCTACTCTGACTTTGATTTTAGGAAGCTGCAGCACTATTCTACTTAAAGCTGCTTTTAAGAATCTTCATAATCAATGAGTTTCAGGAAAGCCCATAGTACCTCAGAGGCATGCTACTGCATTGATATTAAGTCACTAAAACATAGGAAATTTAGGAACATTATACATGAATTTGTTGGTTTAAAATATCGTTACAATTCATAATATTACCTTTTGAAGGGTGAACTGTCACTCAGATTTTCTAGCAAAGTACCCCCTGGCAAGAAAAAACTGGATCCTACTGCTTACATCCCACCTCAGGAAAACATTTCACACACTGTATCAATAGTCACTGCTTTAGTTGCTAGAGTTTGTCTAATAATAAGCCTGTTTTGTTCATCAGCTTTAATATAACTAATATCTCCACAAGTTAGAACTATTCACACAAAAGAAAATCTCACAGAGGAGATTTACTATAATAAGCATCTTACTTGCGAGAAGCCCATGCAGTGCAGTTTGTTCCCAAATTAAACAAGTTTAGAGAATTTATTCCCCAAGGAAATGTTAGACCCACCCTCCCAAGGTGAAAAGTCAAAGACTTTAAGGATTATAGGAAAAAAAAAAGTAAATATAAAGCAAAAGGCTAAATGTCTTGCCTTTCTGGGATCTGGATATCAATATAAATATTCAGCAGCTGCCCTCCTAAGACATAACCAATGGCAGGGCCCAGCAGCGACATGGCATAGCCAATTCCTAGAAGAAAAAAATACATATGTCAAGCTTCACCACATGCTTCCAAAGCTTTATTTTAAAGAATTTGTAAGTAAACTTAAGACAAAATGGTTTCTGTAGTTCAGCCTGTTCCTTCAGTTTCATTATTTAGCTTATAGTGCGCAGAAGACTGAAATGGCACTTGGGCCAATCTGCTTGGCAATGTGCAGTTCATTAAACCTGCCTTTTCTCAGAGGTTCAACACACTAAAAGACACCTCTCTGACAGCACCTTTCTGCCTTATTTATGGGCCTTCAGCATGTCTTGTGCCCACACTCATAAGCTACCTCGTGAAAAGTTCCTGAAGAGCATCAGCAGTTAACAGCACCAGGAAGCAATGTGCAAGAAGCTAAATATTTTAGCTGGAGTCTAAATCAGTGAAGACCAGAAGCCAGAATGTTGTGGAAGTTGTTGACAGGAGTAGTATCTGCCACTCGAAGTTCTTTGGAAGAAGAAATCACATACACACCACGGCTCTTAGCAGCTCTCGACAAAATTTTGAAGAAATTAAGTGGAAAATGTAGCCAAGTCATATGAAAAAGCCCTCTTTGCTCCATTCACTACTTCTGCCCAAGTACAAGATTTACTCGATCCCCCAAGAGGTGTTCTGCCCTATCGGCCAGGTATTTGTGGCACGTTAGCACTATTAGTTAGGAGAGAGTCTCTGTAGCCAAAGGTTTGCAGCTCCCAGTAACTAGGGCCAAGCCACCCACGAGACAGGTATATTCTATATCTTTCTGGCATGAAGAATCCAGATGCCTCAATTATTTCCAGAGTTACATTCAATATTCAATTTTATTTCCATCTCTTTAAATAGCAAAAAGAGAACAGGAAAGAACACCTAAGTACCAGGAAGTGAAAATAAACAGGGCTGAGGTACTAGCTGTGCTAGCATCAGTTCTTTATATCGGTCAGTTACGTTTTAAGTCTTTTCCTCTTTAACTCTTCCTTTAACTCTTTTCCTGAGTTTGTATCTTGTTTCTTGATCCTCTTAACCAGGCAGGTAGCCCTTCTCTGTTTCACTAGCCTCAGCAAAAGCTTTAAAAAGACTCTCTCCAGATCAGCATCAAAAATAAAAGCAGTCACTGTTAAAGATGTAGCATGAAAAACTGGTTTATCTGTTAGTATCAAAGCAAGTGGCCTTCCTGTATCCCTTAAGCAAAAATTGTGTGCAACAGGGACAGAACCAAAGCCTTAATTAAATTGAAACATTGACTTCAAATCTGAGAAGGAAGCCAGGAATCTCTAACGCTTTAGTCACCTACTGAAATTTATCAATACAAATAACACACTTCTATCAGCACAGACCCAAAATGGGTAAGTCTGAATAACTTCCCTACCACAGAAAACACAGGCTGCACTAAATGAAGCAGTGAAAATGCACACAGACCACAGAACACTGACTGAAGAGATTAAAGACCACAATTAAGAATTAATATTCTATAGCTCTCTAATGGCCCACAATGAAATACAACCCCATTCCCCATGTTTCTAGGCAATTCTCCTATCTTCGGTTAAGGAAATATTGAAAGTATTTCCTCTTTAAGCGGCAAATTTATATATGGCTACAGAGCTACATAGATAATACGCTGCACTGCACCAAAGGGTCCCTACACTGAGGTGACAACGTGGCATGAGAGGGGAACTACATAAAACAGTTGGCGGATACAGCCTGATGTGGCCACAGAGCTGATACACGGTCATTACACAATGCCTGTGACAGCAGAAAGCACAGTCTGCTAGAACAGCTTAGTCCATCACGTACTCACAGGCTACACCAACCAATTCGTTTCTCCTGCTCAGTTACTGCCACAAAGAAACAGCAGGTTAAGTCAGGTGCACAAACTGTCCTCACTGTGCTCAGTTAAATAGCTATTAAAAAGACTGGACACGTACAGCAGGCTGTCAGGTCCTGTGCCAGTTGGGTATTACTGTACTTAATGCATCAAGCAAGCAATGAAGAAAGATTAATCACAAGGTCACTTCTGATAAACATTTTAAGATGATGTAGTTCATGATCTATACAGGCAATGCATCAGAAGCAGCTCAAAACACTCACCTATGTAAAGGGAAGATTTGTGTTTCGGGACACTGTCATCAATAAAAGCTGTCCCCAAAGTGTAGAGTGGCGTTCCCCCAACGCCGAGCAACAGCTGCGCCAGGATGAACACATAGAGGTAGTTGGAGAGGGAAGACTTTGTGCTGGCACTGCAGGTGAAGTTAGTGGAGGCTGTTCCTCCAATTTGACATGTATCTGAAAGACACAAAGAGCAAGACTTGAATTCAGTCACCCAGTTCACCCCATTCCCACCAAGGAGGAACACATGCCAAAAGCAAAGCTGCACACACTGCGCGGATGCTCCCATTCAGACCTACTATCCAACATAATTTCCTCTTACAAAAATGACTTAATTTTTGTAAAATTAAATGGAAGAAAAATGGAAGAAACAGTCATGTTAAAATCCTTAGGTCAGATGAAAGTATTATTGATCCAATATATGCAGAAAACTATCAAATGGTTATACAATCCTATTTAATGAAAACTTCTAGGTAGCAGATCCTTCATCTTGTTCCCATACCATTTGAAGACTGAGGAACATTAAATCTCCCTTTTTAAACAAAGGAAGAATACTAGTAGCCTGAAGCACAAGAGGGAAGTTGGAGAAAGTGCAGCTTTCAGAGTTCCAGGCAAAAATAATTCCTTCTCTCTTGTATCCTGTTCAGGGAAAAAAAAAGAGGTGGGGGGGGGGGGCCTATTAAAAGTATGTAGCAGAACCCAGCTCACAGAGCATACTGTTACATCTCCAGAACAAAGAGCTGATGCATTTGTCTACAAACAAAAGTCAGAAGCAGAGGTGGAACAGGTTAAGCTTGTGCCAACTCCCGTTGTGTTGGGCACTAGGAAAAGGGAAGGGAAAGCAGGAAGTGAAGGCACAATCTGCTTTCCCTTCTCCTTCCTCTACTATCACTGCACTTTTGCTGCAGTCCTCAGAGATGGGACCAGAGGGAAACATAAGCATAGTTCTTCTTAAACCTCTCCAGAAGGGCACACAACCCCAAGAAAGGGAGTAAACCCATCGGTTTAGGGGGAATAGCACATATTGACCCACTGCACAAAAGCCACCTTCAGTACCAGACCCAGCAGATTCTCTGCTCTGCCACAATACTACTACTTTGTTCTCTCAGCTTCTTTTGCAGTAAAAGGTGATCTCAAATGCAAGCAGGGGACAAGCTTGCCCACGCTGAGGGCTGCCAGGATGCAAGGACAAGCTTGCCATACAGCAGCATGGAAATGGCACTGGAACAGAAGCACGCACCCCAAATGCCAGAAGCACAGCCACAGGTACTGTTAATATTCCCTTCCCTGGAAGGGATGGCACAGCACCATACAGGAAAGGTCACTTCAGGCACAACAGGGAGACAAGGAACTCCTCTCTTCAGGAGAGTATTTCCCCTCCATTCCACTTAGCAACAGCCTGCACTTCGATGCTGCACTGTGGTCACACTGGGGACGGTTTATTATCAATCACTATTCTAAAATTAAAATTAGAAAGTACTTTCCATTTAATGTTAAATCCATTTTCTTCATCAATATTCCTTTCTTCTGCAGGAAGCAATTTTAAATCTTACATTAGGCCAACTTCATATTATTTGCATGCAGGGCATCTACATTCTTTGACCGTAGAAAGACATCGATTACTCATTCAACCTATTTTATAAAATACATAGTATAGAATATATCTGCTGTTATGTTACTATCTAACAGTTAGACAAATTTAAATCTACATTTACCATATTATTTTAGTGCAATAAAAAGAACACTATTGTTCTCATTAAAATACCAACGTCAGAAAACCAGTAGCAAAGCAAGCATCCCAAATGTTAGAAGAGCCTATAGCCTATTTTGAGCTATATATTATAATGGGAACCAAATCCCAGAGTTCTAAAGAAGCCCTACGCCCAACGTTTCCATTCATATAAATTGAATTTTAAGAATTTGTGCCATTATATAACTAATTGATTATTGTCTCTGTCCCATCAGTCTTCCAGCCCTTCAATTTAGATGCCCTAGAGTAATTACCCTGACGTTTTGAGAGGAAAGTCATCACATTAGTCTGTTTTCAGAACCAAGTAACAAGTCACCAGGGAGAACCACCAACACGCACGTTAAGGTTTTAACATAATTATAAATCCTTTTATTTGCAGCACCTAACAGACTTCTTTCAGGAAACTCAATCAACAGAGACGCATTTGCAGAGTAGAATCACACACCATACAGTCCAATTCAAGAAATATTTTAGAAATAAATCACAAAGGGTAGCTATGAAACTGCGATTAGTTTAAGCCGACATCTGCCAGCCCAAGCTGCTATGAAGTGATGCCACCTCCCTGTGCTAGCTCGACATTTTGAGCAGTTAAGCAGATTGGAAAAGCGACCCGGTTAAATTTAACCCGGATTAGATCCACAAGCCCGTTTGCTGCAGTCATAAGAAGCGTGGAGAGAGGCTTCCACATGATCACGAAAACTCAAAATCAGATAAACCAAGCTATAAGAGTTTTTATCTTGCTTCCCTAGAGTTTTTAGCTTGTTATCTTTTCACTGTCTTCTTCCCCTCCTCTCCCCACCATAAAGTTGTTTTCCTTTCTTAAAATTAGACATATGTTGAAGAGCAGCATTGTCTGCAAGACCAGACAATGGAATAATCATTGCAAATCTTCTGTATGTTTTAATCTTGACATACTCACCTGAACCCAAATTATGTAAAGGTTAAAGTGTTTCCAAAGACCTAACGTAACATCCAAGACAAGGTATAACCAACTGTGAGATGCTTCAGCAATAACACTAATTATAAGGAAGGCAGATCAAGAGTAGCTTTAACTGCATTTAAACTATAGCCAGTGGCATTTGGGTGAAGGAAAGAAAAGAGCTGTGAAGAACAATAAAGAACAGCTTGGTTTCCTCTACCATTTTAGGCAGAGAACTGTCATCTTGGCAAGTCTTAAACAGAAATGTGTATTTGAAGACTTCAAGGAGCATGCTGAATAAATACCAACGACTAGTTTCCAAAGGTGGATGTTCTGCAGTAGTGGAACATCTACATGGAGCAGAGAAATTAGCCAAGCAGAGCAGAGGGCAGCAGCACTGCAAGTTACCTGACTACTCAAGTAATCTGTTCAGGGAGCTAAACCAACTGAAAGCAGACAGGCTGCTGTTACAAGACAGACAACTATCTGCTTAGAGGCCTACATTTCACTGTCCTCAATACCTTCTAAGAAACAGGTTGGAGTCGATTGTTCTGCTTCTTAAAAGGGCTACTCGACATTCAATCCCCATACACACACAGTTTCCAGACAGAGAACTGAAGAAGCCTGAAGGTGCTCAAGCCTTTCCTCCCCATTCTTCCTTTCCTCAAAGGGCACAACACACATTTTGACTCACAGGGCTAAGGCTGGTTACAAAGATACTCATAAATATGTGTAAAAAGAGTAGACATCAACATTTGACTGTCCTCAAAACAAAGCTGCATTGAGATCTACATTTTATCTTGTAAAATGTGACATGTTTTAATAAGATGTAATATTGAAGTTTAAGAGTCTGTTGCTCATGACACACCTCCTATTGCATTTTTTAACCCTCCGTATTATTCTCGGTAAAAACAAAAATCAGCACAGAAAGGGTTTATTAGAGAACCCACTAGATGGAGCTCCTGTTTAGGCTATAAATATTAGACCAGCTTAGAGGCTGAACATCCCAGTAGCCTAAACGAGTCATAGCAGCAAATAGCTGATTATACCTAAGCTACATCTGGGTCGTACATAAAAACATACATACAAATACCTTTCCACAGCTTCTGTATTTCAGTCTGTGGGTCACAAGCCCTAATAAAGTATTAAAATACTACAGCAATGGCAAAGATATTGCTAGTATTGATGAACAGAATGAGATCTCTCCCCGCTCCCAGTTTTACTTGTTATCAGTTGCGATAGTTGTTGACCACGTGAAGATGTTTGGAAGGAAACAGGCCTCTTATTTCTATATAAAGAAAAAAAAAACAAATATAGATCTTTCTATAGGTTTAGTTCTGCTTCCCTTCCATGGTAGTTACTTTGCTCAACACTTCCTGGTCAGCCAAGACATTATCACGTTTAGACTCAGATAAAGCTTGGGTACCTATCCCTTGCCAAAAGTCATTTACTTGAGTTGTACAGCTGCCTTTCCTGCACCTTTCTTGGATATTCAAAAGGATAAGGGAATATCATCTCATGCACCACATACCTGGTGGGAAGCATCATATTGAAACTAGTCTTGCAGAGTAACAGGGATGCAATGGAGCCAGGAGCAAGCAAGTTTTTGCTTCTCTGCTGTGGGTTAACAAGTAAACATCTGCCTACAGCCTCCAAACACTAATGGTCCTTTCTGGCCTTGCTTACTTAAAAGTTCAATTGACTTCTGCCTCAAATACTTCACATGCTCTAGGTGACGCTGCTTGTGCAGGAGGGTTGGACTAAACAACCTTTAGAGGTCCCTTCCAACTTTTCGCATTCCATGATTCTATGAAATCCTCATTTATTGGATGAGGAGCAACAGTTACTTAACTTATGGCCCATGTTTGGGCAGCACACGGAAGTTCATGATGTGGTTAGTACTTGGAATGAAACTAATCTATTTTTAAGTCATCAACAATCGGAAGATAGAGAACCTTTTCTCAGATCGCTTAACAGGTACCGACCGTTTTGGTGATTGCTGTAACATGCTTAGTCACTGAAAGCATGAATTTGCTCAAGCATTGCAACAACAGTTGCAATGAGTTGCACTGAAAGATTAAGCCATCTACATTTTTTAGATATCTAGACGTGCATTTAGAGGTGTGCCACTAAACAGAGATTCCTGTACTTTGCATCAAGCATACCGCACTTAGCAAAGCTTTGTCTTATAAGGAGATAGGCCAGGACTTTTTCACTCAACTTTAATTTTGACTGCATTCATCAATGCAAGCCAGAAAGCATTCCTCGTCTGTATTTCTCACAAACAACAGTTGATAACGACACAGATCTTATCTGGAAAAGAGTTCAGCATACAGGGAGACATCTCTTCATCTTACAGATTTCACAGAATCACCTGGTTTCAGTATGAGAAAGATTTTTCTGGTCTTAAGACCAATAAATACCAACTCTATTTTACCAAATAAATGATAAATACCAGCTCTAGTGTACCTAACTAATAGGGCTGCACCAGCTATCTGCAAGGATTTTTTGTTTGTCTGTAAAACAAAAATAGTCTTACCTTCAAGTTTAGTTCCATAGTGATATTCTCCACTACTGAAGTGTGGCAAGGCAAATACAAGTGAGCCCAATCCCATCATGAAGGCTGAGAAAGCAAGCCACCGTGGTTTGTGCCCTCTTTCTCCAAAGAAAGATATGAACAGTGACAACACACAGAAAGCAATGTCATAGCTCGCAGAGATGAGGCCAGTGAGGGAACTGTTCAGCTCATAACGCTTCTCAATTGTAGAAATACTGATGTTGATCAGGCCGTTGACCACAATACCTACAAGAAAGAAAAACAACAATCAAGGAAGGTACTTAGCAACTCACCATAGTATGAGGGAGGAGCTGAAATGAATATACTTAAAGCAGAACATTTTAAGGTATTTATTAGCTTTAAAATCCAGGTATATAGTGGATGGATACAGTGCCATCAAACCAGTCACACTGCACAGGTTCTACTCGACTCTTCTCTCCTGCAGACACTAAACATTTAACAGTTAAGCATTAAGCTAGCAAAACACCATGGCACAAGCTTTTTGTATTGTATCCTTAATGTATTAAGGTCATAGTTTCTGTCTGAAGCATAGAAATTCCTCACAGTGCACGACAGTGTCATAAGATACCATCTAAGTTGACAGGAAATTAGTCAAGAATATTACTGTGGTAAACATGACAGCACAAGCTGAACAGAAGCAAGTTACTTAACAAGACATGGCTTTCAAATAGTTACTGTTGTAAAAGTCATTCTGGCCTCCCCCACTTAATACCCACCAAGAAGGGACAAAACAAGGAAGCTTTTAGACCAGTGTGCTTCCTTGGAATAGCGATAAATAAATAATTAAAGCTATTTAAAAACACTTTGGCTCCTTATCAAATTTACTTTAGGTGATTTACTTGAACTGCTATGAGTTCATACTGAACTTCAAAGTCCGCTGACGCAGTTGCATCAGACAAGACCCCAAAAGAGGCCCATACAAACTGCTTTCTTCAGGCAGAATCAAAAATGAAGATTAAAAACATAGAGCCTGAATGAGGTGTCCGTTGGCCACAGTCACCTGTGAACACACTGGCCACTACCACCAGAAACATCAGATATAACTTTATCTCACCCTGCCTCATTTTCTTCCGGTGTCTCTTCAGTGTGGGGCACCAAGACACCAAACTTGGTTTTACTTCCATTATACAGCCCCAAAATAGGATTCTGTTACATGTTAGATGAACAGCTATGTTTCACAGTATTCCCAGATAATTTCATTATAGTGCAACTAAATTGCTTCTGTAACAAAACAAGCTACTGAGAAGAACTGGGAATTCTTAGAGTCACAGCTGTAAACAAGAACTCAGGAACCTCGTGGCTAGGACACTGATGTTACATTAGAATTGTTTTGTAACATTAAAATTAATGTTTTTCATCCATCTTTTATCAATGGTGATCATCTTTTATCAAAGGTGAAATAAACTTCACCATTGGTGAAATATGGTGAAATAAACTTTGTCACAATGCAATCGTCACATAGTATCTCTTCAGAATTCTGTAAAAAGACACCTAAGAAAAATACAGAATTTTGACATAAAGTCGTATATTCCAGATATGAAAAAGGGATTCCTTTCAAGCTGATTTTTCTTAATTGGTGCTATAATAGAAATATTTTAAGAAATGCTTAGCCTTCCCTTGTTTTTTTGTTTAGTAATCCAACTTCATCGGATCAACTACTTATGAAGTTTCGGTGTTCATAATTTGCTTCCTTCAGGAGACATTGTACTCTCTTATCAGATATAATTAGGACTGTCACACACTCCTCCTGCAGGAGAGACACGTCAAGCAGAGCCTTGTGTGGGCGCATCTGTACACAAGGCCATGTGAGGAAGATGACCCAGACTCTCTTGTGACACGGGCCTTTTAGTTATCCTTCCCGTGGCCCAAATTCAGGGGGGACTCACCACGCTGAGACTGACGGCACAGGACAGCTGACTAGAGACAGAAGTGAAACTGTGTAAGGTTGGAGCACTCTATGAAAGAGAGATACTGCTCCAAACCTGTCACCAACTCACTACATTGCTTTAAGCAGAGCAATCCCTGCCTTGAAGACACCTCAGCTTTCTAAAAGGAAGCAGTTCAGGTGCCTTCACTAGCCACTTGAGTGTTCCTAAATCCCTCCCATACCCTCTTTATTTAGGCTGAGAGTTTCACCGCTCTGTTAGTCTGGCCACTACCTTTCAGTTCATATGGGGCCAAAAGCATTCAGATATTTCTACCACCATCACTGAAAACAAAAGAAAGTTGCCAAAGGCACAAAGAGCAGTGCCCACGACGAACAATACTGGCATGAAGGAATGAACAAACAAGTTTTGCCCATTTGCACAACACTTCAAACATTTCCTGAGGTCTTGGAACGTTTATATGAAGCCAGTGAGCTACTCAAAAAGTCAATTACAGGACTGTAAGATGCTGTCTTTTGCCTGCAGCTGTTGGCACCTTGGCACCTAAGGCCGTAAAACCTTGCACTTCATTCGATTAGATGATTAGATAACATGGTTTCAAAAAAAAAAAAAAAAAAAGTGTTATGAGAGGCAATTTTTCAAATTTCTCCAACAGTCACTAGAGTTTCAGTTCAGGACAGATGGAACTCAGTGGATTTTAACACTACATCAGCTAAAAAAAAAAATCCCACAGGACATTTCAACACTTAATTATGTTCCAGCTATTCTCATCTAATACACTACCATCCTGACAGATATGTTAAAAGACCAAAATAAATCCAGATTAAATTCCTCTTTCTATAATACACTAGAAAATATGAGGGGTTTTTCTCCCCTTCATCTATTTAATAAACAGGTTCCCAATACAAGCTTTTCTCTCCCCACTGCTGCCGCCCCCCTGTACTGTAATGGGGGTCTATGGGGGTCTTGAACACTGACTTGCAGACACCCAGGTGAAAAAAGCAAAAGCCAGGAGCCCACACCAATCTAGCCTGGCTACAGACCATTAGCATTACACAGAGCGCTTGGGCAGAGCATTTTTTTAAAGCATACTGCCAACACAACTATCTCAAAACGAGATTCTGTTATTTTGTCTAATATAACCATTACTGACACAAGGAATAAACAGCCCTTCTTGTACTCAAAATATTGAGATAGCTTTTACCTTGTTTGCTGCCATAGCTAGGAAGTGCAGCATAGCAAATCATTGTATTACAAGATGCAATCAGACCTTTAGGCAACTCAAGTGCCATATAGAATCAGCTATTAGTCATGTCACCTTGTTCTACACAAAGAAGTGTTTTCTATTCTAGAAATACAGGTTCCACCTGTACTTGAAACTGGCAGAAATGAAGAACTAAGCTCCACTTTGAGCCTTTCAAGTAGCTGGAATACAGGGAAATCAGCTGCTAGTGACAGCAATAGCCTTTCACAAGGCAGTCAGATAGCAACTCAACGAACACATTCTTTTAGTTACACAACTATACAAGCATATATATATATATATATATACACCACATACATGTACCAGCTCACTGGAAATACCTACCAACTGCATTTATTCAATTGTCTAGCAGGCATATGCAAGTCTATAGACATTAATCCATGTCAAGAATTATGGTTCTTCAGGGTGTCAGAAATATTTTCTGTCTTCCATAGAAAAGATACTTTCATCTTCTTCAGGGATGATTTCTGTGATTTGGAAGGTAAATGAAATACTTGAACTCAAAGCTAGAGCAAAGCAGCAGATAACTGCAAAACAGGGTTGTGTGTGCTGTCAGGTTATCTTGACCTTGAAACAGCAAGGCCTAAGTGTTTCTGCAAAGTTGCACATGTGACACTGAATTTCTTGCTTGCAAGTCACTCTTTCCCCTCACTTACCAAGAATTGCAATGACGGGGTCTTATTTTAAGGCCCTAAATCTAAAATTGGTTAGATATGCAGAACTGTGACATACACCTACGTTTAGGCAAAGTACCAAGCCCTGGAGAAGTTGCATTAGGAAAAACCATTATCCCTGTAAGGGCAAAGATTTGTATCATACAAAAGACTATGACTGGAAACCTGTCCGCAGTACCTTTAGAAGATAAATTTAAAGTGATACTTAAAATCATTACTCAAGCAAGAAGAAAACTGGCACAAACCAGATTAAGAGATATTGCTCTAACAAGTTGAGAAGTGCTGGACATATCCAAGAAAGTCATACTCAATACATCAAGAGTGGCATAACTCAAGACCCTTCATTGACTTATGAACTTGCGACATTGCTTTCCATCCCTAATCCTAAATGAGGGAATATTAATGTGTCTTCTAGAACTCTGTTGTCATTGAATTCAGCTCTGTATGAAGTTCTTCCACCTCTCCCTTTCTCCTCTTAAGTAAGTTTGAGCTACTGCAAGGTAATGGCAAGTAGTCACCTCCCGAACCTACCTGTTATAGTGCAGTTTTTCAAATACAAGAAGGGAACAACAGCTTTTACCCCAAAACTGCACAGACTTGGTTTTAACCCTGAAGAGATGTGTACTAATCAATGCCTAGAATCTAAACTGACCAATGTGTGTTTATTCAGCCTCTGAGTTCAGAGACCCTAAACCTTTTGAAGCTTTCCTAAGCAATGGAAGCAGCAATCAGGTACACCTGGGTTTTAGGAGCTTCTATCACAATCCTCAAAAACATCCCAATTACCTCAGGCTGGTGATGGGCACAAACTCAGGCATCTGCCTCCTGCACCTCACACAGGGGTTATTAGCTACTATAGCACAGCATCTATATAGTACAGCAGTATGCAGACGGAGAATGAGCTTAAAGTCCTGACAGAACTCAGGAAACACAGCTTGCTTCTCTGGAGGGAGTTGGAGGGCTCCAAGTATTAATCATCCAGCTCTGTTTGAAGCATGAGCCTCCAAACACGCTTTAAGAGCCTCAAACTCACACACTAATGCAATCCTTTTCTCCACTCACTTCTATGGTTTTTCAAGCCAAGGGCTAGCCAAGGCTTAATGAGGCTGGTTAGGTAAGGCAGGATTAAGAGCACCTGAAGAGTGGAAGTTAGAGGCAAAGCGAGGTTGCACTGACTGCGTTAGGTCTCACCCAAGAAAGCCAAGGCACCTTCGCCTCAGCAGGGAGGCGACAGGGCACACGTGCAGCACTTGCGTCCATGAGATCCTATCACACACAATTTTCTGGCACATGTGGCTCATCCTATGAGGCACACTCAGAGCATCCCACGCTGCGAGCGGCCAGGAAGCAGCATAGACGGGAGCACAAGAAGGAAAGCCGAGAGGAAAGCCAGGCAGCTGCCCCAGCTCCTGTCCCCGCGGTGCCACCACCTCATGCTGCAGCGCCCCTGCCCGCCCGGCCCCGCTCCCGGTGGGGCTACCTTGGAAGATGGCCAGGAGGCTGTAGGCAGCCAGGTAGCCCTCGGGGTTGTTGCAGAGCTGCAGGGCCTTGGGGGCGCAGCGGCCCCAGCCGCACGGCCCCTCCTCGGCCGCCGCGGGCTGCGGGCTGGCGGCAGCGCCGCTCGTCCCGCGCTGGCGGGCGAGCTCGGGGCTGGGCGGCTCAAACACGGGGTTCTCGATGCCGCCACCCTTCATGGCGCCGCCGAGCAGCTGCCCCGAGCCGGCCACAGGCAAGGCAGGGAGCGCCGGGGGCCGCGGCGCTGCTCTAAATAGCGGCCGGGCGGGCCGCCCTGACGGGGCAGGTGGCGGCGCCTCCCTCCTCGTCCCGCCCGGAGGCGGGCGGCGCCCGAGGCCGCCCCCTGCCGCCCGCGGGCCCCGCGGGGCCACCTCGGCCCCGTTTCCTTCCCCAAAGCGCCACCCGCGGCTCGGGGAGGCGCCCGCCGTGGCCCGGGAGGCACCGAAGGGGCCCGGGAGCCGCCGTCGGAGCGGCCGGCGCCATGGCCGGGCCGGGCGGTCACGGCGGGGCGCCCCGCAGCCGCCAACGGCGCACGGCGGCTTTACCGCTGGCAAGTGCCCGAACAGAAAAAGCCCACGTGGAGTTGCTTTTTTTCCCCGAAACCAAACACTGCGTAAGGTTCTTCATAGCCCTTGGAAAAAAAGTGAAATTGTTATTACAGCTAGTGGACTTCCCCGCATTAGGCAAGGGAGTTGGCACGGGATGGAATTGGATGTGGAAACGCATCTCTAACAAAGCAGGAAAAAAGCCCGAGCACTTTGCAAACGTCAGCCCTGGCAGATACCAGCCCTCCCCTGTGCCGCAGAAAAGTTTCCACCTTTTTGGGAGCTTCCAGTCGCTGGAAAAGCTGCTCCGTGGCAGGTTGTGAAGCGCAGGAGGAAGCACCAAGCACATTTTGATGTTTCACTGGGCTCCACCTATGAGGTGGTTGAGAGGACAGTTCACCACCACCACGAGCGTTCATCTTCGCGCCCTACAAACTAGTCCAGGAGGCCGCTTCCTCTTTCAAAAATAAACATTTTGGGCACAAGTGAAATAAAACCAAAAGAGCAGACGTCTGCAGCGACTTCGGCCCGGCTCCGTGACGAGGGCCAGGCGTCACGCCGAGGCTTCAGGACAGCAGCGGCGCGGGGGCTGCACCCAAAGAGGCAGAGGCAAGGAAGCCAACCTCCTGTAAGAGAGGGCCAAAAATCCGCTGCAAAAGGACAAATACACACATATGTGTGTATATATTCACATATGTGTGTATTAGTGCAGCTGCCATTGGAGGACCATTGGGGCCATCCCACTGCCAGCCATTTCACAGCGCCTTTGCAGAGCTGAATATCCCCCTGCTCCCTGACCCCAACCTATTGCCACTAATAAAACCCTCCTTTGATCTGACGCGTCGAAGCGAGGGCTCATTACAAAGCAGAACAAGCCCATTTAAGGCTTCTTGTACCCCTTGGTTGTCCCCCCTTGCAGTTGATGGTTTTCGTTTTGTCATCGCGGCAAGGTACTGGAAGGGAAGGGAAAAGGAGAAGTGAGCAGCGCTTGCTTCAAAAAAAAAAAAAAAAAAAAAATAGTGTCAGACCAGCTTGGTCAACAAAATTTATAGGAAATCTGGGGTGGGGTAATAAACACTGCAGTGCCTGAGCCAGGCCTAGTCTGAACGAGCTGGAGAACTAAACAGGAGCCAGCAGGATTTAGGCTCTGCTCAAAGAGCGCAGAGCCACAAAACAAGCTGCCAGAGCAAGACTCAGGGACGGGGAGATACAGAGGAGGAAATAAAACAGGATGGATATTTGCACTGTGCTGCAGTGATCAGATCTTCAGCTTTCCAGAAATCACCCTTAAGTGAGCAAAGGTGCAGAAAGGTTACTAGAAAAGTTTATTTTCCAATAGGAAGTGGCAAGAAACAGGCTTGCTTGGTCTGGCAAAGTGAAGGCTGAAAGGGATACAGTCCTTCTCCATGAAATTATAAACTACTGTAAGGAAAAGGAGGACCGAGGCAACGGAAAATTTAAAAACAAATGAGCAAATTGATCGTATTTGTTGTTTTCCTTGAAGTCAGAAGGCTTTTGATCTTCAAAGGAGTGGAGTTTTAGAACAACTTTCTAATTGATGTAATGAATTCTAGAGCTGTTTAAATGGAGCTTGGTCAATTTATGAATAGAATAACAAGACTAGAATTATTCCTCTAGGAATAATCCTGATCCAAAGATCCTGTGAGCTAAAAATGGAAAATTACTAACAAGCTAAAAGAAAACCAGTGGTTAACTTGGGAGAATATTGTAAAAACGATGCTGGAGTACCTCACAGAGCTGTCAACAAGTGTTTTAAAAAAGGAATTTGCTAAATTTATGGAAGGAATATAATATGTAAAATCTTCCTTCGTACTTCGAAGTCTTGTATTTGATAATTTATGATTTCTGCAGGCTCAGAAAGACCTAGGAATTCTCCTCTTACATGGTGTATATCAATGGCTAATCAAACAAACACATCACAGCATCACTAGATATGATTTGTAGAAATCAGAAAACAGAGTGCGCTTTAAAAAGTGTGAGACTTGGCATTCCCAGAGTTGGGAAAATGGTTACAGGTTACATCAGATAAGGCAAAAAATGCATATTTAAAAATTCATTCACTTTCAAAAAGAAAAACCAACTGAACAGAATTATTTTAGAAATATCTCAAAATGAGAGAGCATGTCAATGGCTGCTAGAGAAACTGTCAGTAACAAGGGTGCAGCTAGGAATAAGAACAGATAGAGAAATTAAGAGATAAAGCTACATTGTGTTACTCTTTATTACAAACAATTCGGAGGCTAAGGAGAGGAGGGGAAAACCTATCTGTCAAAAAACCTGCCAGGCTGAGTGAGTAGATACTGTGACATTCCCCTCTCACTTAAAGCCAAGTGGTGCACTGAGTCCCTCTCACCTTGTATGAAGATTACCTCCCCGAAACATGGCACCGTATTTTGTCAGCTCACTATTCCCTTTGCGTCTACTGGCTGTAAAATAAGATACAGAATAGATTACGATGGATTTCTGCAAGACATTTCCCAAACAGCTTTTCAGTGTTTGCTGAGTGCTTGAGCTGTCAAATTCTTTATCTCTGGTACTTTGGCATTCTGAATAATTTTCTTCTCCCCTGTGGATAATTTTATCTCTGTTATGGTAGCTCTCTCCATATTATTCCAGTATTTAGTCTAGATTGGAATATACTCAAAGCAGACTGTCAAAAAACAGTGCTTCCTTTTTAAATGAAAGATTTTCCTTTGCTTCTGCTTTTCCTCCTGTCCTCATTCAGTTGAAGAGAAGCCTTGCATAACTGAATCTTCTGATACAAGAATTAGGTTATGACTTTTTCTTCCCCTCCTATTTTACAGTATCTAAAAATCAATTACCACCTCTTCAAAATATATATA
The DNA here is from genome assembly GCF_003342845.1 of Nothoprocta perdicaria. Lineage (NCBI taxonomy): Eukaryota > Metazoa > Chordata > Aves > Tinamiformes > Tinamidae > Nothoprocta > Nothoprocta perdicaria. The sequence continues at coordinate 3,653,817 of NW_020455588.1, forward strand.
CGCTCTTAGGAAGGAACACATAGCACCTGAGAGTCATAACAGAGCAGAAATTAGCCTGCCCCATTGGCTTTCATACCAAGACTTCATGAAGTTATTATGACTGACTCCATTGTTTCATGTTTTTCGTAAAGTCACAGTTCCATTTAAGTTTCTGATTATGTGTTGTTGTGGAAGCAATGTGCAATCATCATTTTGATTGTCTTGGTACACTTTTCTAATTATTTATGCAAGAATAAGCCGTTTTTGTTTCTTCTTAAATGCACTTATTCTTTTGAAAGTGAACAAAAACATACAGCTGTGTACTCTTCTGCTGTGGGATCCGAACAAGCTCAAGGTATCTCCAGATTGCATCACGTATCTGAGCAGGGTCACATACTGCTGCCAGCACAGCCTTAACCTGGCAGAGCTGGCAGCATGTTTGGAGTCTTATAGCTACATTACCTTAATGAATTTAATCTGTCCTACATCTAATTCTGATTTCAGTGTTGGCCCAAAGCCTCACCAGACTTTTCCCTGTTTAGAATATATGTCAAAGAGGAGCTTTCTTGAATGTTTTTTTTCTTAGAATATTAGTGGATCCTCTATTCTTGCTTCTGTGCCCTTTTTATCTCTGAAGAACAGCAACATATCCTGTAGCAATATACATTTAGGTATGCACATCAGCCTTTTTAGGTATGCTTACATAGCTTGTGATTATAAAGTAGCTTATATTAGTATTCTAAAAATGAATTTCTGTCTTTATTCCCATACCATATTTAGTGAGAGCACTAGCGAAATTTGTTAGACCACCTCAATGTGGACGCTCACACGCTTTATTGTTTATCTTCAGGTTATTCATTTTCTTCATAGTGAAATATCCATGTTCAGAAATCAATATTCTTTGATTTTTAACCCAACCTGACTTGCCTTCTGTGAGCTTCTTCATGTTCTCTTTGACCTACAAACAAATTCAGTGGAAACATGACAAAATCCCTTACCATAGTCATTGTATTTTCACATAATGGGTTCTACCAACTGTTTGCTGGTATTGGGTGAGTAGGCAAACAAAGAAGAAATATCTCATTTCTTTTCAGAAACACTAGTTTCAGTGTTTCCTAGACCTGTGCAGCCTCTTCTGTTTTATTTTTTGCCTGGTTCCCCGTTCAAACAAAAGCAAATGAAATTTGATCAGCCTCGTGACCTCTAGTGGCAAGCAGTTAGCAATGACTTAGATGATAACCTGCAATGATAATGATATGCAAGTTTCAAATCAATTAATTCTGATTCCTACCAAAAATGCATTCAGCTCAAATGCCTCACTAAACTGGCATAGCTTTTTTTTTGAGTCATTTTTTGCCACAAATTTGTAATAAAGTGGAAATTACACAACTAACCACATTTTTATTGATGTCATTCAACTTGTCCGGGGTTTTTGAAGACTTTTCCCAACTTCTAAATATATATAAAGCTTCTGTTTGTTAAAGTTGCCCAAGTCCAACTTCATTCACTGTTATCCTCCTAGCTAGAAGACTGTCACTATTCGTGGCCCTTGCACAGCTTTTCTAATGTCGCTTAGTCATGGTATTTTTGTGAAAAATAGAAGCTGGAAAGTCCCAATATGTATATTACAGAATGGAGACGTATGTTAAAATTATTAGTTTGTCAAAAACATTGGAGTATGGCTATCAAAATAACAATGTTAACTAATTAAGCTCTAATAAGTTGTCGTGAACTGATATGCAAGGATCTGCAAATGAATTTTTTTGTGGCGATGGCCTTTTATTTCTCTTTTCACCTAGAAAAACAACAAAATACTGATACTGACACCAACTTAAAAAACTCCTGTTAAAGTTAAATGCAAAGGTAAAAAAAACCCAAAAAACAGTTTTTAAACACTCGCTGGAGTTTAAAATAATTTAGTTGAAGGTTAACCACTTTTCCTGCCCCAACAGTCCTTTGAACATCATGTTTATGTAGCAGATCTAATTTACAGGGTGTTTAAAATAGCTGTCATCTCCTTTATATGTTAGCACTTCCCAAAATGTTTAATTTAGCTAAAGCAGTTTGGGATTTTTTTCTGCAAAGTTTTTTTTTTTTTCAAAGATTAGTTATGATTAAATGATTTATTTGACTGAAAAGAAAAATCTTCTCTTAGCCAACAGTTTATTTTTCAGGAAGAGTTATGATGAAAATTATCATGTTAAAAATCCCAAACATGAATTTTGTTCCCTTACATGCCGCACAATTTGATGTTTTCCTGTTGGTCAGCAAGTCCACATTACACCTCAGATTGTTAGCAATGGTGTATTTTACATGCACTGGATACTCATTTTTCATTCCTCGTTGCCCTGAAAGCTGGTTTTCCTCAGCTCCCAGGGTTGCATTCCGCTGACAACCAGCATTTGATGGCTGGGGAGTTGTCTGTAGGTCTGGGACTCCCAGAATGATCCTGTGTCTGCATTTTCAAGGACTCTGCTGTTGTCTGATGTCTTTGCTCTTCCAAACTCCATTTTACTGTCGTAGGGTCATAGGTAGTTCACTACACAGAATAACTACAAAAATACCTATCACAGTAGGTGCTACACGACCCAGTTAGGCAAAGCTAAAGCAAAGTAAGCAAGAGTTGTTCCATTGTTAGGTAATGGCTCGTACAAGACCGCTCTCCAGACAGGCAAAGAGAGGTCCATACAAAGCCTGGTAAGTCTTAAGGCCCATACTGTTAGCTTAACATAAAGCCTGTGACCAGTCACAAACAGTGGCAGCCCTATGTACTGTAGAGCTACAAGGCTACTAGGTTCTTTCACCTTTAGATGTTTCCATGCAATTAAAAAAACGATTACTGTCAAGGGGAGGTTCAAGAGCACAAGATAACCCATGAACTCATCTGCTGCTAGTCAGTAGATATCAACAAGTGAGTGTCAGGCCGTGAGGGATGAGCTAGGAATCTGCTCCTGGTCTACTCAGTGCCTTCCTCTAAACCTCTTCATTGCACAAGCGGAGACGTCAGCGCCAGCTTGCTGGGAAACCCCCTTGAGGCCAGAATAAGCACAAGCCATGGAGGTCCAGCCAAGGCCACTACAACAGACCCTAAGGGGTATCAATTGTTTGAATGTTTCCATGACCAGGGGGCCCACGTGTAGACCAAAGGTCAGGAGCAGCAAAGGCTGGCAGTTCCCTAGGGGACAGGGGCCAAAGAGCAACGGCATGGCCTGCTGGGCAGGGGCCTCACTGGCTCTTCCCACCAGCCCTGAGCAGAGCAAGCAGCGCAGGCCCAGGTTTAATGCAGAGTCCCATTCACCAGGCAATAACACAGATCCAAGGTCATGCTGGGAAGTCCATGCGTGACTTAAGAGTCCAGATCAACAGGGCTCATGGCCAGGAACAGGCATCAGTTGAACTAGATTAAAGTATTGCTACAGTTTACCTCAAAGAAGGAAAGATCAGGTCTAAGCTAAAAGGAGCCCCTGAACCTATGGGCAGGGGTATGGAGGGAGGCCCCAGGTAAGGCTGCTCAGGACCACAAGGTCTGTTAATACTCTCCTGGCCCTGACACCTAAGATATCTTAGGGTGCCTCATCAAAAGAAATAACAAGCTCCTCAGGAATAATTCTGAGCCTCTTAAAAGTCTGAGGACATTTGCAGTAATCTCCGTCTGATTGTAGAAACACACGATAGGCAGACTTCTGTAATCCGGCTGCATGATTGCAGCAAAAAGGGGAGCAAAGATGATAGAAGACAAGGAGGTGAGCAGTAGCCTGGGCTTAGCTGTGGACTTGGTACCTGGGTTAGGCTCCCAAGCACAGTGGGCACAGATTCATGCTCCTTCCCACAGTGGCACTGTGCCAGCCGCCAAACCCTGCCACAGGAGGAAGAGGTGGCAGGGCTTGTTGATACAGCCAGGGCCCTGACAGATCGGATTAAGAAATAACTTGCCTATGAAAATTTGCTGATATTTCCTTGGAGGACAGGGAGTTAAATAGCACCAGATGTTCCCCGCTGCCACCTTTTATTTAGTTAGTTACTACCGTGTGCTTGTTCCTTTTCACACCATTACATAGATGGAAATGACAGCTAGTTAGTTGTGGAGGTAGGAAGAACATTTATTTAATAGCACCCATTTCTATGTACTATTATTCTTACCATAAATTATAAGCTATTAACTATCTTAGTTAACCTTAGGTAGCCTCACAGTTGTTTCAAGTGTATAACTTACCCCCATGCAGCTACACTAGTTTGAAGTAGTTGTCAAAAATCACTGTATCTTTAAGAACATTTCAGATTAATAGACATGACCTCAGGATAAGGTGACAAACAGATTGCATTTAGAGTATGTTCTCTTTGGAAGACTGCCAGTCATCCGAGGGAAAGTTTGAGAAGGAATTAAACAGAATGGAAAGGATTTTAAATAAAGACGGACATGTAATCCAAGATTTCTTGGATGTCACAACTTCAATAGCAAAGGAAAGAAAAAGCTGAATTCATTTAAATTTCACAGCTCAAACTGTTTTACAAACACAGCACATCAGAAGGGGAGTTTGCTGGCAAATCCTCTTGTGCCATCTTACCTTGTCCTCACTACATACCCATTAAATTTGCAATTAATATGAACTGGCAGTTACCAAAAGCTATGCTAACACGTGTCCTGGCTGATACTTCTAAGCAGTGTGACACCAGCCATTTTTCATTGAACAGTTCTAACTTTTCACAAGTAGAGAATTTTAAATCAAATTCTGTTGCGATAGATCTGTTGTCTCGGGGAAATATGCATGTAATGCACCAATTCCTGGGAAGAGCATAAAAAAAAAAAAAAAAAAAAAAAAAAAAAAAAAAAACAGGAATTTTCAAGAAGGTTTTTAGGTAGAATTACAAATGCTGATTCTTGAATGTGCCAAAAGTAGATATCCCACTTGCTGGACTTAGTTCAGAAGTCTTACATAGGAATGTAATCAGAATGAAATCCTGAGACTATTGAGGTTTTAGGATATCCTGTCATTTTCATCACTGAGCAAATATTTTTTTTCTTCTTTCACTATACCTATGTCAAGTACTTCATCCACTCTAGTAATCAACTTGGCTTTAAAAGGACCACTTGTGTGAGTAGGTACACTGCAATGTGTATTCACCGTCAACAATGTACAAACTCTTGATGATTTTGCAATATTCTTCCATAAATGTAGGTGAACCCATTTAGGAAATACTCTCTTCATGGGATATAAAGGGAAAATATGCATTGATGTGCGTGAAATACCTATGTGGTGATGTGACTAAGGAATTAGTTCACTATGTGAAAGCAAGAAAGCAAGATAGTATTAACTATTCCATAATGTTAATTTTCTATCTTTCCAAATAGATAATATCTAGGAAATGGTCTAAGTTCCTGTTTTGATGACTCCAGCTGTCTGGGGATTTGAGACAGGAGAGCTGCTACAAAAATGGGACTCAAATAAGATAAAACAATAAAGGAAACATAGTATTTGTGAGGGCAGGGATCCCATGAAGTCTTAAGAAGTGTAAAAACGTCAAGTGGGATTTCACCTGAGCTTCCCAGTACTTAAAAGCTCAGGACAAAGACTCAAAATATGCAGGGCTGCTAAACTGGAAAAAAAAACTGGAAAAAAAAATCTAGGAGGGCTTTTAATCTGCTGCACATTCATTATACTGACATCAACCCAGATTTTGAGAGAATTGTTTTATTTCTGTATTATTTGCTTAGATTTATATTCACAAACATTAGTATATTAGATACTTAAGTTGCTGCTACAGCTTTGATTTTTATCTCTTTGCAAGTCAGCACCTGGATGGCCACTTTGATTTTTGCATCCAAAAGATTTTTGTTTTTTTTATATATATATATATTCCTATATACAGGAAAATATTTAATTTATTTATAAACAAGTATTTTATAATCTGTGCTTTCCTTTTCCCCACCTTGTTTACTTAAAGTATTTCTATTTTCAAGAACAAAATTAAAAATATAAGTTTACCTTAGGAAAAGTTCCTGCAAAATGAGAATGGAGTTCCACACATGGAATATCTCTTGGTTATCTATTATGTATATTTAACTACTAGCTTTTTAAGGCCTAAGGATGCCTTAAGGGTAAAGCTGAATAATGAACTCAGTGGTAGTGGTAGCCATTGCCTTGTGATCTCAGCATAAACTGAAAGCAAAGGTGTCAAGTTTAGTCTACGGTACAATCCATGCTAAGTAGAACTCAGATTGGTATCTGTAGTCCAGTTCAGTGTGAAACAATTGCCCTGTAACCTAGGAGCAGTGTGGCAAGAGCTTGTCCAGGCCCCGGAAATCCGAGTCATGCGATGAACAGGAGAAACCAGCCTTATCTATGGAAGACAACCTCACCACAACTCCTTACAACTGGCAACCACAAGACAGGTGTTCATCACAAGGCCACGGTGAACAAGGAGAGGCTGTTCGTGTGCTGGGCTGTAGCGCGTGCCACAGTGGTCTCCAGGCACACTTGGAGGATTGTTTCTGAGGCACAGGCCAAAAAGGCTGAGCGTGCTATGATATGTTGCAGCAAGCCTAAGTGGGAAGTTTGGTTGATTGTTTACTGGGAATTTGGTATTGGAACTTGTGTTAAAATATAACACAAGGAGGAAAGACTAAGTGAGCTGGGCCTGTTTAGCCTCGAGAAGATAAGACTGAGAGGGGATCTTATCAACATGTACAAATACCTGAGTGGAGAATAGAAAGGCGATGGGGCCAAGCTCTTCTGGATACAAGGGTTAATAGGTACAAATAGAAACAAAGGAAGTTCTATCTCCATATGAGGAGGAACTTCTTTCCTGTGAGGGTGACAGAGCCCTGGCACAGGCTGCCCAGGGAGGTGGTGGAGTCTCCTTCTCTGGAGGTCTTCCAAACCCGCCTGGATGCCGCCCTGTGCCCCGTGCTCTGGGTGTCCCTGCTGGAGCAGGGGGGTTGGACTAGATGATCTCTAGGGGTCCCTTCCAACCTCAACCAGTCTGTGATTCTGTGATTTGCGCAATGCAAAGGAAAGCAGTGTATCATGATAAAGCTGTGAGCAAATTTATATATCTGTAGTGATATAACTGAGGGAAGAATTTCACATTGTATTAAGATCAACATAGCACCAGAATTTTATTTGGACATAAAGGGATGAAATTGATTCTTTTTCAGCTTTGATACTTAGCTCTATAAAATGGAAAAATACTGTTGAGAAATAGGGCAAGTGCCAAAATGCAGAAGATAAAAAGTGGTCATCTATAACGCAGCCAAATGTTCGGAGCACCAGATGGGCACTGATTTTTTTGTGTTATAGTGATGCTTTTATAACAATACTTTACAGTTGGATGCCTACCTTAAAATCAATCTTATGTTGTATTGGATATAACGGTATTTTTTCTTCTTTTTTTTTATATATATATATATGTGTATTTCAACTGATTTTAAGACTGTGACTTTTAAAAATATTATTTCAGGAATCACATCGATGAAACCTCTCAAGTAACAGAATACCCACAGGACTCCAATATTCATAGCACATTTGACATACAGTAATAGCAGGTACTTAGTTCTCAAATGCCCGTGGGAGAGGGTGATTGAACACAGAGGAACTTGCTAGCAAGACAGCAATCTGTGTTCTAGCCTCCTAGCGCTGTCTCCTTCTGGCAGGATTTTGTTGCTAAGGCTAGCTGTACCAGCTCAAAGTTTTTTGTTTTTTTTTTCCTAACACACAAAACAATCATTGCTCAGGCTTTAAAACTTCCAGAGGTTTTCTTCTGTTTTTCTTTCTTTTTTTTTTTTTTTTTCCTAAGGACAATGCATGCAGACATCTTTCCCAGGGAATAAACTGCTACCCTTAAATTTCATTTCTTTCTTTACACTGGATTTGATTCAGTCAAATTTTTTTAGCCATGAGGAAGCCGTTTTTCCCTATTTCAACATTGCCTGTCCTCAGAAATCTCCTTGGGTTTCAGTTGGCTTGAAGCTAGAGGTAAGACCGAGAAGATTTGTTCCAACTTATCCGGTGTAATTTCACAACATCCTACTTGGATAGCAGCCAGACATTGGAGAAAGTAAATACTGAAATTTCAATACTGCTGCTTGGAGGACTGTTTTAGCAATAATGTATTAGGTTGGTGCCCACTTAAAATAATTATCTGAAGACTTAAAAGCACTAAACCATACCAAAGCTAGAGAGAAGGGAGTATCTCTATGGCACTATCTTCATTTGTATCAGTTGATATGCTGGTATATGGGGTTGTCAAGACAGGCAATAAGCTAAGATAATTTAATATATAATTGATATAAATTAATAAATGTAATTAAATTTATAATTCAATAAGATTATGTATTTAATGTATTACTTTACAATGTATTTGTGTTTTATAGGTTTATGAGTTAGTGACTTGTTAGTCATTAGGAATTTAACTTACTAATATTTTCACTGAGTTGAGACACCACAGGCAATACTGGCATTACCAAGAGCTTGGCATCAGTAGCAGAAAGAGAAGGGGCTGTAAAAAAAAGAAAAGAAAAAGAAAGTTTGAATTTGACTACATTTCTGAAGTAAAGTCTCCTAGGATTGTAAAGCACAACATTTAGAGTCTGTATGTGGGTTGCCTAGACTGTTCTAGGCATCCTTTTTACCCAGTAGTGTGTTAAGAGAAATACCATCTCCAGAGAAGGTCTCTGTCCACTTCAGAAGTTCCCAGGATAGGTATTACACGGAGACCAGCAGTAATTTTCTCCTGTAACAATACAATTGAACTTGGGATCGTCACTGTTTCAATTAACAAGAGATGTATTGCCACCACTGTTGGCATGTTTTGCCATTGTGCAGAAAAAGTGATTAATTGGCTGCCAGGCTCTACTAAGAGCCCTTTTAAAATCCACAGGAAAGGAACTGTGCAACACATAATCACACTATAATTATAAGGAAATGAAAGGGCAAGGCAACTTTGTTCAACCCCACATTAGTTTAACAAAGCAAAATGTAGCAGCTTAAATATATGTATATATACATACATTTATATCAGGGAGTTAGCATTGGGCAGCACCACAGGGATGGGGTTCAGTCATTGTCCATAGGCTGGGGTCAGCATTAGGATCAGGCCTAGGGTTGGTGGTGCCCGCAGGGGCTACACGGTTAGTATAAGATATAATAACATGTAACTCTTTATACAGACTGATGAAACATCTGTAATTGCATAAGAATTAAAATCTGAAAATAGCAGCGAGGCCAGATGACTGATTTCAGATAGCTAGCAACTAGAGGAGCCTTGCTTTTCTGTGTTGGCATTTGTAGGAATGGAAACTCATGAGTAAAAAGGAATTTCTATTTACAATTAGAATTTCTATCCTAATGATTTCAGTGGCAATAGAGTAGAGGGAAAAGATGGAAATGGAGAAACTAAAGTAAATAGTAGATATATAAAAGTTTCCCACATTTCACAATCTGAAGTTTTCCACCCAGCTGTTATTTTTTTCTTGAGTCTCCTAACAAGAAAAGTGTGATTCATCGAGGCAGCTTTCTTGACATCATACAGTGTTGCTTGGGGTTGCTACCAGGGCTAGAACTGCAGCTGAAGAAATTTAGTACACTGCAAGACGAGTTAATTTTCAAATAAAAAGAAACTTTAAGAGATGCTATGTTTCTATGCCAGATTGGTTGTAGTTAAAACACTTTCAGCCCAGGATTAAGAAACAACATTGCATTCCTGTATTTTGTCTAACACTTCCCATGCATGTTATCAGCAGTTCTGCATACTGTGACAAAAGCAAATACTCCATCTTTCCTCTGAAATCCTCTTTCCTTCCCTCATTCCAAGTCACACTGTCATTTTCACCATCCTTCAGAGCTGTGGGGAAAGGGTTGTTGTTATCTATTATCCTTTCACACTTGCATGGCTCCACTGACTGCAATCCATATGAAATGCTGTTGCTATGATAATTTTTGACCCAGGAGCCAGACTGTTACCATTATTTGAATAACTCTGACTATTCTGCTCGCCTCCGCCAAATGGGAGTTCTGCTTTTCTTTTTCTCCAGTATTTATTTGGTTTCATCTGTATTTTTGCTCTGTCCGTTTTCTTTGAGTTCCTATATTTCAGCCAATGGATAAATTTTATTAAGAATATATGGCACTATCCTTCTAGAAAAAAATGGGCACTGCTCAGGGCATGAGCCTCAGATTGTTGGCGTGTTGGTTAAATCAAAATACAAAATCAGTTTTAAAACTATCACAGGTAGAAAAGGGCATTTGGCACAGAAACTATTTGTGGATATTTCTAAAGCAAGACCTTAGTGTTTAGGTCTCCACCCACACAAGAAGATTCTTGATTCAGCTGTTTCCAACAGCAACCTCAGATTTTGTGGCAATCAACTGAATCGACCTGAAACGTCTCCTCAACCTGCTATTGATTAGGTTAAACACATGATAGCTTTTATGTATGTAGTGATACGCATGAAAACAAATTCTACAAGTATTTTTTGGTTTGTATTTTTTTGAAACCAATTTTTAGGCCCACATGGCTACATTAGTGATGAAGTTATATGTCTTTGCTGTTCCTTTGGGAACCAAAATATCAGGAAACAAAGAGATCATAAATATGCTTTCCAACTTGTGGAAGAATCTAGGACAGATAAATCAGATGTTTTGCTTCTACCTTAAGAAAACAAGGATGTGAGTACATTTTGTAACGTAACATGAAGATTATAAGACAGCCTCAATACTTCTTTTTCTCAATCCCTACATAAAAAATCTGACCAAGTACATAAAAAGCATAGGCAACATGCTAAAAAACATGCTACAGTAGCGGGGTCTAAGAGATAAAGAAAATTCTGTCTGTGTTTCCATATCAACTGCTTGAGGAGTGAAGGAATGACTAGTTACAGCACGGTTTCATAATTTTAGAACTGTGGTTAAAAGAACAGACTCTGATACTTCCATATATATGTGAATATGTGTATATAAATAAAAACTCACAGATTTAATCTGCTGTTCCTTTCTCTTTTCTCTATTTATTCATGCAAACAGAAACCTTCAATAGCTTGCCATTTTTGTGGGAAGAGAAGAAAGTCCCAGAGATACCACTGACTAATAACTTGCCATCTGATTTTCTGAACCACTGCCAGGGTCACATCTTAAAAGAATACTAATATGAACATCTTTCCCAGGCAAGTGAATTAAAAAGCTGAGGCAATTTCTTGATGATTTTCAAAAAGAGATAAATTTGTCAATAACCAAAATATCCTCAAGATGCCTTTTCCAGGTGAAAAGAAACAGGCCACATTAGTTTTCTGGAACTGATTTTAGCAGATTTTCCTTCCTCATTGCTTAACCTGTGGTAAACAACATCTAAACCTGAACTTTTGTGAATACAAATTTTTAGGCAAAACTTTTTTTTCCAGATTCATTGAGGAAAAGAACTCTCCCATCATGGAAAGCTGCATTTTAGACCAAAATGTATGACATTCTTGAAAAAAAAATGGATATTTAGGACCACAAAAAGGGTTTAATCGTAGTTTCAGATTTCTGCTGGGAGAGTTTTGACAGAAAATTTTACCTTGTCCTCAATTCATTACAGACTTCCATGGGAAATTGTTTCTCAGTCATAATATCAAAAAGCTAAACAATTCCAATGTGGAGTCTCTTTGTATGCTTCAAATAGAAATCACTAAAAAGGTGAGGCAAATGGTAAATAGTTTTAATTTAATGAACTGGGTTTTCTTTCCTTTCTAATCTCAAATGATACATTACATTGTATAATCTATGTTGATTTTATGTTCCATTATCGCTTATGTTTTATTACAGATTAGAATACACGTAAGTGAATCATACATTCAAATGTCGTGTCTTTGCATTCGATAATAACCACATTGTTTTTAAGCTAGTTCAGGCCCTCTGATAGCTTTAAGCTGCCTGATCTTTTCACACACAATAATGCGTGGGCAGAAAGAGATCAGAAAGGATTCTACCTGCTCGGTAAACATTTGAATATAGACAATGTTTGCACAGGTAGAATGATGGAAAGGAATGCAGCTGTAAAATTTCTGGGAATATATCCTACTGAATTACTGTACTCCTGTCACAGATCATCCTTCCCAGGAGAGTGGAGGGACTTAGTCTATAAAGTCTCATTGTTTGCAGTAGCAGAACAAATATCAGACTCTTCTGCGGCAGGTGCCTTTTGTCTTGCAGGAGACAGTGCTTTAGCTTTGGAACATTTCCTGAATTATATGAGTGAGCTACTGCATTATTCTACCATTTTTTTTAAATTTTCTTTGGTGAGGGTTCTTTAATACAATGCCTTTAGAAGTCTATAACTTAAAATAATGCTTTAATTGTTAGTATGTCACTCCTAGGAGATTTCACTGATTACTCAAAAATTTCTAACACATTCTCAGGCTATCCTAAGATGATCTTTGTGCGTGGAGGAAATATGCTATTTTAATTTTTATTTTTCCTGTATAGAGGCCTAAATACCAGCTCTGCTAAAATAGAGTTGATACAAGCCATGTCCATTACTTTCTTTCAGTAAAAGTTTGCCCCATAGTTATACTATAAGTTAGAAGAATTTTAGCAGAGGGTAGTTATTTTACGTATCTTGTGGCAGGATTCCTTCTAGATGAAGACCACATGCAGAATGGACCATATTTTCATTGTTAAGGATTAATAAATGCTACCTACAAAATGTATGGTACATGATACATAGGTCTATCAGTTATCAGCAAGTCTATCAGCAAGTTAGCATGCTTGGACATTGTGATAATATTTTTGTTCTTGGCCTATTATGCTGAATGTCTTATTATTTTATTTTTCTTTTTAAAAAAATGTGGGAAAAATTGTAAAACAAAATACCACTATGACAGAATGACTCTGAAACCACTGATTATTTTTAAGGTAATAAACTGCTAGGGCATCATGCTGTCCCTACCTATTTTATCTGTACTTCCTCAGACATTTTCATTTGGAAATAAAAAGAGGCTGCAGAAGTAAACAGCTTTGCATGTGGGCAGCTCCAGTTTCTAATTATTTTTCTTGTTCTCTCTTTTTAGACAGAGGTAGGTGAGAATAAAGAGATTGAAGCTTTAACTGTTGATGTTTACAGTGAATCATTGCCTATTGTGCACCCTGTGAAAATGCTGCAGCAATCACGGACGATGACGTGAAACATTTCTTTATAGAAGCATATTTTTCACTGATGTGTCTTTGAAAGATCTATCACCAAACACATGCTACGTGCTGAGTACAAACAGAAAGATGGGAATATGCTGAGAGATTTTGTGGGATGATTCATGCTGCCAGGATAAGTAGATGTTTCTACAGGCTCTCAGCCATCCTTTACCTAGCAATAATGTTTATATATAGAAATGAAATTCTACTTTTTCAGGTTCTCATTGAATATTTCAGAAGTGGACAAAAATTAGCTGCAAAGTAAATATACTTTTAGCTCTTCCTGGGTACATCTTGAAAATACAAAAATGAGCGAGAGCTTAGAGATGTTTTCTGTTACCATTTTCATTACTTTCTAAAACAGGTATCAAAGAAATAACATTCCATTTCCATCACCTTTTACACCCAAGGGGCCTATATGACATGTTTATACTATTTGCCTATGTACATACATGTACTGAAAGTATGACACATGTATGCCTATACTCAACGTGTGCATGTATATATGTACAGTGCACAGTCAGAAACAGGAATGTTTTGTTAGGTTTATGGTCACTGAACCAAATCCAGCTGACCTCACTGTAAGTTCTACGTAATAGGAAAGAATTTCATTTATTTACATGCTGCTACAGAGTATTTCCTTCTTAGAAATATTGCAACATCCCCAACAGTGACAAAACTGTGAATGAGGAGACAAGCTGGGAAAGGGAGCAGCACCCCAAAAATATCCCTTCCATCCATAAGGCCCAGCTTCTTGCCACCCACAACGCAAGTGTAAGAGATAGGCAAGAGTGACACCAAGACAGAGAGCAATGAGCCCCTCCAAAGAGAGCAAAGCAGGACAAATTCATCCTACCTATATGAAGCACAGCAACTGAGTTTAACTTATTCCAGGTTTTTGAATGAAAAGCCAGATTCAAGAACAGTCTCTGTAATCAAGGCTGGCCGTGTCACATGCTTAGATTGAAAAAACAACTCCCGCCCTCTAAAATGCAGTTGAAAGTGATTGTAGACTACTGACTCATGGCGGGTGAGGTGGGTGTTGGATTTTGTAACCCGGAATCCTGTCATAGCAAATATGAGGACATAATGAAACAGGTCTCTGAATCGTCTGTCCCTTCCACAGCACAACAGCCAATTCACAGGGAACAAGTCCAAAAATCTTTGGAATTAGCAAAGGCAACGCTTCCCGCGGTGCCAGGAAGACCCAGTTTTGTGAGGTTAAAGAGATCTTAGAAAGTGTCTACTTATTCCTGTTAATAAAGAAGCTTTAGTTATGAGTTCATCCTCAAAGAAAAGACAGTACTTTCATTTACTTACCTGTTCTAAAAATATTGTGGAGTTTTTTTTTTTTCTATTTATGGAGAACGTAATTGAATCCACATATGGCATTATATCTACACGTGATGGAGGTAGATGGAGGAATTTGCAAGAACCCAAAACTATCTTGATCAATTAGAGAAATTATGTGCAAATAATAGGATGCGATTCCAAAGCCAGGAACAAAACTTGCAATTTCCAATTTACATACCCGTCTGTAGGCTGAAATAAGCAGTTGCACAAATACAAGCTGGAAAACAACTGCTTGGGCAAGAGTTCCTACGAAAAGGATCCGAGTTCATGGTGGTTTACAAGCTGGCCATATGAGCAGTGGCAGATGGTAGAGAAAAGCACAGGTCCAGTATGGAAAAATCAGAACCTTTGAGAGCGTGAAATGATCTTTTGGCTCTCTGCAGCTGTAGTCAAGTATCTGGGCATTAACAGGACATTTTGGCACCATGCTTCGAAAGAGATGGGTGTAAATTGCTGCACTGAAGATTTGGGTTAAGCTTTGGGTTAAACAGATCAACAAGAAGGATTGTGAGGAACTGGAACAGGCTCGTCTGGTTGGCTGTATCATCTCCATATGTAGAGGCCCTTATGGCTAAGGCTAAACAAGCAGTAGTTAGATAAGATGAAGATATAGTTGAACATGAGTTAGGGTATAGAATTAGATCAGATGACATCTCAAGGAACCTCCATTATGACTCTGTGATGTGCAGATTGTTTTTAAATTTAAAATACTGTTTGAACTGAAAAATATGAGAGTTTCACTGAGAAACTTTCAGAACAAATCATCCTGACATTTTCACAGTCAACCTTATTTTTTTCATCCCCAAAAACTTGCTAGACTAAATCTCATTTCAGCATTGGTTTCAGCTACTTCAAAGTGTTTCTTCTTTCAGAATAGAGAAAGGAAGGCAAAATTATTCCATATGACTGAAACTTTGATCGTGATCTTGCAACGTCAGCTGCCACAAATATCTTTTTTGTATTTCTCCATGATGGACATAGAACAGCTATACAGATATGCCAGCCATTAGGCTTTCTTACTCTGTTTCCATCTGAATATTAAAAGAATTTCATATATTAGGGAATAGGAATTTCATACACTAGGAAAAAAAAAAGAGCAGTTTCTGCAACCTGAAGCTCTGTGAGAATCTACTTGAAAAGTTTTGGAAGCAGACTGAGGTATTTTGCCTATTACATAGTATGTTTTCAGGTGCAGAGATCTTATTGGCATTCTCAGGCACATAATCAACTATTTAGGAGGCATTTACAATGTGCACTTCAGTGCACACGAAGGTCTGAAATATTTTTCCAATTAGCTATTGTGTGCTGCATGCCATTTCAGATCACAGATTCATGCTGTGCCACTTGTTTGTCTCCCAAGAGAACTCAAATTTATGGGAACAGCGATTCCCACTGAGGCAGAACAGTCCCTAGAGTTACAGAGAGGGGAGGTCCTGTGCCTAACAGATCCTCACGAGAGCGTCCTAAAGCGTGCTGAGCTTGGAAGAGGACAAGGAACATAAAAGTGTCTCCCCACGTATCCCTGATCAAAGAAAGGCCTTGCCTTTGGTTTTCTTTGGGGTGCTGGTATTAGAAAACAATGCTTACAGGAGCCATGTGATTACATATTACCCCCATCTCATGGTATCCTTGTCAGAGCTTATAAAGAAGGAGGGCAGCACCTGTCCTCCCTATTACTTTGGTATGGCCTATTTTTAAGGGGGAGGAAGCAAGAGGAGGAAGATTTGACAGTGGGGCTGTATAGAAGCTGAATAGACAAGATTAAGGACACAAATGCATAAGTGAGGAGAGGACATAAGCAAGTCCCCAGGCTTTCTGTATTTCATATGGATAGTTGGATTGTAAGAACTTTTCCTGCAACTATTTCCTGTGTAATTATTCCTATGATACTCTTCCACAGGTTTTACTATGGAAAATATATTCCAAAGATAATGGTGTCTATGGGATTTCTGAGTCTTTTAGAATCTCAACTTCTCCTCAAAGGAAAAATGCATTCTTCTACAATACATTTATTATTTAACAGGTGCCTCATTACAAGAACGTCACTAAGATGATGTACAATGAAAAATCTCAGGAAGAGAGAGACAATGGGATGGCTCAGGGGGACTCTGCCTCCGCTTTGGGATGCCTGGGGAGCACAGCAGAGCTCTAAAAGAGATGTAAGGTAGATTTAATTACACTGCAGAAATGTTTCCAATTGAGGTCATGGTGGTAGTTATGGAGCACCGCAAATTGCCGTGATGAAAGTGTCCCAGCTGGGATGGCAAAACTGACATGAACTATTCCAAGGAAAACAACTCCCTCTCCTTCTGGTGTGAAGGAGGAAGTGTGCCAAAGAGCACTTCAACTTCCAGTTTGTGTGGAAGACAAGTATTTCTAGGGAAAATTTCACGTGTGCCCCTTTGCCAAGCTTTGTGCTACCACAGCGAAGCTTAGGCCAAACAGAACCTTCCCTTAATTGTGTTTTTAACTTACCCATGGCAAGGAAGTAAGATATAGCTCAGTCTAGCTCCAAAACCTTAACTAATTGCTTGGCGTTTCCTATCTAATCTGATTGTACTAGATGTTGCAGATTATTTGTTTTCTGAAGAGAGTTAAAGTTATGGGTTTTTTTCCCAGACATATCAGTATCTCTGCAGCGCTGAGGTAAGGAAACAGCCATAAGGAAACAGTGTCAGGGGAGAGGCAGAGAAAGGGCAAGAGAAGAAAAAGGGACAGTATAAAGAGGATACATGCAGGATGTAACCAACAGCAGATTGATTATTTTTGTATTTTCTCTCCTCACCACAAGATGGCATCAATTAGTTTTCTCTGTCTAGAGACTCTCATTTACAACTCAGGAGCAGAAGATGACAACATTTCATCCTGCTCTGCAGCAAGTTCACCTACAGAGTCTGGATTCAGGCCCAGAGTTCCTGCAGCTGCAAAGGAAGCTCTTTGCACTCTGAATTTTGTATTTGAGAAGTTTGTTTCTTCTGCTTGTCTTCCTGGATAAGCTGTGTTTTCTTCTGAAAAAAAAAAGTAAATTCCTACCACCAAGCCCCAGGCTAGATGTACATATATTTTTTAACACCTGTACCTATTGAAGTCTTGAATCAGAATGGATACAGAGGAAGGCTTCTGGGAACAGCATCTCTCACTGAGGTCACTGCTTTGAGGGCTGTGTTAGGCAAGCTGAACTTCTGCGGCAAATACAAGGACAGAAATAGCAAGGGGAAACACTAGCGGTCAAGGAGAAGGAAGTGCCAACAAAAAAAAAGGAGAAGCGAAAAGAGCTACTGAACAATAGAAACCATTTTGCTTTGTCTAAATAACTCCATTGATATTTCTGAGTTTATCCAAATGACAGGACCCAGGAGAGTCCCCCTATAACCCTCCACCTGTATTGTCTGAATGACTGAAAAACAATAGCAGGAACTGCCCATCCGTGAGACGTGTTTTCCTCCCTCCCCCTACCAAGATAAAGCAGTGCTGGGGAAACCCTCATCCGTACCACAGAGGAGATCTGGGAAATCATTACTCCTGTTACTATGGGAAACAAGCAATAAAGAGGCACTCCTCTGGAATTATTTTTTACAAACTTTAAGGAACTGGGAGCTTTTTCATTTGGGAGTTTGTTGCTAATAAATCAGTCAACCGAAAGCAGCTCTCTGCGCTTAAAAGACATGGCAGGCCAAGTTCAAGAAAGCCCTGAACACCACCTTTTTAACAAAAACCTTTTAGAAACTTGCTCTGTTTACAGGTATAATTCTTATAAAGTTGTGCTGATTCTGCAAATAAAAGCATTTTGTTTGGTCTGAGGTGTATGACGTGAGCCCCGGGGGCAGCACATTCCCAAAAGTGCTTGCTGCAAGCTGGCGCCAGTTTGGGGAAGCTGTAGGCCTCAAGCCCAATTCTCCTCTTGTTGGGGATATCGGGAATTAAGCACAGGAGAGGCCTCCACCAACAGCCCTATCTGCTGCACAGTAGCTCAGAAGAGCCCTTCAAAATTGGTATCCTGCATGAGAGGATGAAATAGCTCACGCTGCAAAAGGAGAATATTTGCAGCTGAGACTCTGGATATCTGCTGCAGAACAAAAGGCTCAGCGTGAGAAGCAGGAGAAAAGAATAAATGCCAGGAGATTGACAGGAGCTTCGGGAGGCTTCTGATGCCTGTGACTAACCCAACTGTGTCATTTTCTGTTGAACTAATGCACATATCTTCTGTCTTTAGACAGCCTTAGAAATTAAATGACAACACAGAATTACATTTATTTACTGTTAGCGTGCTTACAAGTATTCCTCTGCATGAATAAGCAAATGCACTTCTCAATAGTTTATGGCTTGGGAGATGCACAACTAAGGCACTGAACGCCTGGAGTTTACATTGCTTTCAGCAAGTAACAAGGGAATCCAAGTGGGAAATAGAGAAAAAAGCAAAGAAAAATAGTGCTTGACATTTATTCCTAATTTCTGAATGGAAAAATATCTCTTGTGCTGTGGGGCTATTCTGAAGTTAATCAGTATTAAAGACTGTAAATATTTTTTTTTTTCCGGATGGAAAATGCTTTCTACTGCTGTTGGAGAATCAGATTTTATATGACTAGCATGAGGCTTAGAACAACTGGGATAATTTACATTACAAATAATATCATTTCTCAAACTATTTGGCCAAACCAAGTGCACTAATGTGGTTATTTCAATCATGCAATCTCCTTTAGCACTGAATCTGCAGTAAATATTATGTTACCTGATTTGTTTAACATAACAAGAACATAATTTTCACTATTCAAAGTCGCACTAGAAAAGCTCTCTGCAGTTCTTTTTAACCAACTGGAAGAATGCAAGGGTTTTTTTTTGTTAGTGGTGTTGTTCCACCCAGGTGAGTAAGAAAGATCAATAGATCTGCCACATTATCAAAACCTATATAAAGAAATGTAACATGACTCCAAAATATTATCAGTCTGTCTGAGCTAAGTGTTCAGTTGAGGTCTGTTTGATCTGGTTCTTTTCCTCACAGAGGCCGTAGAGCTGCTGCTGCTGCTGCTTGTAGCAGACCGAGGCTTGGGTGGGCTGTGGCAGTGAATTACAGCCCGTCACGAGAGCGAGCAGAGCGCAGCGCTGACGCGCAGAAGCTCCGCTCTGCATTACCCAGCCACTCGAGCAGGACCACTTGAAAACAGCACGGACACTGTGTTTGCCAGTCGGAGCCACGCAATATTTTAATTAAGAGGGAACCTCGGCAGCGTATAACGCTGTCCCAAAAAAGTCTCATGTTTGTTGGATGTAAACCCAGACAATTCCTGAATATAAACAATGAAGCAAATGTTTCCAAAGCAGTAGACATGTATTCGTGGGATATCTTTCCATTCAACTGTTTCTCCTTAAGCTGGTGTTTTAAAAAATGCAATACATCAGTGACCATGGATGCAGCACAGTGACACTTGTTTACTGCGAACCAGCCTGTGCCCACAGGAAGGAAATTCCTTTGTATTATTTGTTGCAGAGAGGGTCTTTTCTTCAACGAGAAGTGCTAGATTCTGGCCCTGGACCTCAGGAGGTGCCAGTGGCTGCCATCATTTGACAGAGGCTTCTGCCACTCTCCTAGGGTTGCTTGTAGCTCTGCTCTGCAGTTGCACAACAGAGAGACCTATAGCATCTCCCTCAGGGACATTCTGCTAGAGGGCAGGCACATGCTCCACTTGGTGTTTAAAACACGACCACATCGGTGTTTCATTACCTTATCCTGCAGGTCTAATGCTTAAGAGGTTCAGCCAAAAATAGGGACCCCACTCCATTACTTAAGCATCCCCAGTTACTCTTTTAAAATTGGATCCAGAGCAAACTCCGGTGTTCACTGGCATTTGTCCTCTGTGAATTTTAACTGTTTGCTAAGTGCTGTATGACTCCATATGATTTACAGATGTCTATATTGCTATGTCTTCATTGAAGACAAGATTTCAATTATATCTATAACTAAAACACTGTTTTCAAGAACCTGGCCAATAATTAGGAATGAAATACTAAATATTCTTGTTTTAAAACAGCAAAAAATGAAAATGTCCATGAAAGCAGAAGACAAATATTTCTTCACAGACATAGAAACAGATGGAATAATCAAAGAAACTTAAGGTTGTTAGACCTAATTCCTATTGATAAAATATTTGTTTCAAAGCATACATTTAAGAAGTGGGTATATATCTCTGCTAAGCTTCCCTCAGAAGTCTCTCTGAAGCTCCATGTTTTCTCTAAATGTCAGTGATAATAGGCTGGCATTAAACATTCCCTTAAAATGTCTGAAAGTTAAATATTTTAACATGTCGGTAAGGAAAACATAGGCTGTCTCACTGGAAAAAAATTTCCTGGCAGGAAGATTAGCAAGGCTGTGAAACAATCTCTGAATAAAAGTGATATTGCCTCATTTTGCATTAGACATTTCCAATTAAACCAAGCAATTTTCTGTGAAACATAACCTCACAGAATAAGCCTGTTTGGAAGATCCACATGTAACCCAGGCATGAATTCGATGAGAGTTTTGCAGAGTCTTCAGTGAGCCCAGGGTCACATCTTTAACCTAGCGGAGTTTCCAATCAAAATTGTAAGGGCAAGAGGTATTCTTATAAAATAAACGCAGACATTTTCTTTTTCTGCCTATTTTCATTGTATAAACTATTCCCAATGCTAGAAGTTTCTATGTAATAGGAATAGGGAGGAAAGATGCATTTTAAAATTTCCCTTTAAATAAACTTGGATGCTTTTGAAAGGATGTTATTCAGTTGGAATACGCTGGAAGGGTTTTTAATAGCATTCAAAATGCTGAGAGATACAAACAAGACGTCTCGAAGCCTCCCCAGCCTTGATTTTCACTTGCATTGTGACCTTTTCTGTCTAACTGACAGCACGCAGGGTCTCTAAAATGGAAATAAGTTAGAGTGGCTCCAAAGGTTCTCACCATAAATGAAAAATCAAGTCTACTGAGTTCAAAGAAAGCAGAAGAAAATTAACCCCGCAATGAAGAAAATTAAATGCATCTCCTTGAAATAAATGCTAATGATGCAAAGGAGGAAAAGTTCAAATGAGACGCGGAGTCAGAGGGCAAAGCACAGGATGCTAAGCACGAGGAGAAGCAGATAGCACCGAAACAGAGATTACTCTAAAACAGACAAGCAGTCCAAAGGCCCCTAGGTCTATTGATTCCACTGCTTTTTTAAAATACATTTTTGGTTTCATATTTTTAGATGGAACTTGCCTTCATTTCACTGAAATGATCAAATCCTGGTTCTGAGTCACATCTGAAAGACGCCAGGATACTCTCCTAAGAGTATTCAACTTACTGAGGCATTAAATGCATTCTTGACTGCACTGTTCACAAAATTGTAACTGTGCCAGACAATCCAGCAGGGGAAGGGCATACTAAATCCAAGATGACACTTTTTTCTTCTTCTTTCCATGAAAAGTCAAAACACAGAGCGAGTGGCAAATGTTATTAGCTCGCTGAGTATTCACGGAGTCTTGGAGAAAAAGTAGAGTTCAAGATTAAAGAGAATTTATCATCAACTTGGCCACCTGACCAAATGATGATCAGCAAATGCGTGAAAAGAAGAGATCAATGCAAAAACTGACACAGCTTTCAAGGCTTTCTCAAGGAAATATATGACAGCTCAGAAGCTGTCAGGCACACTGCTTCATTTGCTGCCAATAAATTGACGGTCTGATTTCAGAGTTTGGGCTGCCCTGTCCACTTAAATTGATATGCTTTAAATGCCAGAAGAAAGCAATATTATAGAGTAATTAAAACAAAAATGTTCTCAGTGACTATGAAAGAAACTGGAAAACAAACAATCAAAAAATCAGTAATCCTGAATTAAAGCAAAACTATCAAGATTTCTCAATACACATTACTTTTTTTTCATTTATAAGAGAATACAAATGTGCCCCAAACATCTCTAAAGCCTTTGCATACAGTAGCAAAGGACACAGTGAGCTCCACTTTTGCACATCTTCAGTTCCAAACAAGTGAAAATTAAAGCATTATCTTTAGAAATTTGATTTATTTTACCGAGTTTAGCAGCAAGGAGTCATGTATATATGGGTGTATTTAATGTGGTTTTCCTATCCTAAAAGTTTTGCCAACCATTTCAAAAAGTCAGTCTACTCTGCATTCAAAGGGAAAGCAATCCAGATCTCTGGAAGAGACTTGGACTCTGCCCTACACTTAGGAAAGGAAATCACAGCTAGAGTCCTTCTAGAGGCATATGGTATAAAAACTCAAAAGGGTAACAAATTTTATTAATTTGTTTTTACCATCTCCTTGGTCAAAGTAAGCTATCTAATAAGCTACTGACTACTTGCCAGGAGTTATGTGAACTTATTTATGCTGCCAAAAATAATCTTTGCAAGAAAAAAATGTGGAAAATAGCCTATAATTTAGTCAAATCAGGGCTGAAAAGAAAGGCATGTTTGCATATTGCAAACGGCCTATGTGAAAGTGGCACGTCCTCTCTATATTTACTTGTAACATAGGCAGAAAATTAGAGATTAGTAGTTGGCTTTAAGAAAATATCATCTGAAAGATCATAGACTGGACAAATGCTTTAAAAACTAATGTATTGCGGGCATAACATGTTGGATTATGTGATGTTTTGAGGGAATCATCCAATGTCCACTGCAAGACCTGGCTGATATTCACAAATCATTTTTCTTTCCAAAGACAGGAAGGAGCCAAGAGAGTGAGTTTATCAATGGAGCAATCAGCTGTCCACAGTGAGCCTGAAAACGAAGCGTGGGGCCGACACGACACTGAAGGAGACGTCTGTGTAAGTGCGGGCCCCGACGGCACCGCAGCCTCCCTGGGAACTTCTCGGCACTTACAGCTTAGTGGGCTGCGAGGGGGAACCTCCGCTGCTCGGGTGCAGGGTGGTTCCACTTCACTTCGAGTTTGCATCAAGCAGCCTGCAAAACAAAGCTGTTTGTGAGACTTTAATTGTCCCATCAGCCACAGACAGGCAAAGCTCTCTGAGCCCTTCTCCTCTAAAGCTTGTTACAGAAGATTTAACATAATGAGTGACAGGCTCCTCATTAGGAAGTGGAGGCGTTGGGAAGATTTAATCCAAATGAAGGAAGTTTGCAGCCACGAGCTGCTGGTTTTTGTGGAAAACATTGCAACACGCATCCCCACGGGAACTGTAGATTGGGATTTGTTGTCTCTGCTGGGTTATTAATGAGCGTGTGCGGCTGGTGCAAATGAGTCGTGCCGAGCTGCAGCAGATTCCCCTTTCCTTAAATGTCTCATTACAGCATGTGTCAATATGGCAAGGTTACCACTGCTAGACACAGAGAGGCACCCACCCACAGACATGAATGTCTGAATTTCAGCAGCAGTCTTTTAAAGCCCTAGATATTAAACAGTGTTTTCTGTGCAGACATGAAACAGAAGCTGAAAAAAAACACCATTAATTGCATTTTCAGGTCTTTTTCTGCATAACACTATATAGATGATTGTTGAATGAAGATGATTGAAACTGGGATTTTTTTAAAAAAATTTCCAGATTAAACCGTAAGCAATAAGGTTTTGATTGCCTAGGAAAAAAAGCACTTGTTTCAATTTATTTTTTTTTCTCAAGATGATTGCATTTTCAAAAATGGTCACATTTCATCCACCTCACTAATGAAAACCATTAAATAATATTTTCAACATAACATAAAACCAAAACACAGTTCTTCCAACCGTGGACACACAAGATCTGTACTCTGCTTTAGAAACCATATTAAGGAATAAAGTCTACCTGTGTGAGGAAGGCTAAACCAAGAGAATTTTTTCCTAAATGGTATGGTGTTTGTTATGCAAAATAGAGGCATTGCCAATCTCCTGCACTAAGCAACCCCAGACAATAGCCATGCGTCATCAGCTATTCTTTTTGTGTAGAGATATACCCGGCTAGATCAGTCTCTGAGGGGCTATACTTTGCAAACTATAAATTAAAAAAAAAATAACATTGTTATGCCGGCTGGAAGCATCTTCACTCTCTCAGCAGAGGCATCGCATCTCTCTTCTTAATCCTCTTTGGAGCAGTGTGAATCCCAAGGGATCTCACAGGCGAAGCACTCTGCCCCTTTCCTTCCAACATCTCCAGAGCCGCATTTTAAAGCATCTTTTGTAAAGATTAATACAACAAAATAAGACATGTGGCACAAGTTTTCATGAAAACACACATGAAGAAGCCCTGGGAAATTTGAGGAAGTCAAGCACACTAACATTTCACTGAGGGATGCTAACATGGAGATTTAAAAACACCGAAACTGGAAAGCACAAGACACCAAGGAAAGAATGGTTCAAATCTTTCACCTACGTGATTTGCAGAGTATAGTTCCACAAGAAATCCAGGGACAAATTTCCTCACGTACATTATTTATCACATCCAATCTACTGAATGCTGCAAGTAAAACTAATAATTAGCTGAGAATCGATGCATTTTTAATGGCATTTCAAGTAGAGCCATTTTATTCCACAATAAATCTAAGGAAAGGCATGGGTTTTTTTTAGGAGAATAAAATGTTTCAAAATGCTATGACTTTAAATTAATTTATGTTGAACACAGTGGGTACCCGAGTCAGTTCTTGTCGCCATGACAACAGACACTGAAAATTTAAACATCCAGCGACAGGCTGAACTCCCGGCAAAGCAGCTATTGTGCATTAAAATTATATACTAGCGAAGCACTAGATCTACACACAAACTATTTTTTTTCAAGCAGACAGCTTAATTACCGCTTTTAAAGAATTAAAGTATACGGGCACTATGTTTATTATTTAGGCTTCTGCGAGACTTGAAGAGTGACCTGAGACCCGCTCTGGAAAAGGCTCGAGGAGCCAATTCCCCGAGGCCGCCCAAGGAAGACACTTTTTGCAGACGGGGCGATGTCGCTATCGGCCCCTCACACGTCTGGCTGAAGCGCTCGCTGGAGGGGCTCTCCCCCAGCCCCCGAGAGCAAGCCCGGCTCCCGACGGCTCCTGCTACGCCGAGCATTTGGGAGCCTGATGATGCATAATGATTACTCAGATGGCTCTTTAACAAGCTATAAAATTACCAGGTTTGAAAATGGATGCGCTGTGCCCGCTCGCAGCAGAGGCCGCGCGATAACAAGGCTGCCTCGCTCCTCTCCAGGCAGAAGGTTGATTATTTTTCTTTTTTTTTGCACCAGACCACAAAGCTCTGCAAGTCCTTGGCACTAACTAAAGCACTTTAACAGCTACCGGTCCAACTTTCTACTAACAGGAGATGGCCACAAACCAAAACCGCTACCTGCCATCTGCCCCCCGAAAGCCATTCGCCCTTGGGCTGCGCACGGAGCGGGTGGGCAGAAGGCCCTTGGCTGCAGGACAGCTCTCAGGCGGCATCTCTGAGGTGGCTGAGACCACAGAGGAATTAACCAAAAATCAGTACCACCGGGTACTTTTAGCTGTGTTAACGCTAGGGAAACTAGGGAAACGTTACAGCCCGTTGGCCTGTCCTTGCAATCCTGCAGGTTAGTGTCAAGGCCGCTCGCCATCTGAAGTTACCAAGCCTAGTTTCCATGCCTAAGGTTTCATTCACGTTTTGCCAATAAATCACCACATACTCTCCTTGCGCTTTGAGACAAGGAACACCACTGCCACAACAGTCACTCACAGCACGAAGTATCCCAGGATGACATTAGACAGCACACACAGCAACGGGGATGATTGTTAATTAAGAGGTAATGAAGACGCACGTTGTGCAACACCATAAGGAAAGCTAGAGCATAGTTCTCCAGAACCACCGAGTAACACAGCAAAGCACCCATTGATAAAACACCTTTTTCTGGATCTAGAGACTTTAATTCATCAGTATAAAACAATCCAACCCCGATACAGAACTACCCCAGTTTTAAAGCTGAATACTCTCCCTCCTCGGATCTCCTGGAATGGCTCCGTATTTTCTCCTAGGTTACAAAGGCAGCGGATGCATCCGATGACTAAGAGACAAAGCATCAGCTTGGTGATTCATCCTCACTCAAAGAGCAGCCTGCACACAACAGTATCAAAGAAAAAAAATGCATTTTCTCAGCACAGATTTCTGGAGATCTTCTTTATAGCAATTGTATACATGCCACAAAAGCAAATCACTCAAGATAGGCCTGCGCCAAAGCACAGGGAAATAACAGCATTGCCTACTTTTGTCTCCTGCCTGTGACTGAGAGCAACAGGCGCCGTTCCAGGATTGCCTGCTCTTCACTGAAATGCAGCCACTTCAGGGATACATCATGTTTTTGTTGGGCCCCTTGGTGGAATAGTAAATTTTCAGAGGTAGCAGTTCTCCCCATGAAAGGCAGAGCAAATAGTGACAAATATTGCATTGGAAATAGAAGCCATGAAGCTGTTACAGAGCAAATCATTTCATCCTTTTTTTATTTGAAGAGATGACTTGTTTCACTGATTGCATGGAAGTAAGATGTTTTCTCAAAATCAAATGCAATTTACCATTATGCTTATTTTGTGGAAAACATCTCAATTTTTATTCCAAATCAAAATCAGCATTTTTCTCTATTTGACACCTGATGTCATCCTGCACACACTGCAGATACTAGGAAAACAGTGACAGGTGGCTTGCAGAAATTCTCTTAATAAGACATGGAAACTGATATCATAAATGCAGTGTCAAATTATGTAATGCTCATACAAAAATGCCTCAGTAAAAGCAGAGACTCTCTTGGCAGACGTCTTGCTATATGCAGCATTACACTTGGACCCATGACTGAGAGCAAATGCTTCAAATAACATATTCCAGCAGAACACCTTCTGCTGTTTCTGAATCAGCAGAAAGCTTGCAATTATCCCCAAAAAAGCCACTCTTCCCTCTGCTTCTCCTAAGATGAGAGGCATTGCATCTGAGGCACTTCCAAGCTCTGCAGCTGGCCCCATCTCCCCTCCCGGCTCTCAGTGCTTTGTCAAGAACAGGTAGTGGCACAGCCTGCTGTCACAGAGGAATTCAAGTACTTCTGGGCAACGTTTGCTGGAAGCCAAGTCAAAACGCTAATGGCTGAGCTGCTGCAGCGACAGATTCCATGGCAATGCTCAATTGCATTTTTGGATCATTGAGATGGAACATGCACTTCTTTTTGTGTGATGAAAAGAATATTTATTAGGAGGGAAACACACAGAATTTCATATTCATTCTCTCAATCTAAAGCTTTTTAAATAATGTAGAAGGTAAACATGCTCTTGTCCTTTTGTAAACTTAGCTAACTGGGAAGTGTTTGGCGATGCTCCACTTTTTTTTTTTAACACGTGTTTCTTCTTCCATAGATAAATCATGTTACAGTTCTAAACCTGAAATAATGGGATAAACAGGTCACCAGACTGTTAAAGGAGTGAGCTTTGCTGGCTAACCTCAAAATTCCCAACAAGCTCTGCCTTTTTCCATATGTAGATGACAAAACACGTTCATTCACTGTGTCCCTTTCCTTCGGCATGCGTGCACGTACAACACAGTATAGGTAAGCACTGCTGAAGTGAGCTAAAAACCACATTTGTTACTTTGTCACAGAAATGCACAATTCATTTATAGATCTTGAAGCTCCTTACAAGAACTACAGGTATTATACAACTCACTGGCATAAGAAACCTGGACATGTTAACTCGTTTTTGTAAAGACAGTTCCAGAAGAGAGGAAATGGGCTGAGACACTCAAGGCCAAGATCTCGCTAAAGCTACCACAGGGCACTTCTCAAGCCTATCTAACATGATTAGGGGCTTCCTCTACTTGAGCTGTTATGAGATAGCAGCTATAAAAGCCTTAGGGCTCCTCATAGAAAAGGCAGGATGTGTGATTTAATCACATACTTGAGATTTTTAGCCATGAGATGGCACTTTGCATTCATGACAACCTGTTCCTCAATCTGTAAGGGCTCAATGACATTTAGCTGTAGAGCTGGCCACTTCTTGCATGGAACATCCTACTTGTGAGGAAAATCCTGTTGCAAAATCCTCATGCCATCAGAGACACAGCTAGTTCTGAGCACAACTGGCAGATGAGCCCTTAAAAAGAAATAGTCCAACCAAAAAGTACCCATCATGTATTACAGAAAGAAAAAGAAAATCAATGTGCTTTGGAAGCTCTAACATGATAAAGTATTCATGATAAAGAGTTCACAAAGGAATTAGACAAATTTGTGGAGGAAGGTCTGTCAGAAGCTATGCAACACATATGGAGCTACGCTCCAAAAGCTCGGCTACTGGAAGACGTGAGGGTGGTAAAGGTTGCTAAAAAGTTGCTCTGTTCTTTACACTTTCACCTTAGGCATCTGCGAGCCTGTTCTCCTGCCAGCTCTTCTCAGTGGTGACCAGCGATATGACAAGGGGAAATGGGTGTAAGTTGAAACACAGGAAGTTCCATCCCCATGTGAGGAGGAACTTCTTTCCTGTGAGGGTGCCAGAGCCCTGGCACAGGCTGCCCAGGGAGGCTGCGGAGTCTCCTTCTCTGGAGATCTTCCAAACCCTCCTGGATGCCGCCCTGTGCCCCGTGCTCTGGGTGTCCCTGCTGGAGGAGGAGGTCGGACTAGATGCTCTCTAGAGGTCCCTTCCAACCTCAACCAGTCTGTGATTCTCTTGCTGGGTAGAGGAGCTGCATCTAGCTCATTCGATCTGACCAGCCCATCCAGTCTCAAGCATCGGGCTTCAAAAGATGAACTAAGATTTAGCCTTACCAAAGACTTGGTAAGCTCGCTATCCATTATAATACCTCAGTCTGTTAATTCGACGGGGCACACATTTCCTAGTGCTGTTACGTCTGGGATGTCCAGGTGCTGCAAGATGCGACACACAAGCTGTGAACTTGCTTTGCCGAGTGAACGAAGGAGCCGTGTGTCTCACTCAGCAGCAGAGCTGAGAGCAGGCGGTTTACATATTCACTGCCAACTCGCTGCAATCGTGTTAAATGCAAATTCTATCATTTGGCCTTTCTGGTTTCTTGCTTGTCAGAATAAAAGGGAACACTACCTGAAGTGATCCTCAGCATGTCATGAGTAATGGGAATGCAGGGATTTAGAGCCATCCACATGTTACCTGCTCAAAAGAAGAATAAAGTAGAAAGCAGGAGTCTGCTGTGGCTAGAATGCAAAATCATTATTTCATTTATTATTCTTCAGAAAGAGAAGGAAAAAAATACTGACAGCCATTCTCTCAGCTAAGGAAAATAAATGAAAATAAAAGGTTTACATGAGAGAAAGACTCAGTGTGAATTAGCTTGAAAATAAAATGCAAATACCATGCTGGCCTTTAGCAAGTATTAGCTATATAACTAATTATTTAGATCTCTAGAAACTCCTAATATAGCTACACCCCAGAATCAGATTTTCACTAGGAGCTTTAAACCTTTTTAGATGCATTTGCCTTAAAACAACAATCCAAAAGCATCAGGGGAAGTGTAGTGCTAGGGCAAGATGCAGGCATGAAAATCCTAAGGAACAATTTCTTTCCCACCTCCTCATCCCCAACCATCAAACATGCCAGCAATATCCCACAAAGCATGTCAGCCCTCTCTCCACGAACCACCTCTCCAGGCTGAAAGATAATTCACTTTCCATACTGTATTATCAGCAACGAGCTGACGAGGTGTTCAGAGCCAGATCCGAATCAGGTTTTAAGCTGCAGCTTAGTGTCTGGGCTCAAGGCCAGCTCACTCTGGGTTCATATTCAGAGCCATAAATCTGATGAGCTCTTCTCACAAGGTATCAGCTAAAAATGACAGCCATTTGGAAGAATGGAAATCTCACAATATCTGCCAGTTGTGCT
Source organism: Nothoprocta perdicaria (assembly GCF_003342845.1). Classification (NCBI taxonomy): domain Eukaryota; kingdom Metazoa; phylum Chordata; class Aves; order Tinamiformes; family Tinamidae; genus Nothoprocta; species Nothoprocta perdicaria. The sequence continues at coordinate 3,684,095 of NW_020455588.1, forward strand.
GCATGCAGGTTGTGTTCCTGGCCTGAAAACAGCCAGGAGGTTAAAGCTCCCGGGCAGAACTTTGGCCCCAGCTCAGCAAAACACATTAAGCACATGCTTAAGATGATCCCTCATCGAGAAGGCACAAGCCTAGGCACATGTTTATATTCAGTCAATCGCTAAAGTGCTTTCCGGAATCAGGACCCAGTTCTGGGGGAAATGAGAGCTTCTGGCAAAAGAGTCTCAGCTGATCTCTGTTTTTCCATGCACCCAGAGTATTGCCTGCTTCGCAGGGAGTTTGGATTGTGAATAACAATTACCATAATTTATGCAGGAAATTGAGTGTTGGGTTTATTTTAAGAATACCTAACAACAAAATAGACTGGAAGAACTGTGTACAGTATAAAGCTTGCATTGTAGCTTGCAGTTTTTACTAATACTGATGTCATTTCCCAAGCTCTGTGACTTACCCCAGACTCCCTGTACAGCATATAAAGCGTATTTACATTTTTCCTGCAGTTGCTGCTAGCATTTCAGAAGAATGGATGACACTCACGCTGCCAGATTTAGCGACTCAGCTGGTCAAGAGAAAAATAATACTTCATGATTCCAATCACAATATTTGTGTATTAATGAGTTCTAATTTAAGATCTGGAGCTGATCTTTCAGTTCCAAACTTCCTCAACAACAAGCAGTGTTCAGAATTAATGTTTTCGATTAGCTCATTATCTATTTATGTCTCTGCTCTTCAAGTTCTGCCCTTGACTGGATTTTAGATCTATATCTAGTTTAGAAGTGGATGGTCTTGATTTACTTCTCAAGTTCAGTACAGTATCCTCGATATCTTTATCCCACAAAAGGTACAAAGTATTAATGGGTTTGATAGATGCAGCAGTGGCATAGCCTCGTATCTCACTTTTATGGAAAGAAAAGAAAGAAGAAATAAAGAAACCAAGGGCTAAAAACAGATCATATTTTCAACAATAGGAAGAGAAAGGAAATGTCATAGCTCCATAGCTAATACCTCAAAGTAATGCAACGGGCTCTCATAGAATAATTGAAAAAGAAAAATATTTAAAATACAAGTAAAAACATAAATTAGGGGGCTTTCATACAGAACAAATTATGCTAAACATGAGAGAGGAAACACGAAGGAAAGAATTGACATGGCAGGGAGCTATGCTGATTAGGAAGTGGGCAATTTAATTTCTTCAGGAGCGTGAAGCTCCAGCGTGAATTAATTTGCTTCATGCAGAGTCCTGCTGTTTTCTCTTCTTTCCTCAATCACTGTTTACTACATAAAGTCACATCTCACCTATCTTCCTTGATTGTTTAATTTTAGCAGGATTTTCTTTCCACAAGACTGTTCATACAGCTAAGCTTTGCTCTGCATATAACACATAAACACATTACTTGGAGCCACAGGACCACCGAGACTATTTCAAGTTTGAAACAATGTTGTTCCAACGTTTTGCTTTTAGCAAATGATTTCCTTGAATTTTAATAAGGTATCCAGGCAACGAGCCACAGCCACTTCTGCAACAACAGCTCCCCATCTTCTTTAGCTGATGGCCTGCGTGTCTAAGGAATAAGGACCCAGCTCCTGCAGATAAGCAGGCAGATGGGCGTATGTCCCTAAGATTAAGCTCCACTAAGCTAATAGAGCTACCTGTAGTATGCAACCAGAGAAAGAAGTCCAACAGGACAAGATTATTCTAGCAGGATAGAATGAAGAGAAGGTCTACTAGAAGGCTCCGCACTTTAGAAGTGCGTAGGGTACAATTTACCAGGGAAAAGCAGACAGCAGGCACCCAAAGCCTACAAAATTCTGGGACAAGCAAATAGAAAAGAAAATATCAAGAACCCATTCATTCTTTCAAAAAAAAAAAAAAAAAAAAAAAAAAAACAATAACAATCTTGTTTTTGACCACTTGATCAGAGAACAGACTAGACACTGCACATACAGAGCAACCTCTTCTACTTAGCCCAAGTATCCTAAACTTTGGTTCAGGAACCACATATTTACATATTTCACGAGTTTATTTGGTAAATATAAAGACAATAAATTCTTAGCAAATCACATGAGTTGACTTACTGCCAGTCAAATTAAATTTACAATTCCGTCTATTAAACTAGATTTCATAAAATAAAAAATATCTTAAAGACTGTTGTAATGAGAGTAGATAAAATATCAGTCCACAAGATATCACAAAATTAATGATTGTCCTGAAATATTAGCAATGAGACTTGCATAGAGAACTTATCCCAACCTTAATGAAAAATGCTTATTTTTTTTCCTTTTATTTCATATTATTCAGTAGCTCTGCATAGCCTAAGTGGTCGGAAGGTCAATATTTAGAACAGTCAGGTAAAAAGAGTTTCTTCTTCATAATGTGAGATTCAGTTTTTAGTGCAAAAACCTCTGTCTCTCCATCTCCACATCACAAAACCCACATCATTTCCAAGACAATCATTTCTAAGAAAACTTCAAGTTGTGCTTTACCACACTGCCAGGCCTAAAATTATGGTTATCCTTATGCAGTGCACAGGTAGAGAGAGGATTTGCATTATATACTTACTTAAAAGCAGGTTGCAATTAGTTCTGCTATTAGCAATATCAGATTAGAGGTAAAGAAAATATGACTTTCAAAGAAAATGGAGTGGCTTATTTTACCTTTCTGAAAATATCCTCTGTAGTAGTAGGTGAGTAGATCTAAGCTGCCATCCCATTGCCCTACAAGACCACATCCGAATTCTGAATTTCAGAGATAACAGTTAAAAAGTTAAGGTATAAGGAAAACTACATTTAGGAGCGAACAGGAAAAGTGTACAAAACTGCCAAGACCAGCCCTCTGCTACAACCTCTCATTTCCATCTGTTCCAGCTTCCAGTTCCTTACAACAGAAAAAAAGATTTGTGAGTAAGTTTATATAGGAATTTGGGAATTGGCTGTATATTTAACACCTGGTTCAGATCAATCAGATTCAGAAGAGCAAGAGTGAGGATATAGTGAGGGAGTTTTGTTACCTTTTGTTATGTTTCACCTGACCAAGGTTCTTAAGAGCAGAGGCTGGGTTTATCCTTAAGAACAGACCAAACCAGAGAGCTACTGAAACAAAATCCTGACAACTCTACATGTTACATCTCTGCAACTGGGCATCACAAGAAAATGCTGTTGCAAGCACTTTGCATCTTTTATTTTCAACAAATGAGATGTCTATTGTAAGTGTATTACTAAATGAGTTATAAGGGATATTTTCAGGATGACCTCCTGACTTTCATGGAGGTCATTGCCTGCAGGCATGTACCTGAGCACATTCTCACTGTGGTATTACGTCTCTGGTTTCTGTAGAGAGAATCATGAATTCATGAGTTGACTATGGATGGGTAGGAAAACAAACAAACAAAAATATTTCCCAAGGAAGGAGATAGTTGCCATTGAGTTATTCAAAATAAATGCTTAAGGAGCTTTTTGCATCCCTAAAGAAAAGAAATATCTATCTTAAGAGCCTAATAGTTCTATTCTAGGCACTCTAAATGAGACCACTGTGGTTCTTTTGCTCCAGTTTTGCATGTGTGTAAGTAAAAAACACTCCTGCTGATAAAGATAGTATCACAGTGAATATACCCAAAAGGATCTAACTCTGATATTTTCTATGTTTTTCAGCAATTCAAGTGAAAACTCATTCATGTTAAATGGAAGATATACCCCTACCCTGATTTTTGTCCCCAAGATTTAGTGTAGCAAACTTCTAATATATTGAATATTCATATATTTCTAAAAATAAGTGGCAATAATATCTGCCAGGACCACTCCTAACTCTCTGCAAGAAAATTTATTCTGAACTTCTCGATGCTTTCTCAGTAAGCAGCCATAACAATTATGATGAATGCATTTGTTTAACACATAAAATGAGGCTGATGAATCAAATGCCCACTCTGAAGTTACGACATTAGCCCTAGAGTAATCTTGTTCTTTGGTCACCTTGCTTGCTGCAAGCTCAACATGGAAAGGGAAGGAAATAATTTGCACGGCAACAAGTTGCAGCCCCCAGAAGTGTGGAGCGGGTGAGAAAAAAGACTGACAAAAGCCTATAAATTGGGAAATTGTTGCCATAGGTTTAAAGTGAAATCTTGACAGACACAACACGTTCTGCCTCTAGGTGAGTCTGCAGAACAGGTGGGCATCATCTTGTCATCTGCTGGGATTTCTAAGTCAAGAGCCCTTGAGGAAGTCACTGGTACAATGTGAGGCTGAAGGAGTAATCGCGGGCATTAATCATGAGCCGCATGAGAAGAAGTGAAGGGTTTTTTTCACTTTTTTTTTTTTTTTTTCTTCTCCCCTGTGCAATTGTTTCCATTGCTTTGGAGCATCAGGCCTTACCGCACAGTGGCTTCACTGGATTTCCTCAGAACTTCTAGTTGAGCAACTTCTTCTCCGTTTGCTTTGCGGAACAGATAGTTAGCAGTTATATCTTCATTTCAACAAGCTCTTAACGGCCATGGCAAGCAAACAGGAGAAGACATGAGAAAGTGGTTCCTGTTTGGACTTGAATTGACTAAGAACGGCAGAGAGGAACGAGCTTTGGCAACCCAGATGTAGAAACCTTTTAATGATCTGTTCACCTAGGAACAAACCATCTTTAAATCATGCTGGACTTTGAAACATGCCCTTCCTGGATACAACAACAGTCCCAGAGTGTAGTCGTGTCTTTCACGGCAGTGTTGCTGCGACTGCTCCCTCCTCTGAGCAAAGGAGGGCCAGATATGCCCCGGGTGGCCGTGTGGACCATCATCACCTTATGCTTCCCTGCTCCTGCAAGCATGTAAGGCTTGCTGCGTCAGATAGCCCTCGTCTCAAATGTCTCCTCCTTCCTAATTTACACTTGAGGAACATCTGGGCTCCTGAAACAAATTGCCTTTAGCAATAGTTAAGACAACGTAGAAGCTTCTCAACTGCTGGGTGTTGCCCAAGACACTAAATATCTCAGGCCTGACCAGGACTTCATAATGCACGGACAGCTAATATGGAAGCCCTGGAGAGAGAGCATCAGAGGAACTCTGTTTTAATCTCACATATTCTAGGACAAGCAGCTTAATCACCTTGATTTCCAAGGTCTGTGAAATGGGGATAAATAATACTTATCTCACAAAACCACTGAGGTATATAAAAGTACTTGTACTGAAAATCATTTAGAAAGTATCACACTTTACTAGCATTTGCCCATTAGCATGAAATTGGTTTTCAGACTGCTCTTGGCTCCTGTACGGTTTTGGTTTCAAGCCAGAGAAACATATTTTTGTCTTCTGTTTAATTTGTCTTTGCCCGTTTACTTTAAGGCTCGTTCTTCTGCATGAAGTTTCAGCTGGGAGCTCCACAAAAATGCATATGTTTCTTATTTGCTGTCTGCAATACAGTGAGCTGAGCAAACAGACTGTTATGTCAGCGGGCACGTTGCCACTCGGTGCGGACGGCTGCTACATACTTGGCTTCTAAATGTGCTTCTCTTATTTAGTGGGGATGTTGCCTTTCTCTTTCTGCCAATGTTTCATTAAAACACAAACATCGGTGCTAGAAATGTAGAATTGCAAAGACATCTGCAGTCAATGTCATTAGTTTTTAGTGCCGTGTTGAGTGGTACATGCTCTTATTTGTCATAACTTGGGTTACCTTAGAGATCAAACTCTGGGGACAACGTAATATAAATATAATATAAAGCAAAAAGTAAGCCCCAGGCTGTCAACTCTCTCGACCAGGCCATGGGGATAAAGACCTTACAGATACTAGGCTTATGCATAGGCTTGCCTAGTTTTCATCTTAGTTTAGAATATTGAATGCAACTGCTATCTAAGGCTCAAGCTGCAGAGCAGAAAGAGCTCGAGGAGCAGTTATACAAATATACCTTTTTATTATATCTTGGTACATTCATATGATGGCAGCTAAAAGAATCATTTCTCTACTCTGCCTTCCATTATGCTCCAGGGATGTTTCTAAACGTGTGAGTGTCCTGGACTTCTGAATCCATCTATTTCACTGAAATTCACTGAATCCCGTCCTGAACTGATGTCTGAAAATCCTGCTCAGCCCTTTTTCACATTGTTAAGCTTTTGTCCTTTCACTGTCACTCTGGGAGCTTCATACCAGGGTGAGTGATGGTACTGTATTTTTTGAGATGTCAGCAATTCTTAGAAAAAGATTGGGGAATTAAGATTCAAAGACTGTCAAAGCAAACACAAAAAAAATAGAGTTTCCCCATTACAAGCAAGAAGAGAATTGTCCTTATCTAAGTAATATTTAAGCCCTTATCAGACTGGGCATCTACTGCAACATAATCAGTTTATGAAGTGGAGCCACTGTGATGCTAAAAAAGATATTGATGTTCAAAAGATGCATTAAGGGTACTATACATGCATAGCACTCAAAATGTATTTGAAATAATTAACTTTCAGATTTAATTAAAATGATAAATTCTAAGGACTCAGCTCCACACACTTAGCACATATTGGAATTTGCCTTTAAAGTTCGCATAGGAAATGATTTCCTGGAAAGAGCATAAAAATGATCCAACTTAAGTTCTGCAGGTACAAATAATTTATTTTTACTTTTTAAAACGCAATTGTTTTTCCTGGAATCCATGCTTTTTTTTCATTTGTAATTTAAATTGAGGAAGTGATATACATTCCAAATGTTACCTTAACCTTTTGTGTGTGTGTGTGTGTGTAGTCTATTGAAGGCAGGAACCAATGGGATTAGATGAAGCTGATAAGACATGTGGTTTTCAAAGCATGTGGCAAACATATGCCAAAGCATCATAGGAATAACCTATACTCCCTCCTACCTCCTAGACCAGCATTTGTACATTTCAATTTCACAAGACAAGGAATGTTCTCAGTCCAATGAAAGTCCTTGCATCCACATCCGTAACTTTTGGCAAACAGAGCACTCTTCACTAGCATGTCCTGCACTTAGCCTCTTACTTTTTGATAGGTGAAATATAGGAGGATAGGTAAAAGGTAAGATCAGCAGAACATTTCTTGAAGTCCAGTGTGGCAGAAACACATGTCTGTTGCTAAACAGCACATTTTGCCTTGCAATAGGAGGAGTAAGGTACTAAAGCACAGTATTCACAACTCCAGACTGCTCTGTGGAGCTGGCCAACAAGGCTAGAGAGCTGCCACTACAAATCACCATGCAGAGGAATAAAATAGCAACAAAAAGCACACAATTGTCCTTTATCCAGGAACCTCAGCTCATTCAAAAGTTAGATGCTCTAACCAGAGCTCTAAACATCTCACCTTTGATCAAAATTACAAGAGCTTTATTAGAAGACCAAAAATAGAAGCCCCCATCACCTATGACATCTTCTTTTTAAACATGAGAAACACATACAGAAGCCAGCTGGCCTAATAGGTCAGTTCAACATGTTTTGCTTCTCTGTGCCAAAATCTATTCCCTATAACTTGCCTGATGGAGTGCTCCACATTCACCTCATCCTTCCCTGAGATTATCCAAGTGCCAGCACGTTGTAGCAATGAAAATGCACCCATCCACCTGCTTGGAAAATCCCTGTTTGTGTCCCCAGCTGGCCAGCTGCCTGGTTATTTACCTACGATAAGCTTTTGAAATCTTTGCCCTTAATCCTTGCTATAATTCTGCATCTTGGATGGAGGAAATTATCGTAAAAGTGTTTACCGCTATTAATAGCAGGACAGGATTTGAGCCAGCATCTCTGGATATTGGTAAAGGGGGCTGGTTCTGTACGTTTTCTAGCTTCCGAGTCACAAAAGATCATTCCTCAAATGCAAGTATCAAAAACTAGTTTTCTGCCTGAAAAAGGGATGGTTCTGAAATGGCTGTCCCCTGAAAAACATCATTTTGAATGGAAATGTTAGCATATCCCTAAGCAGAGCTCTGCTGCTAGGTATCTCTGTAATAACCCCTGTTGTGTCCAATTATGACACTAAAGCCACTGAATCTCTTTTGTACTTAGTCGTTTCCCGCTTCATTAGCTCCTGATCCCTTCATCAGCTGAGCAATTTCAAGCATTAGGGGTTCATATTTGCGGTGTTGGTTTTTGTAAATGCCAGGAAGGACAAACACGGGCGCCGTCCTCTTCTGTTTGGCAGATTTACCTCAGAAATCCCCACTGATTTGTGCTGCAGTGCCTCGGAGTGCTCTGGTTTATCCTGGCACCCAGGTGGCTCTTGCAGTAGCTGCAGGTATTGTAGTGTGTATCTAAGGGGGAGAAAATATTTCAATGGATAAGGAGACAATTTGTATGGTTAAAGAAATCATAGTCGGAAGCCAGGCTTTCATTGGCCTAATCTCATTACGTAGCCTATTGCCTGCGACTCTTCCCTTACTGCTTCCTTTATACGACCTGACAGGCATGATGGGTTTGCAGTAGTAAATACATGCTGTCCATGCTTAAGGAATGTTTTTCTTGCTATCATCATATTTATCAGTCTAAATATAAGGTCGTATATATATTCTATTTCCTGGGCTGATAACGCTAGCACGGCGGCACAAGCGTCACCCCCTCTGCCTCCAGGGACAACCCTGTAGCACACATTTGGCATTTCAAAAATTTGCTTCATATGGCTCAGTGAGTTCAAGTGCACTCTGTAATGTGAGGCAGCAGCTTGGATAACAATGCAGTAGAGGAGCTACATGTAGCAACAGTTTTCTCTGGTCTTATTCACGTTAAACTGAAAAGGAAAAGACCTCTCTTCTCCTACTCCCTATTGCTAAATAAGCTTAGTGTTGTACCGAAAGAGGGCAGTTTTTGGAGTCCAAGTCAGGTGAGAAAAAAAGAATCTCTGTTCCTACGAATTCCCTGAACTGGGAAAGTAGTTTCTGTGTAAAATTTCCTATTTCAAACAAGGAAAATAGTGAATGTTTTGCCTTCTTTTTTTTTTAATTGTAAAAAAAAGATTGAATTTATGCCAACTGCTGACCGCTGCATCTATGTTGCCTTTCACAAAGTTCTCTTTCAAGTATTGCAAATCTAAAGTCCCACTTCATAAGATACAGTGTCCTTAATCTTACCTGCTTATTAATGTTATCACATTCATTAAGAGATTTGCTGCCCTGTCAGAACCCTTAGACTCCTCATGTAGGATTAGATCATCCTTATACTTGAAACCATGCAGAAAGTCTTGATCTGAAAGAACTGAGAGAGAATCTGAGGAAGTGGGAGAAAAATTTTTCTTGAAATTATTTCAGAAAATGAGAATTCTGCCCAGGGTCATGCAGGAAGCCTACCTCATAACTGGAAATTGGATGTTAAGCCAGTGCCTCTACCGCAAAACCACATTTCCTTCCTCAGACTTATTGGGTAAGTGTTCACCGTTACAAATTAGCGTATCGGTCACACAGATGAAAGCATTTCAGGAACTGTGAAATTCAGGAATCGCCAGTTCTGCAGGAGGGAAAACGTTACCAAATTTCACACGTTTGTGTTGATGCTGCCTTCCAGCATGGCTCATTTCTGAGGCTCCTGCCACGGGCACCATGCAGCCCAGCAAGTCTGGGGCCTGTTTGTGTTTGCCAGTGTGTCCCAGTGGGAGATGCGGTCCCCTCTGCTGTGTCCTGGGTGCTCTGGGCTGCTGGGACAGGTCTGGCGACTGCTGCGGTCACTATGACGACATAAACTCCCCAAATCCAGAAAACCTAAAATTTTTACAGCCGTATTCAGTATCTCCTTTCTCCACCTCAGTATTGTTGTGTTCTTGTTTGTCTGGTTTAAACAAGAACTCAATTTTGTATTACACAAGTACGGATACTTTATAATCCCTTTTCCTAAGCAGGAAAAAAAGGGGAGGGGGGAGGGCACAGAAAAGCCAATGATTAGGTCTTAACTTATATTTAACCTCTTGTACTTCAGCAGAGAACTCTTCTTTTGGAGAACCGGATACTGGAAAGGAAGGTTGTTAGCACAGGACAGTCAGAGCTCAGGAATTTCTACACTGATCTGTCAGAGACTGCTTGGACTGGCAAACAAAAAAAAAAGTTGTTTCTGGAGCAAATGAGTTACTGAAGGTTGTTTTGGATGATCTGGTTTAATAAGACATATTTCATCCAAACAGGAATGAGACTACAGCGTCTGCCTTTTACGCTACTTTTTAAAAAAACTCTAAGGAAACTTTTCCTGGTACAGAATGTACTTTGTGAAGAATGTGGGAATGCTTCTGCAACACTACTCTCATTTAATTACTATATTTTTTTTTCTCTGAGAGTATTTGGGAAACTACTTAAATTTGCAGTCAATGTCCTGCTGATAAATTCAACAACAACACTCAGGTCTTTTATTTCTCTCTTCCCTTTCTGTCTGGGATCTTTGAATTCGATCCTCTGCTACTATGGCCGACTTCTTCTGCACTGCTCAGAGCCAACCAGACGGTGGTTTGGGGCTTGCTCCGAAAACACAGACCTCATTCTGCGCCAGGATCCAGTGGCTTAACAGGTCTTTATCCGTGTTGCTTCCTGATAAAGATGGCAAAGCCAGATCACATATCTCAACCTAGCTGGAAGTTTCTCTTAAAACAGAAATTTGGTCTGAATTGCTTTTAGATAATAGCATAAGACACTCTGTGTGTGCATTTGTGTGCACGTGAATGCACAACGCCGTGCTTTTTGTTTTCCCTCTGAATGCTATTTTAGCTTTTCATTTATTCTACTGAGGCACAAATTGCTTTATCCAGCTGCCATATTACTTGCTCAGATGGAAAATGCGGCTGAGTGAATAGCCTAGAACTGCACATTTGATTTTTGCATTTTTTCTGAATATTATTATTTTAATTGTGGGCTGCAGGTGTCCACTTCACCCCTTTGACTTTTTTTTTTCCAGTATAAACAAAATAACTAGAAGAAGATAGATAGTTAATTCAAAATCTTACGATTTTCATTGGTGAGTGAACTTGGCTTTGTTAGCTTTACTGCTTTAATAATTGTTGAATAATTTGGAAGTATATTTGTGGTATTTTTTTCTACTTAAGACATGATGTTTATTAAAGAGCAGGACTTCACGTTGAAAACAAGAGAGGACAAAAACATTGTTGAAATTCTATCTACCTTTAATTAATCTGACTGTTAATGAGTTCTCCAGTCTGTAACCCCTGTTGGCCCTTAGTTTGCTGTCCAAAGATGAGTCTTCATGTAAGGAGAGGTAGCCCTGCTCACAGGGGTGACAAAGGGAAAGCAAGACACCTCTCTGTCTCCCCTGACGTCACCTGTGAGCAAGCAAATCAGCTCTAAAGAGTTGGTGAGGAATTACACAAATGAAGAGTAAAAAAAAGTAATTTTCCCTGTCAGTAATGACAACATGAAACACAGATTAAATATTTAGATCCAAAAAAAAAAAAGAGTTTTAGATAATAATGATTCTGCAGTGTAACCTCCCTTTGATAAGCTGAGCAGACAACATCTTTTGTAAGAGTGAGACACTGCAATCAGTATCAGTACATTATTCAAATTATTTTCATATACTATTCAGGTAATGTTATCCAGTTACTGGGAGGGAAGTGGAATTAGCAGGGGTTCATTTCTGCATTTGCACGGCATCCTAACAGCTGCAATTGCAAGAGGAAAGCCTGAAGGGCTGTGAACACACGTGCCTGATCTAGGCCCTCACCTACCCAAGCTCCCTATGACTAGCCTGCAGAAAGGAGGCAAAGCAATGCAAGGAAAAGAGGAAAATAAATGAAACAGGACATAGCTGAACATGCTTTTAGCTTACCGCATCGCTTTGCCTCGTGGCTTTTTAGGCACCCTGAATCATTCCACTAAATACGCCACGATGCAGGAGTGTGAGTAACCTGAGCCCTGGGCTGCTGCGGGCAGAGAGCCGTGGAGGCAGGAGCGACCTCGAGCACACGTCTCTTGGATGATCCTGGCTGGGCAGCTGTCCCAGCACACGCCTGCGAGGTGCCGGGGAAGCACGAGCTGCTCTTGGCCACGACCTGACGCTACGGGCTTCCTCACAGAACAAATCGAGCGCTGTGATGGAAACATAAAACAGGCTCCTGCTTCGGCATCCACCATGAGTCATTTCTGGCATGAGCTCTTGTGACTAACGTAAATGGATGACCTAAAGATCCAGTCAAATATGTCATCCCTATAACTGTCCTCCCAGAAACATGGCCTCTAGGCTGCTCCCTGCTGTGCCTAAAGCTGGGGAATGCAGCAGGCAGGTGAGGTGCTCCACTTCTCTTAATTACATATGTCCATACCTAGCGCTGCCTGAATTCGTCATATTCTTGCAAGCGAACGTCATCTTAAGAAAGATCCATTAGTTACAGTTTAACGGCTCTCCTGTAATTTCTCCTGTCACTATCACAGTTTCAAAACCACTGGGTAAGTTACAAGTTTTAAAGGATTATTAATTGGAGCATTGCTGCCTCCCCTGCTGTCGGAAAGCTGAGTAGAAAACCTGGAAGTGAATCAAGCAGTGGCTGGAAAAAGACCTTTTCCTATTTTCATAGCACCCCTGAGTCATTTCCTTCTCAACATCCGAAAAGCACCAAGCACCACAACAGAACATTATTGAGAATGCGGACATTATGCGCAGCCATGACAATAAAATTAAAATGAGAACATATTAACAGCAGGGATGAAAGCTCACGCACAAACCCTAGCCATTTAATGAGAAACTTGCTTTCCCTCATGACTCTTTCACCCATCTCCAGGTGCCTTTAGGAAGAATGGGCTGGTTATTGGCTGGCTTTGTCCCACCACCCAGCAGGACCCGGAGCAGCTGCAGGGCTGATGAGGTTTCAAGGAGACGAAGCTCCACCTGCTTCACCCTCCTCACCTGCACCTCCAAACACCTACTGCTTCTCACGCCAAGGAGGTCAGCACCAGGACCCACCATCTTGCATTATAAGCATGATGAATAATTTTTTTTGAAAATATTAAAAGCTAGTCATCATGATCAGCACATCAGTTATAGCACAGTGTTATAAAGACTTGATCTTGGAGGACGAGGTTAAAGAGATTGCATGGGAAAGGACTTCCAGCTGGTGGGTCAGCTCGTGTCGATGCTGGACAGAGAGCTGATCTCCACCTTGCAGGAGTGCATAGGAAATCTAAATGCAGGCAGATCCTGGTATATAACCTTAACTTTTGTTCTGCCATCTATATATCTTCATATCCTCAAATATTTTGCATACATGTCATTTTGTAATATTCAATGTAGCGTAGGAAGTTATTAAGTTAAAGCTCTGTTTTTGTTTGTTTGTTTGTTTGTTTACAGCTGTATCCCTTTCCTATTTCCTCACCTTTCTCTGCATTGCTCTATGATATTATCCAGGAAACCCCCTAAACGGAAAACTTCTTCCTAAGCAGTTATTCCTGCTGAGTTTTCCTGTCCCATCAATAAATTAAAATAATGGGATATGTTTCTTTACTTCCCAATCTCCCGAAATAAATCCCAAATAAGTGCGTTCAAGTTGCCTAATGCTTATTTCTTTGCTTACGACCTTTAAGCCTTACGGACTCATGCCATCAGGACAGCATGATTTGTCTGCATTAAGTGGATCTAAGCTTTTAAGAAGTAATTTTCTAATCCGTACATGGTCTAGTTCATTCTCTGTCATTACTTGTAAACTGATCTCTGACTTGAGCTGATCTCTTCCGTGTTTCCCTGTAAAGAGAGATGCAAACTAAGTGTTTAGCAGTGTTGCCATTACACTATCTCCTGCTTATAAACTCTCCGGTATCAATTTGAAGTGGCTGAGCGCTTTCTTTAATCCTTTGTTGATTAAATCTTCCCAGGATAACATTTCAAAAGGTAGCAAGGCCATGTCGCGAGGACAGAGGTGCCTGTATTGCTCTGGCTGTGCTTCCTCCAGCCCAATACAAAAAGCCAGCAGCCTCATGTACAAGAGGGATGCATGCAAAATATCTAGCTCCCCAGGGAAAACTGATTGCTGTTCTTCCGCAGATTGATTCCTTTTTTTTCTGCTGTGCAAGCTTCAGACGCCCATTTTGAAATCTCTTGAGAGCATTTTCTTAGATTCATAGGCAATAGGCACCTCCCCAAAGCCTTCCTTTCTTTTTTTTACGCACTGTTGCTTTAGGTGTATGCAATTCAATAAAATATTTGAAATGGAATTTTGAAGGGTAATTAAAAATGAACAAAAAAGCGACCATCAGTCAGTGTGTACTTGTCACAGCCTCCGTCGTGGAGGAGAGAGGCCACGCAGCTGCTCTGCTCTGCGGCAGTCAGTTCCTGCATTGCACCCAGGAGCTGCAGGCGGGGAGGATACGCGACAGCGTCGTTAACCTCCTGGGTAAATCTAGCCCTGCTTCTTCCTCAGGCCCTTCTCATTAGGCAGGGTACAGAGAGAACAGAGCTAGGGACAGGCCCCTGTGGTCTTCAGAGGACTTGGTGTCGCTCTGCTTGACCTGTGGACACCTGCGCTGTCCCATCAAGAGAACCACGGTAGTTCTGACCACAGCTTTGACAGGACGAAGCAAACAAATACCAGAATCAACCACTTATTATTTCTAGGTGATGGCTGATGCATTTTAAGACCTAGAGCCAAGGCATTTCATTTCGAACGTTTTTATTCATTGAATACCGGCAATGTTTTCTGTGGTTAAAAGATACCAATGCCAAGGTCTCTTCTTTGACAGAGCTGCTCTCTAGATGGCATGTGCAGGAGGACACACGCTGAGAGCCGGAGGACAGAGCCGCTTTTGAAGCTGCTTTTCCACTGATTTGTCTGCTTGTGAAACAGCCTCGCTTTCTTCCTTCAATGCCTTCAAAATGGAGAGACAAACGGGATCAAATATTTCTCCTCTCTGTTTAGAAGCTCCCTTTCCACCTAAAACCAGCTCAGCTGCATTTTCAGTAGAGAATTGATTGCTGTAAAGTCCAGGGATTTCTGAGTCTTCTCATTGAGCACAGATATGAATTCAGCTTCAAAACTTGGTCCTGTTTAATTCCAGCTTGTGCCTATTTGGTTATTCTAATTTCAGAAGTCTTTCTGCTTACATTCTCAAAAGGCCCATGTTTTCCTTTCTTCTGCATCAGCTGTTTGGTGCCTACTGGCAACTTGGTACCCTTCAGGTTTCTGGGATTGTGCTGTCACTGCATAGGAGAAACTCTGAAATGTGTGTGTTTTAAGTAATCTCTTTTCCAAAGCAGCATGACCTCGTCAGAGACACATTGTTACATGTCTCGCTTGACACCCTGTCGAGCTTTATGTCTGGAAATCGGCATTGTGCGCGGAGGTTTTATAAAATGCAATTGTCTCATACAGCAAGCAAGTTCTGTAGTCTTGATAATATTCTTGCTAATATATTTCAAGTTTGCATCTTGTAAATTATAAAGCTGATATCCAGCTTTTTGGGGGGTATCTTATATCTTACAAGCCTTTTTTTCAAACTGGGTGAAATTTTTACTTGCCTTATAGTAAGAGAAATGAGCAACATTTAATATAGTCTTACAACTCTCTGAGAGGCTTTGCTGAAACAACTCGTTAGCATCTGCAAAAGAGAATCACTTTGTTTCTCAGGTTTTCATAAAGTTTCTACAGCACAGTTATTGCTTGTTCAAGGGCCATAGCTTCCTATGTAAAAGACAGCATGAGTGAGAGCAGGGTAAGAAAACTGCCTCTAAAAGGATTGATATTTGCTTTATCTAGGGATCAGCCCTTTCTCAGACCTCATGTCCATCTGCCAAGCACTCTAAAATGTGTCTGTTTAGGAGGGGTGTCTAAATATTTGAGACCTGAGAAAAGAAAAATGACATTATTTGTAAAGATCTGGTGCACAAAGAGAGTCCCACAGTGCACCCAGTGCTCAGGCTGAGTGAACCACAAACCTGTACACAGGGTTTGGAAGTGAATTACACAGGATGGGATGTGGCTTGCACAGAGAGCATTAGGTTGCTTTCAATAGTGGTTGTTCTTAATGCATCTTTAAATGAAGCAAAACTGTTTAAATTGAAAGAGAACCTGTAGAATGAACTGTTAGCCAGCTTTGGGGAGGGAAAAAAAAATAACTAAGGGCGATTAGGGGGAAATGAGCCAAAACAGATGAGGTTCGAGGTGCCGCAGCCCTGCAGCCCGCCCTCTCCCTCCGGCATCCGCTCTTCCTCTCCTTTAACCCACAGCACACGGAGTGACGAGCCACAGATTAATCCGGACTTCAGGCAGGGCTGCAAATGCCAAGCCTAATGACAGGCTCGAGCGTACAGGGGCTCGGGTCATGTTTCAGCCTTAAGATACGCTGGGCTTTGATACAGTTAATGTATGCTATGCTGGCATCTATCTATACGCATGTCCTGTTCCAGGCTCCGGCTTCAGCTTCCTTCTCTCCCTGCTAATTCGCAGCTATTTGGATTGCAAACAAGACCAAATAAGGGACAAATGTGGAACGCCTGCAGGAAATGGCGTAATGCACCTCATCTATCTCCGTGAGGAATTAATGCATTTGCTTAGCGAGGATTATTTAAACATAAACGCTATTAGCTTTTCCTTCTCAGGTTATTTACAGTTTGGCGACTGATGGCTCATCCTGGTGCAAGAGGCAGCCGTTTTTTGAGGGATGCCAGCATGTTTCCCCTCCCCCTTGCAAAAAATAATAAAAAAAATAGCCCTAATACTTATGTAATGCTGGAGATAGGAGTGGAAATAACCCAAAGTATAGTGTACGAAGTTCATACAACACGAACAACTAGGGTTGTGCTATGTCCTCTAAGTGCTGGTGCTTCTTTATTTTTGGCAGTTTCTTCAGGCAGATGTTGGAAAAGTTGCACCAACTCCTGCCAATCTTACCGTTACGTTGTCTAAATCAGCCTGGCGAACAACAGTTCACGTGCACACTTCTCTCCCCCCACCATCGGCACTGCAAGAGTAATAAAACCATGATGAGCTGAGGAAGGAGATAAATTTATAGGAGGCTGAATTTATTAGAAAACGGTTTTGACCTTTAAAACAAAAAAAAGAAAAACGTGCAGGTGTTTTCCCTTCCTCTATTCTTTTTTGTAAGTGGACCAATCCTAAGAATCAAAATAGAAGAAATTCCCTCTGGCCAAACAGCCTAGTATGCACCATAACAAGCCCAACCGATGTCTGGAAATGCCCTTGGGATGTTTTTCCAAGGCACTCTCTCCAGTTACTGCTCAGAGATCCGGAAATGATTAAGCTCTTATCTGGATCCTAGACAAATCTTGTGGGTCTCTGGGAGAGCGGGTGTGGGAAGAAATGCCCTTCTGCTTTGGGGAGGAGGGAAAGACGCTGCTGCTCCTTACCGAGCCGGTCGTGTGGGACACAAAGCAGCACTTCCTTAATCTATATTCATGTTTCTGTTTAATTATAAAGCAGAAGTGAGAGAAAATGGGAAGACGAGCCGGAAAACAGCTTCAAGAAACTTAGAGCAGGTCCTCTTTAATTTAGCTTGAAATGTTGGTAAAACTGCGTGGGGAATAATTATGGCTGTGACTCTATGCAGTAATATTTTATTTTTAGGTCACTCAAGCTGTGAATAAAGCAAGAAGCCCTCGGGAGACTTTTCTTTTTCTTTTGCAGACCTGGCCTCCTGCTAAAATATTTTTGCTCAGCTGTGGTGACATGGGCTTTCTACAGGCCTCTGTATTGGCTCCACTTATGGTCTCAGAAGAAATCACTTTAATTATGGATATGGGAATACACACAGTGCTTACAGCATCTCGGGGAAAGAGAGGGAATTAGCCGAAGCCTGAGCAAAATGACCAATTAAGCAGATTCTAGGTCAAAAAAAGTAAAAATCAGCCTGGCCTCTGGCCTTGCAGCTCTTTAATTTTTGTGACATACTCTGCACATTGCATCTGTAACTAGCATAAGGTCCAGCTGCAGTCCCCTTAAATCTTTTTTATGAAGGTAGTTGTTGGTCTAATTTATTCCTAGCTGTGAAATTTTCCATTGACATCAATTTTGCAAACATAGCAAGGTTTTTCTCCTATTATTATTATTAAAATGGAGGGGGTAATTGCGAGGTTAATTTATCAGCTCCATCCGGAGCTATAATTACAAGGGATGAGTGAATTGGTTAAGACAGAGCAGGACTGAATATGAGGCTGGAAAATGAAGATGCTAGAAATTGCCTGCCAGGACGCTCTAAAAGGGAGCAATAAGTCACGACAGCAAGCAGGCAGGAGACTGCCTGTGTCTAGGACATTGCTGTGAGGCTTGGAAGATACTGGTGCTATGGGAAGCTGCATGGCCTTTGGAAAGTCCACCTGAAAGATGACTTCAGCTGCCCCCAATGGAGTAAAGCTGCCTAGGAATCTTTATGGCACGGTTTGGCCCAAATTTAAACTATTTGCTTCATTGCATGCATGCCAGGCACTGGCTGACCAGAACACATCTTTGTGAGAAGGCTGTATACAGATATAACAAAAAAACTCCATTCCAGGAAGGTGCAATCCACCACTGCAGGTCTTCGTTAGCTAGCAAACTAGCTTCAGAGGAAACGCTCCATGCAGGAATATCATTTATTCTCTGAATGATTCTCTCTACTTTACTTACCATACCTGGCTGCATGTGCACTTCCAGGCTATTAGGGGAATCATCCAACCCTGGAATGATCGATTTGACCAAAGATATTACATCATCTATATACTGCACATATATATAAATTTCCCTTCAGGTATCACTTATTCTCTCTTTCTCTTTCTCTCCTGTGTGCATATAAGCATTCAGTTGCAGAGTACCACAAGTCTTTCCATGCAGTCTTGCCCACCTGGGTAAGCAACCTTCATCCTGCAGTATCCCGCCATTATCCCACCCAGAACCTAGCAAAAGAACAAAGCAGCTTGTCCAAATCCCTTACACTTCAAAGACTAGCACTGAGGATGATTTTTCCCTCTAGGATATCTATTTGTAACAGGCTGATATGAGGGGGAAGAGGGAAGGAAAGAGCAGGAGATGAGGTGAGCGGGCCCAGGTGGGCCATGGTGGTCATAGCGGTCAGAGGAGACATGGGGCCCGGTCTCTGGGTGGACACTGCCGAGCGCGGGGTCACACGGAGCCTCTGGGGAGACCATCTCTCCCCTGGAGGCTGCAGCCGGAGCGGAGGCGCTGGGACTGCCTGCCGGCTGGGGAGGCTGCCCAAAGAGAATGGAACTGTGCCAGCTCCGGCCTCGAGGACCGGCTCCTGGCCGGGCTGCCGGCTACCACTTCATTCCCACTTCATCCCCGTACCAGCAGTAACCCCACCTATTCCTCATGCCTTTTATGAAGACTCCCCTTCCTTTCCACATTTTTTCACGCTCGGCATCTTTTGCTTCCCCTCCTTTCTTCCCTTGGGAACAATCTGCACTTTGTTCACCCCGGCATGGGGCTATGCCTCATCCCTGGAAGCAACATGCCTCTCGGAATCTGGCTGACACCTCCACAAGGCAGAAGGACGCCGGATTGCTCCACAGGGAGACGCATGCACTGCTCTTGACGGCCTTCTTGGTTTGGCCATGACCATGGCATGGTCACCACCATGGGCAGCGCACCTCCAAGAAGACATCTATTTCACTGATGAAGCGGCAAATAAATTCACTCTTAATCTTCATTCTTGCCCTAAATACGAAGCAGTTTCAACAACAAGATTGAGTTCAGCTTTTCAGTCACAGAGATTGAGAAAGGGATCATAGAGTTTTATGATGTGTAGTCACTTCCATACATTGTAAGCACACCAGCAATACTGCTCGTTGTAACTGCTGTATATACTGCTAGAGTTGTAATGCCTTGTTCAGAAATGTTCGTTATACAAACCATTTTCCTAGAATATTCAAATTATGTCCCCACAATAAAAGCCTCTTAAACAAATACGAAATAAAAACAATTAAATTTTTATATAACTAAAACCTCCATGTAGTAAATGATGTAATATAATTACTGAATGACTGCCTAATCTGTTAAATGAACCAAATTCCTAAACGAGTAAATCTGCTGGGTACTTATACATTCCAAGGCAAATAACGTTGTGGCTATATTGTTAAGGTTGCAAATATATTGCCCTTTAACTCAGCATTTATAGGTCTGTGCTTGTCGGTAGAAATAAGTGAGGCTGAGACAAGGCTCCTCCCAGGAGCAGTATGTCTCCAATGAAGATTTTTCAGTGAAGAAAAAAAATACATGTAATGGCTGCAAAATTAGAATGCCTTAATTTCAGATACAGGCCATAGGCCATAGCTGTCCCCCTTACACACAGATCAAGATCAGGAACCCACAGTATCAGGCATCAGGGAGAGAGAGACACAGGATCTTTGCCTCTGGATCATCAGCAAACAAATTCAGACAACCTGCTGACTGCTTTTAGAAACATGGTATGTGATGTTCAGTTTTTGTCACCCGAGGTCAAAAATGTGCACAGAACTCAGCCTTGTTTCCTATATGCTCTCAGTGAAAAAAAGCAAAATACATGGCTAGTAGTGTATATACTGCTGCAGGCCCTGATGCTGCAGTTCTTAATTTCAGACTAAAACTGAAAGCACTTTTCTACCCCGATTTAGAATAGACCAGCCCAGTGCTAGCCCCTGAGACATGAAAAATGACAAGTTAAATAAATGTAACATTTTAACATTGCTTGTTTGTATACTGCCTCCCAAAAATGTAAATGGAACAAGTTAAATGTGTATTCCTGAATCATAATTTACCAGAACAGGCATTTTCCCAAAACCATTTACTTGGAAGGAAGATGATAATGGCTATTTCAATATTCTGAAATAACCTAGATGTAGGTTACAGAAGATAAATACGCAAGCTTTCTAAAACAAATTTTTAAGATCTTCAATAAATACACACTCCTAAGTGCAATTGTTGAGTAGAAAACCTCCAGAAAATTGTATGTTTCTGTGCAGATATTCATCCTGTAGGTCCCTGCATAGAAAGAGTTACTTCTCAGTTAACAGAGTTGTTTGCTCGTGTGAGCTGGCAGAGCCCCAAAGGCAGAAACACTCTCAGTTTTTAAGTCACAAGAGAACTATTAATCCTAGTTCATATTCCTAACTAGTTTGAATTTTGGTCTTGCACATCAAATATATGGCCTTAATCAAGGCACATTCCTTTTCTTAAATGCTGCAGTGGAACTAACCATCCATGAAGCTCATTTCAGTGGTTCGGGCTTTTTTTCTCGATTTTTTTTTAGCACATGCAGGCTCTCAAATTTATACATATACATATATATGTATACATATGTGTGTATGTATATGAAACAATAGATAATAGATAATAATTGCTAAACATACAACAAGCATTGGGAATAACATTTTTTGCACATTGGTCTTTCTTGCGCATGTTAAGTATAATAGGTTAGTTAATAGGGCCAATTTGGGGGGCTTTTGGAGAAAGCTTCAGTCACTGTAGATGGAATATTACAAGTGCAGGGTTGCTCTAGGTCCTTTCCTGCAAGAAAACTTACTGTCCATTTCTGTCCCTTTACATTTCGAACAGCTACTGCAATCTGGCACCTGCATAAGTTTTCAGACTTGTACATGCAGGCAAGTCTCTGATTTCTTTCACTTGCATATCAGGAAGGGTATTAGTCTTGCAGCCTGCCAGTATGACAAAAAAAATTGTTTCACTTGGTGTTCTTTTTTTTTCTTTTTTTTTTTGCTCATTAAGCTTGCTGAAATTCCCCTGTATCTGACTCAGTGTGGGACCTCAATCTGTCTGAGGTTAACAGAAAGAATAGACAGAAAAGTGGTATTTAAAAAGAAAACTGCACTTTGAAAAATGAGAGCTAGAATGAGTCAGGAAATATCTCTAAAAGATTCTTCTCCTTTTCTGCTGACAAAGCTTATGGTAGAGGCTTTTTTCTCCCCTTACAAAATCATTTTGTGACTTTTTCACTTTTTTTTTTTTCTGACTAGGAAAACTAGTATTAGGAACTTCATCAAATAATAAAGTTCAAAAAAGTTCAAAATTGCTCTCAGGTTCAAGTCCAGTTTTAAAGATTAAAATAGAGCTACATAGGTGAACCTCAGTCATGAAAAGCATTGCAGGCTAGAATTACACTACTTTTAGTTCACGCATTTTTAAACTGGATATTAGCGAGCACAACCACAAACGTGGGTACAAATACAAGCAGCTGTTATTAGGACGGGCTACCAGCTACTAATGATAAATGTTAATAATTATAATGAAGAGAGAGACACTGGGAATATAGACATAAAAAGAAATGAGGAAGATAAAATAGGAGAATGAATAAATATGTTTTTTGTTTCCATATGAAAAGCTTTTAATACACGACTTTTTTTTTCCATGTGCTTGCTCACATTCACAGTGATCACAGTTCTAAACTGTAACCCTGTAAATTAGTGTAACGAATCTTGCTAGAACAGGCTTCTGCCTCCCAAAACTACCACCAGAAGCCATTGCTTCTTCCAGAAGATTTCCAATCTACACATCAGAGAATCCAAGTCTTGGGATGCACCATGAAACTTGCCAGTAGGGAATGCAGATGCAGCCTTTCTGTCTTATTTGGGGTATGAATATTTATTGAAGGAATATTTAGTAATTTAATTCTTTCACTTCAGTGAATAGAAGCCTATATAAAAAACTGAAGATTATATTTAATATTCAATGTATATTTTTATATTTTTTTATTCCTGCTAATAATTTGATTCCCCTCCATTAATTTTCCCTACTTCATGTCAAATGTTGAATGTCTTCAGCTCTATTAGTGGGACGCTTGAAGAAATCTGTCCAGCTCATTTCCCAAGTGAAAACTTTAATTTAAATTCAGTATAATCCAGTAATATAGCTATATAGAGTCACACAGAATACTGTAATAGGATTCTGAAATTGAGTTCTGCCAGCACAGCTTATACCTGAGATGACATAACAAAAACCTGAATGAGAGGGCACATATGCATCCGCACGTTGGTAACATCACAAGTTAGAGACAGTGCCTTTAATACTGAGTTGCCTTGTCCCATCACTGAGTTCATTAACAACAGCACAGTTTAACTGACTGCATAACCCACTAATGGCAATCTGAGCTGGCCTTAACCACCCCTTCTGCTCCTTCCAGGTTTTAGGAAGATCTGGCTGCTTACCTTCTAGAATACTTTTTCTATTGATCTTATTTAATGAATTTCTGTATGTTTATAATGAAAAGCTCTTGTTATGAGACATACATAAACATATCACATTCCATATCTCCACATCTCCTTTTCACAAGATAATGTTTACAATGTTTAAAGGATCTCCTGAGATGGAAATGCCATTGAAATGAGACAAGCGTGCAATATCATAAAAAGAACTATCAAAAAAATGGCAAAAATAAACAATAAACACAAGCACCAACAGCATCAGTATGGCTTAGGGGATTAAAAAATACCAAATACAAAATACCTTCCTGATCGGAAAGTTATTAGAAAAATCATGGTTTTGATCTGCATTTGTCATGTTGAAACCAGCTACACTTTTACAAAATTCTCACTGTTTTAGGAGTCTTTTTACTAGTGAAATGTTGTGGGGATAAGTCAGGATTCCTACCACGTCAAGTGCTATGCTGCTGTGTTTTCAATGAGTAAGACCAGGCTTTCTTGAAATCTTTGCAGTGTGTGAGCAGAACTACTTATCTCACCTTCAGGGAAATCCATTATTATAAAGGAGGAGGCTCCAACACAAGAAGTTATTCAGGAGCTTTTCTCTTACAGAACTGTAGTGAAGAAATAAGTGTTCATCCCTTAAGGAGCGATTAGTATTTTTCAGATATATTTTCAGGATATTTTCCAAAATGTTAAGGCCTTTTTCAGTATTCATAGTGTCTATTTCTGATTTTTTTAACAAACCAATTATTAATTTTCCTCAACAGGAATGCTGTTTCCTGAAATAGATATTTGTGTTTTTACTCAAAGGATTCAGCAGACTTTGTACTATGGGCAACATTCCTCTTTTATTTCTCATAATCGAGCTATACTAACAGCCATACTAATTCATAGCTATGAATAGCATCTATCCCCTCTACACTGTATTTCCCACTGCCCTCCGCCCTATGGTCAAAATGAAGGGGACTTAATGGTAGCTTGTTTAAATTACTCAACCCCACCCCTGCTGTTAATATTTTAATGGAAATGTAGCTACTTATTTTATGATCTACAGTTCACAGAGAGACTGACTGTGTTAGTGTTTTGTCACTCTGCCATCCCAAACAACAGGCCAGCTATGAGAAACGGTGGTTTAATAGGACTAATATTTCCTTTCCTAAAACTATCACTGCACCAGTAGTAGAAGGAAAGTCCAAGCAAGGGAAGGCTAGCTGAAAAGAAAGCGGACAAATGCACTATTTTGTGCTTTTAGGACAAGGTCCAGCAAGGGACTTATGTAGTTAAGTGCAGCATTTCACTTAAAGAAACTCAAAACTCAAGCTGAGGGAGAGTCTCCTGGGCTCCGTATACAATGTGGGGAAACAGTTAGGTCTCCTAAAAATCTTTAGTGAAATGCTGACCTAAAACATGGGCCTGCTTGAGTAAGGAACCTGCTAAATTTAAGCACAGGTTAATACAGAGTTTGAGAGAAAGGAGTAAAGACAGGCAGGTATCTTGAGCCTTTTGGTTCTCCAAGGTTTATCTCCCTGAGTCAATGCTAATGGTAAATGTATTTCAACACTCAGGATGCAGAGATGGGAATCTGCTCTGGAGGTTAGTAACTATGTCAAAAATTCCTCTTAAACTAATGGACCGTGGCCCAGCTCTCTGTTAACCATAGGTGCTGGGGTGTTGTTGCCATATTCAGTGGTAAGACTACTTCCCAGGAGACCTCTCGCATGGAGAGTCTTAACACAGCTGTGAGTTGCTTGCACACAAGAAGCTTCAGCCGTACCACACCTTTCCTTTTGGCCAAGATCTGTTTCTGTCAGCATGCAAGCAAATAGGATTTTGCCACAAAGACCGAGGAATTCAGTACAAACAGCTATAGTAATGCATCTGCCTTGAATATACAAAATACTAATGTTCAGAAGGACTGCTGAAACATTCCTGCATTAACATTTTTCATTCACTTTTAGGAGCTTGCTCTGTATGCCAGAAAGAAGAAAATCAGAAGGGATTGAACTCATGCGGTACTATGAATATTGATTAAATTTAGATAAATGTTACAGGTCTTCAGTGCCATATGAATATTCTCATACAATACAGCTGATCTGTCAATGAGTGAATTAACATTTTAGAATTAAGGATACAATGTCTTAATTTATAAACTATAAGGAAAGTCGTGGCAGAATCTCACAAAAGAAGAAATTATATTTATTGGAAGATATCCAAATTTCCAAATATCTCTTGGAAGCAGCACCAAAAAGGACTGCAAAAATTAGAAGGAAAGGTTTTGAAATTGCAGGGCAAAGGATAGGTATCTTAATTTCATGCCATTAAAAAA
The DNA here is from genome assembly GCF_003342845.1 of Nothoprocta perdicaria. NCBI lineage: Eukaryota > Metazoa > Chordata > Aves > Tinamiformes > Tinamidae > Nothoprocta > Nothoprocta perdicaria. The sequence goes on from NW_020455588.1 coordinate 3,709,439, forward strand.
AAAGTGGTCTTGTTTGTGGTTGAATAGACTGTTCTGTGTCTTTGTCTAGAACAGGCATTAAAAGCATTAGTTGCAGTTCAGCCAGTATTTAGGTCTAGCATTTCTCAGGCAATTCATAAGGAGGGTAAGCTTAACATTAGAGTTACAATGGAATAGAGAGTTGAGTTAAACTTCTTTCTTTGTATTTTGGGGACTCTGATGCATTCATACATAATAGCAATAGCTATATTTGCCACAAATGAAGATGGATGAGAAACCGCTTAGTTGGCTGTAGCAGCACTACATTCAGGGATTTCTGAAGAACCATATATCAAGGTAAAATTGTGGTCCTTTACCTTGTTATCTGCTCTGTTGCAGGATCAAACGAAAAAGATTCAGCTTCTGGAAATCTGGGTTCACTGGCCACAGACAAAAGCATGTCGTGCATGAGGGAATCTCAGGTGGGCCCACAGGCCTTCTCAGCTTTCTGCCTGAAAGCCAGAAAAGAATGAGTTTTGGTGGCAGGTGATGGAGTCACATTCCCCCCCCAGACTCCAGTTTGATTTAATGGCTTGTTATCATTCTCTGTAGGTGATCATTGTTCACCTGAGGGACAATGACCTCCACAAAGCAAACTCTAATCATTAAGCTAAAGGACATCTGCCAGATTTCAACACTTTCCCCTGCTGTTTTCTTGCTCTAGTTAGAGGTGATTCGAGCAGGAATCTCCTGGCTGGCACAGATCACTCAGGGACAGAAGGATGAGAACTAGAAAATGAGCAAATACTTTACAAAAGGGAAGATGAGTTCCTGTTTTAAAGATTAAATGCATTTCTAGGCATCTCTTTAAAAAGACATAGCAAATCTATCTGATAAATGTTTAGATATCTGTTTTAAAGGACCGCAGGTTTTGAAGTAGGTTTCTTTCATTGGTGAATGTCTAAATTGGCTCCTCTCTTTCCAAGGAAGTGCAGTCTGGCCACCTTCCTCAGACATTTCACGGTGGTGGGACCCTGACTCCCACATTCTCGAAAAAGAGGGCAGTTTGAGACCTTGGCTTTGTCACTTGATTCCTGGTGACTATTGCACTTTACTCTCTAAGATTTGTAGAGTTTGGGCTAGTAAATTCTGGAATAAAGATGGAAATGGAAAATAAGGTAACCAAGTCATATTGACTGATAGTTTAATAAAGGTGCTTCAGTTACTTTGGTACAATATCTAATCAGCTCTATATCCACAACCAAGTATCTTTACTTTCACTCTTACAGAAGACTAATTGTCCAAATATTGTGAAACAGCGTAGAAATGCTGAAAATAGCATATCTTTTTTATAGTGCTGTTGTGAGGCTTAGTTAGTTAGTATTTAAGTACTATGTAGTAAATCAAAAGTACTAAGTAAACATTAAGTAGAACCATTTCATTTCCTTCACCTGTCTTTCCTGCCAGTGTTGTAACTTCATTCTTCATCAATTCTGAAAGAAATATTTAATTTACTGGGTAGAATAAACTCAGAGCTGCTGTCCACCCAGCATCCCACTGCTTGTTTTGGCACACACATCCCTGGATGCAATAAACATTTGTGACAGAATGATCTCCCCCAACATTCATACTGAGGCTACATCCTCACCCGGAACATTAACTCTCCTGGTATTTTCTATTGTCTGTGTGGTAATAATTACCTTGCCCACCATGAAGTTAGCCCTTCAACAACAAATCCCTCTATCTGCATTTTAAAAAGCTGTGGATACTCAGTCCATGAAACTGCTTTCATCCTGGTCCAACAGCTGTAAATTTGCCCCTGCATAAATCATGGCTGTATGTTGCCACGATTCCAATTGCTTATTTTTCAGTGCTTGTTTCTCACACTCTGCAACATAAATCTGCTTATTTATACACAGCTGCCACAGTATGATTTGTTCTGGTCTCAAAAATTGCCTCTCCGTTCATACGCCCCTGGCCACAGCTACCTTTAAAAACTGATGTTAGCACAGAATAAAGTGACTTTGAAAGTTAGTTAAATTGTTACTGTGGGCTCAGCAGACTTTGCTAGCAGATTTTGTCTTGTTCTATGCAAACAATCATTTATATGTGCAGGCAGCCAGATGCATATGCAGAGTAAGATATGGCATTACCTCAGGCCTTCTCCCTTTATCTTATTTCATCTATTCTCTCCACAGCTATTCTTCCGTAAGAGAAATTATTGGACCTCCTCCCTTCTTTTCAATGTCCCTGTGGTGAGTTCTCCCAAACCAACGACCAACAACTTTAGAATTCTGTCATGAAATTAAGTAATGGAAATACTTCTTAAATACTTAAAATATAGCAGCAGCCCAAAGATTGCTGCAAGACTTTCTTAAAACGCTTTTCAAATTTAAATGTTACTTGCCTTTCTACATGCAAGGGTTATTGCACTAGGAAAAATAAACCTTTTACAATGATGTATCTCACTAGAGACCATACCGGCAGCAGTCTCATCAGGCTTTCTAGGTAAGTATGACAGAAATCAGTGGTAAATTGGGATTTAGTATAATTCACTGTTTAATGTAATTATGTCAAGCATAAATCAGTGTGGAACTACTGTTTTCCCGAACTAGATTCTTAGAAGTTTTAAAGATGCAGTCGGAAGTCTGGTTCATCTCTGCTTAGTATTTTTGGAAAGTCGCCTTTCAGTATTACCACAGATGTCTGACTTTTTTTTTCTCTAAATAATAAAAAAAACCACCTTTAAGTAGGATCTGCACATAGATCCCAGAGGCAAAGGGGCATGCGCAGGGTTATTTAAAGACACGAGAAAAGCCTCAGGAGAAATTTGGATAATTTTCAAGGACAGGTATATGAGTTGGCACATTCAGATTAATGACAACTAACTGAATTACTTGCACCAGGGTGCCAGTAATCACAAGAAGGACATATATTCAGCCCTGTCAGATTTCTTTTATGCTTTAAGATCAAAAGCCCAGTAGTGTGTGTGTAAGATAGCAACACTCAAATATACTGACAGAACGGACAAAAAATATTTTACATTTTGAGGTTATGTCTTATTAGAAACCACTCTTAGTTGTACATAAACCATGTCACTGCTCTAGGTAATACAGTGTTATCAATAATTTGTCCTCACAATATTTCTGTAATTTATTGCTTTACTATTTATATGTTGGCTTGGCAGAGCTAGAGATGCAAATCTTCTGTTCACAGGTGAGGCACCACCTAAGCAGCAGTGCCCCAAAGCCTTTCTCGTTTGAGACCTGCAGAAACCATTCATTACACACAGGAGCTAAGAGCAAAGTTTAGCTGAGGGTGCTAACTGGGTTTGGGGCATATTTACCAGGGACAAAATTAAACCTCCAATGTATAGGTATTTGTATTGTAGTATTTTCAAATAATATTGAGATATAAGGAGGATATTAACTATAGCTGGGTTATGTGCCTATATAATACGTACCCAGCTCTCTGGGACTGTTTTTAAATTGGAATTTATCTTGGTGAGTGTGCGAAAAAAACCTTGGAAATAACGATGAATAAGACTGCAGCCTGAAGGAGTTCACGGGCTGATTTCTATCCTCAAAAGAGCTCTTCAAAGACTTTCATCCTTTATGCTGCCAGCATGCTGTTCCATTTGCAAAGCAAAATCTCCATGCAGCTCTCCAGTGTCTGATGCAGTCTGTCCTTTTATGTATGCTGGAGAAAAAAGGGTAGGTAGCATTCTGTTTTGCCTGAAACAGAGGGGAAAAAAAAGAGAAATAAGCATCTGCAGCAATATAGAATAAATGATGCTGGAAGCAAAGAATTAAAAAAAAAATCTATCTGTCTATCTAAAATATTTCATCAAAATACATGCTGCCTTTTATGATTTAGTACTTTTTATGGCTGTCTGCCAATAACAATATTATTGTGTTGCAGAAGTACAGGCAAAGGGATTCAAAAGCTTTTTGGACAAGTTCATACAATACTCCCTCATATATCTATTAATAGCAGGTAGAAACTGTCTGCATGGTCGAGGCACTCATCCTGAAAACCCTCAAGATGCAAGTATATTTGTCACAACAAAAGAGCCTGGGACATGAAATTACATCCATTCCTGCTCACAAGGAAGCCCTAGTCCATTACTGTGAAGCTGCAGCTGCAGGCCAGGCACCTCTTCTAATTTGATGGTACTGTTTCCTCTCAAAGAGCTTGATTTAGCTTCTTAACCAGCTACCTGACTTCCTGGGGCTTGAATTCCTTGCTGAATTGGGACCTAGTGCAGAAGTCTGTAGATGTGAAAATGTGTATTCACAAACCAGTTGTTGCACCATTTAATTTCATACAAAAGCCTTATTGTAAGTGATCTTTTAGAAAAAAAAAAAGGCACATTCAAAGTATTCTGTTCTTACTGGAAAATCCTTAAAGTAGATAACCAATTGTCTAAGATACCAAGGATTTTATAGCCCCTGTGAAGTATGTTTTGTGGGAAGAGTGCTTTATAGGACCTAGTGCTAGGTGTATTTTTTTCTGCGCTTCACACTAGGAGGCTACAACATACACTACAAAGAGAACAAAGCTATTCAATCTTTTTATGCAAGTTAACATCAAATTAGAAGAAAAGGCACTCAGTCTTCAGACTGCAGAAGAGAAGGAGGCAAAACTTAAACACCATATTTTAACTTATTCATTCTGACTGCCTTTGTGAAGCAATACAAATTCACTTGGCACTGAGATCACCAGGTGGGTAACATAAGCAAAATTAAATTCAAAAAGCATTCAAACAACACTCAAAGTAATGAAAGCAACATGAGCAAATGGAGGTAAATACAGCAGAATTATTTAGAGAGCCATTAAACATGAAATCTAAGGTAGGCTGCCGTATATTTACAGTAATGAAAAATAAAAGTCTTGGCAGTGTCTACTCAAATTAATGACTTCATTACCGCTGAACTAAGGTATTCTCAGAAAAAAAAAAAAAAAAAAAAAAAAGCTGAATTTTGATTTAATTATGAAGACAAAAGTTGTACAAATTTGAAGCACAATTTTGAAGGAAATTCCCTTGGCAAGCCCCAAAATTTGCAGTAACGCTTCTCCACGTGTTTTCACGGAGCTATGAAGGCAGCTCTTCTGCGCTCCCTTCCTTAGCATCACAGAACCGCTATGGCTGGAGAGCCCTTCACGCTCAGGAGCCCAACGCGAGCCCCTGGGCGCCCGGCCTGCCACACCACGGCCCTGGGCGCCTCATCTGCACGTTCCCCGAGCGCTGCCGCGGACGGCGACTCCACCGCTTCCCTGGGCAGCCGGCTCCAGTGCCTCACCACTCCTCCCATGGACAAGCTCTTCCTAATGTCCCACCCGAACCTCCCCTGGCGCAAACGGCGCCCCTTCCCCCTTGTCCTACGGGTGGTTATTGTGGAGAAGAGACCGACCCGGCCTCGGTACAAGCTCCGTCTGGGAGGCTGTGGAGCGCGATGCCCTTCCCCAGGCTCCCAGCCGCCCTTCCCGCCCGCGCGCGCCGGGATTGGGACACCCTCGCACATGGGACAGGAGCGCGCGGGACCGCGCGGAGCAGCCACGGGCGGGCGGAGGGCGTCACGTTTGGAGCCCGTCACGAGGGCGGCCCCGCGGCCGGGCCGGGCTCCCCGCGGGGCCGAGCGGGACAGGGACTGCGGCCCGCACGTGC
>NW_020455588.1:3715469-3748208 GCF_003342845.1 Nothoprocta perdicaria
GCTCGGCCCGGCCCGGCTCAGCCCGGCCCGGCCCGGCCCGGCCGTGCGCCCTGGTGCGGCGCTCCCGGTGCGGGGCTCCTCGCGCTGCCAGCCGCGTGTGCGCGAGCGGGGCCGGGAGTTGGAGCCGCGCGGGGAAGGAGCCGCGGGCCGCCCGGGGCCGCCTCGGGATCCGCCACCCGGCGCGGACGGGGCCCTCGTGCCCCCGTGTCCCGCCTGATGCGGGGCAGCCTCTGGCTCTGCAGGTGCTGCGGGGTTAAAAACACCCGCGGAAAATCCAGCCGCTTCGGAGAGGCTGCAGTCACGTCTGCAAATCCAAACCAAACTTCACTTTTTTTTTCTTTCCCCCGAGCCTGAGGCTCTGGTTTGTGTTTCTGTCCCGTGCTCCGGACCCGAGGCCGGGAGATGGCTCTAGAGCCAGGTGCAGAGGGGAGGCCGGAGCGCGGAGCGAGCAGCAGCCGGGTGCCCACGGCCGCGCCGGCCTCTCCTCGTGGCCTTCCCGGTGCCAGCGTGACCTGGGAGCCGCCGCAGGACATGGGCCCTTCCCGGCTCTGGGGCTGCCCGCACCGTGGAGCTGGAGCACGATGCTGCCGTGTGCCGGGGACCGATACCCTCCCCGAAAGAGATATTCGCAAGAATAGGGCGTCCAGTGAAACACAAACACTTTAGAGGCTCCTCTGGTAATTTGCCGCTCTCCCATTAAACCCTTAATGCGATCTAACCATCACTGATGACATTTGAGTTAAAGAATTTAGTAAAGGTCATGGGATGCCTACGTGGAAGGCGGTAACAATATGCACAATTACGGCTGCTGCTGCAAGGATTTGCAAGGGAGCACAAGTCAAGCCAAACATGCCAGGAGGTGTTTCTGGTTTGTAACTGGAAACAATTTATAACAATGAGGAGTGCTTTTTTTCACAGAATAGGTCATTTCATGTGTGCCCGGGCAGATGGTGCTCCTCAGAGGCTGTCAGGGGCCAGCTCCTGCCGGCAACTGGCTCCTAGAGTTGCTGAGGCCTGGTCCACAGTGACCGTTTCTGTATTTCAGGTTAAAGTAATCTGAATAATAATTAAAATAATTAAAATAATTAAAAAAAATCTTGTTTAAGGCATCATGGTGCAGCTGAATACATAGAGCACTTGCAGGCATTCTAGGAGTATTCGCAAGTCCGACTCAAAAACTGACATTGCAGTTTCATTTAGAGAATAGCTACAAATATATACTTTTATAAGTGACAGAAGAGACTTGGGCATACTCTAAATACAAGCTTAGCTGGAGCTCTGCTTTTTGGTGCTACAGAACGTAGGTTACTCAAATACAAGGTTTTCCCAGGGACAGCAGTAAGTATATGGTTGGGCTGAAATTGCATTCGGAAGGAAACGGAGCTATTGGGACTTTAAGGTTTTGAAGGCTTTGAAGCTTCTGTCAAAACTTCACGTTTCCTCTGCTGTGTTTTGGTTTATTTTTTTTTCTTCCTCTCGTAAAATGACAATGCAATAAAAGCTTTTGGCTGCTAGAAAAGGGTGAGGTTTTGCATCTTACTCTTTAATAAATAATCCCCTTCCTTTTCTTGTCATATATGGAAGGCTCTATTTCTGTGTTTTGACCACTGTATTACTAGTCCCTTGATTGAATTTTCTGCCAGTGCATGGAGAAAGGAGGTGTTACTTGAGTATTGCTCAGACATTGAGAGAAATAAAACACTTTGGAGTAATGATTGAATACCTCTGTGCTGAAGGAGGGAGACTTCTATTGGCTTACCAAATCAAAAAAATAATTAAAGCAAATGTATCAATCTGATTGGGCATTTTATAAGTATGTGTGAATAAAAATATAGAGACCCACTTTGTATGTAACAGTATGATAATTTTGCTTGATTTTAACTTTTACTTTCAAAAAATCTATGACGAAATAAGTTGCAATCACATGAGCAAAGAACAAAGACTTTAAAAGTTCAAGAGCTTGTTTCAAAAGTTTTTTTGAAGCTTTATGTTTTCCAGGTATGAATATATATTCTGCATGTAACATGTGTACTTTTGTGTCGAGAAGCACAAATTGCACCTAGGATGCACCTTCCATTTTCTGTGTCTGAGAAAACGTGAATGAATTGCAAAAGGAGCCTCCAGAGGGTTACACGTAGGTTATGCGGGAAGAGATGCTGAAAGGAAGGAATGTTTTCTGATCCAGTGGTGAGAAGCGAGTTGCCTGTCACTGAGGAAGGAGCTCTGCAGGGGCAGAGCTTGCTCTGCAGCCCTCCCTGCGCTGGGCATTCTCTAACCTGCCCTAGTTCTCACAGGGAGACTCTTCTCTCGCTACCTCCATCCATCACTGTTTTTATTACTGTTAATCTAAATATTTAATAAAAGGAATCCACAATTTCAGACATGGAAAAAGTCTGTTTTGCAAAGACCGTAAGAAATAAATGGTAATTTAAAGTGTTTTCTGTGTGTAACAAGCTTGTTATGTTTTATGCAACAAATGTCCCTAGGAAAACATTGCTTTTAAGATGCTGCTTTTCTGCAACAACTAAACAACGTGTGTAACCAGATGAAAGTGAATCAGCTGGAAGTGCAGCCACTTTCGTAGTAAAACCTGGTGCAGTAGTCTGTATATGATTCTTTCTTGGCACAAAACTGGCTTTGGTCGTTCATATTTGCTATGCTACGTATATTTTATCCTTTCATACTGATGTCTTCACATTGCTGTAGATGAGTGCCGGGAGAGATGGGTGTCCCACCAATTGGGCCTGCAGCACTAAGGGGGGCCAGGGATGCTGGCTGTCAGGTCCCCATCATGTCTCTTGGGTCCTTGATTGGTGATGCTGCTGCATGGTCTTGGACATGCCTAACTTCGGCATTTGCTTCTGGCACCTCTATTGAAAGGGGCTGCTTATTTTCAGGATCGTATGTTGCTAGTGCTCCTCAGATCTCTCGTGCTTCTGAGCAAGAAGATTTACTAAAAGCAAAAATATTTATGTTACATTTCAGATTCATAAAACATCCTTCTTTGGTCATCATACTAAATTAACATTGGAGGACTACTGTAGAAGATAATGTATTTATTTATTTTTATCCCTCCCGCTTCCTCAATGTAGAGTGGTGTCTTTTGATTAGTTGTGTCATACCATTTCAATTATAGGCCTCTAAATAATGTCTTTCAGTCCTTTTAATGGTCATGTTTCATCTAGCCCTTCCCAGCTTGTTTCCAAAAGTATCCTCCTAATTTCCAGCCTAGCGTTATTTATGCCCTCTATGTACTCATTTGCTTGTGTTTAATATCATCCCGTGGCTTAATTATTATTTCTTTTCTTGTGGTTGCTCTCTATAAATAGACGATGCTATGCACCATTCGCACTTGCTCTTAGAGTTTATGTTCTAGGCTAAACAAGCCAGGCTGGCTTAGTCTCATTACAGGCATTATTTGCATATATATATATGCAAATATATATTATATATATATATACACACACACACACACACACATATGCATACATATATATATATATATCTGTCTTTCCATATATATATGTGGAAAGACAGGGGGAGAGCTTGTTGAAAGCCTCCTAGGTTTTTTTCCTGTTTCTTTCTTGAATATGGTAACTGTGGCTGTACTTGTTGTTACACATGGAGACAGTGATAGTAGTTATTACATACCTTACAATTCTCTTTTTTAACTTCTCTTTTTAATTATTATTATTTTAGAATTATTATAATAATATCCATCATAACTATGATCATGGGATCTCCAGATGTATATTCTATCGATAAGCTGAAATAATTGAAAATTCCTTCTGTTTGACATTAATGCAGCTATTTTTGAATTTGCTTTTGTTGTCTTGATCCTCAAAATTACACATGCATTTTCTTTAATAATACCTTCATCTTCCTGTGAAGAGATGGTTCCTTCCCAGTTGTCCTTCAGCAGTTCTTACATGAGCACTCTAGTATTCTGTCAGTGGCATTTATAAAAATATTAGGGATCTATTTTTGAGTCCCTCTCAGTTAATGAAACTACCACAGTACTTCCCTTTTGATTGAATGTTACCTACATTTGTCTTTGCTTTAACCAGCTTCATACTGATTTTTGTACATCTTCTAATTCAGTATTTTAACTGATGATTCCGTGGTCTACTAAGTTAAACTATCCTGAATTACCCCTGGACAGGCTCACCTGCATTTTATTCTGCCTAAGGTAGGGATGGGAAAGATCTTCTGTTTCATCAGAGGAGGAGGTTGTAATCTGCCAGGACAGTCCAAGTAAATTCATATTTTTATCTCTTCTGCAACACCATTTTTCATTTACTTCAATCTCCAAAGAACATTTACTTCAGAATCTGTTTCATTTTTCCTTTCATTCTGTTTTATTAAAAATGCCTTCAGTAAAACTGAAATATACTCTTGCACAAGTTCCTAGATATTAGAGGCAGCTGTAAGGTATACTGCTAAACTTCAGGATGACTCTCGGTCTTGGGTACTTATTATGAGAAGTATCAGATAACCTTTATAAGATTATGAGGTCAAACGCTTCTAACTGGTGAAACTTCAGATACTGGTTGTGAATCCTGCAGCATTAGGATTGAGCTGTTGATTTGCTATGAAGATGAGGACTTTACTAGAGCAGGAGCTGCGGAAAAGTAGTCCAGAGCTGAGGTGAAGCTCAGCCTACTGAAGTGATAAGCCAGTTTGCAGAGAGATAAAACATCTCTAGACACTGTTGGGCCTTGAGCCCTGAGGGATGTATGATCAGGAAGGGAGAGTCTGTGAAGGGACTGACGGGAGCAAGATCAAGCGAGGAACTGGAATAGGAGAAGGTCTGTATGGTTAGAGGAGAGAATATGAGACGAGAAGGATACAGTGGGATGGTCATGTACCTACCCTGCTTTGCCAGAAACGTGTCTCTTCATAGGCCTTGGTTACCAGGTGCTTAAGAGCCCCGCTATTTGAACCTGCTGCTTATATCAGTAATTACTTGGCATGATTGGATGCTGTGCTTTGGGGCGCCTCGGTATGCGTGCCCCATCCAACACCATTAATGTACAACTGCATTACCTCAGCTGCGTCCCTCCACGAAGCTGCAGTAGTTTCTTTTTAAAAGGACGTTCCCCTCTGTGATCTGTGATTTCTTCACCTTCCCACGCTGCTTGAATCAACTGTACACAAGCTGCACCTTTATTTCTTTTCAGATACTGAACTTGGTATTAGCCCAGTGTTTTATCCACATCACTAGTGCTTATTGCTCGGGGACTGTCTATGGTTCTGTAGTGCCAGTGATTATTTTGCTCCATAAACTAGCTTGCTTAATAGAGGCCCCTTTCTCCTTGAAACAGTTTCTGGGTCACAGACAGGGAATATTTCTAAAGCTGGGTATTTCCAGAGTGGAGACAGGAGCTTTTATCATTTTCCAAATCAGACTGGTGCGTTTACAAGGATTTTTTTAAATTGGCAGCACTCAGTTGCAGGCTTCTGTATGAAACAGGGCCTTGGCGTCCCGTGGATTATTTAAACTCTCTCTCTCTCTTTTTTTTTTTTTTTTTTTTTTTAATGCGTCCAGTTGGTTAATTCTTTCACATACAAGTTGCACCCTCAACTTAGGGTAAGGAGCTGGATTGCATGGTACTAAGAATCTCAATCGCATTATGGAAGGGATTAGGATTTCTCATCTTCCAGTGTTTGGAGATTTTAATGCATCTTTTTTTTTCTTTTTTTAATTTCTATTTATTTTTTTTCGCTCCCTTCCTGCTTACTGCTATTTGTGATGGAACAGTGTTAATATATTTTGATCACAAAATTAGTGTGCTTTTAGTTAAGCATGTTAGTTTAGACTAGTCCTTTCAGGAGACCTTTCTGTGATGCCTATTTTTAGAGTACCATTCTAAAATATACCTTAGCTTTTATTACTCATGACAGTTGATGAGACTGTTGGTGTCATGTATTTCTTTCAGCAAAAACAGGCTGGCAAATCCTGTCTTTCTGATACTCTCACCTTCCAGAGTGATGAGTTTCTGCCTTTGGGAGTGAAACAGGATTGCCGAGTGGTCTGTGTTGGAGGTGGTCTAATCCGACTCCCTGTTCAAAGGGAGGGCGCCCTGTTTAAGACAGGCCTTTGCCCAGTTGAGGTTTGAATATTATGAATATGAGGATGGAGGCTTGATGCACCTTCTGGGTATCCTGTTCCAAGAGGCAACTACCATCACCGTAAACAAGCTGGGTCTTGCATTTAAATGCATTTCAGTTTGTGCCCATTGCCCTGTGTCCCTTCCCTGGACACTGCTGAGGAGAGTGGTGGTTCTTTGTCCTCACGCTGACAGCTGTTTATATATAAAGACGCCCATGAGCCTGCTCCTTTCCAGTCCGAGCAGCCCCAGCTCTCTGGTCCTCTCCTCCATAAGAGGTGCTCCAGTGCCTTCGCGGTCCTCGTGGCATCTTGCAGACTCGGTGCAGGATGTCCGTGCCCCTCTCGGCCCTGCGCTGGGGCTGTGCTGTGTAGCCCTGAGCGGTAGGGAAGAGCCGTCTCCCTGGACCTGCTGGTAGCGCTCTTCCTGGTGGAGCTGGGAGGCTGCTCGCCCTCCCAGCGCTCCTGCCGCCAGGGCCCTCGGGCCTTTCCTGCGGAGCCGCCTCGCGGCCTGCGCTGCCGCGGGGGGTATTGCCCCCAGGAGCAGGGCTTGGCCTTTCCCTCCGAGTTTCGTGAGGTTTCCGTTTTTCCATCCTCCAGGCTATTCACAAAGGCTTTAACCAGCCCTGGCCTCAGCGCTGATCCCTGCGGTCACCGCTGGTCACTGGGCTCAGTGCCATGGCCCTGGAGCCTGGCACTTGAGCCGGGCCCTGTCACCCTCCGCTTCCCTAGACCTCACCGCGTTGCTTTGCTGTGAGGATGTGATGGGACACTGTTCGAAATATGCGCAGCCAGGTGCGCATTAGTAAAACAAAAGTTATCTTAAACATTATTTATATGGTTGCTTTGGAAATTCACAGAAAAGGGGAATGCTTATCCAGGGTTTTTGAATGCATCCATTACTGCATGGTGAAGGTCCAGTTCCAGCAGTGTTGATGGTTTGTTGTTGTTGTTATTTGTTGTTTTTTTTTTTCTTTCTGAAAATAACATGCTCCTAAAACATGCTCCTTTCGGATCTGATCACAAAATCTAAAGTGCGTTTAAATTGTTAGTTAATAAGGCACAGTGATTTATGCAAAAATGCCTTCTAATTCCCATAAGAAATTGCCCATATAATTTACTCTGGAAGGGCAATTATCTTTTGTATTATCCATAACTCACGAGCTGTGATGGTAGTGGCAGTGAGTTATTGTGGTCTTTCCTGTGTGGAATGGACCTTAATAACTCTATCACACCAAAGATGTTTTAAAGTTATGGATTGTATGAAAGGAAGATAATAACTCTTCTTGATGAGAATAATCTATATTTCTGTCTGTAAGCGCTCAGTAATTCACAGCAGTGGGCAGCAAGTGATCTCTTCTTTTGCTGTGCAGTGGGGGGAAAATATCAGAAGAGCACCTCCTCAGAATATAAACTTCGTACTTGCCTATGCTTATGATTGAAATTGTTTCGTTTCTGAAATTGGTCTGTTTATTATTTAAGTATTTTATGGTTTAGCATAATTCCTGGAGACAGAAGGATGTCTTCAGATAGTTCTCACTCTGCATATTTGAAAATGAATAAAACGTAATGCCTTTAACAGATTTGCAAAACTAACTCTTAAATGAACTGGATCAGTTTTTATATTCTACCTAATATGGCAGTGCCTTTTTTTGTAGTTGTGGTTCTTTTTTATAGAAAGACTTAGTTTGAATTTTATTTAAATAAACTCTAAGATTTGCTTATATATTTTAATAACTGAATCAGCTATTTGTGAAATAAAATAAGTAACTGGTGTCCCAAACATATGGATAGAAAAATACACTGAATATCTAATCATAATTTTTAGTAAGAATATGAATCTTAATGAACTTTTGACAGGAAAAAAAAATTATTTTGGGAACAGGTTTTTCTCATCTGTTTTTGCTTCTTTTTTTAATCTTAAAATGTAAGCAGGAGCTCATGACTGCAATATGCATAAATAGCATGCTCGATTGCTAATGATTATACATGTGCAGGGTGTACAGCTTGCCTAGGCTTTAAATGAGCGTGCAGGCTGAGGTAATTGGGGCTGCTCACGGTTGCTAGCAGAATACTTGAGGAGTACTCTGCGTGTTCCTGCAGCACCTGCCTTGCCTCTTCTTATCTCTGACCTGAAGCAAAAGTAATCATGAGCAGATGCCGTGAAGCTGAGCGTGTTGCACTGAAGTTTTCCCACTTTCCTTTTGGAGTTAATAATAATAATAATAATAATAATAATAAAAATGCAGTAACCTCGTATTAGTCCCCCTAAGTTTTGGTTCCTATCCTGCTCTCTTAGCCTGAGAAGTTTGACACCAGCTTTTTCTTTATATATAATATATAAAAAGTTGTGTTTTTTATATATAAAGAACACTCCATGGGATATGTAGAGTCGCTGTTGCTTCTTTATGACTACTTTTCTATAACGTAATCTGTTTCAGCTTCAGAGGTGCTTTTTGAGACTCCTTCCTCTTCTTATATGATCTTCAAAACATAGCTCTTGATTGGCAAGATAGACTTGAAACACTAGTCTGTGTCTTGATAGTTTGTATTTTTTCTTGAGGCTGTACGAGGCTAATTAGCAAAGATAATAATAGGTAATGTAACAGTACATTATTATATCAAGTCGCATGCTCTTGCTGCGCTAATGATGTGCCTCAGTGCACAGGTCTTCTGGTGATAAATTCACTCCTTCCACCTGCTATAGTTTGCTTTTGCGTGTAATTGGAATGGGAACAGTTGTGTATTTATTGCTCAGCCATATTCTTATGGGTATGGCCTAAACTAGGAATGTGTGAAGGAGCTGGGAATGGTGTTTGGCTGTGTAAAACACAGGAGCAGAACTGATCTGTTTGGTCATGAAGAGGATCTCTGATTTGTGAGACGTATCTTCTGGTTCTTTGGTCATCCCAAAGCTATGCTCTGAGGTTTGTCTTTTGTTTATTCCCAAACAGTAAGAACAGGATAAATATCTTCTTCCATCAGGTTTGCATACTATTTGCATGATAAAGTACTAGCAAACTTTCTGGTATTCATTGTGGATTCATTGTGGGACTGCTTTATTCTTATTGTATTTTACAGTGTGAGCTTTGTGAGGTTACTTAAAAATTTACCTTCTATTTGTTACTTTTCCTCTAGGGTCTAAAGAAGTATTTCTATGTAATTAATCGTTTACTAGAAAATAGCCTTGTAATTTATTTGTCTTTTTACAGCATAAACTGGTCAGCTATGCAACACTTGCTTACTTGCTGAGGTGACCCCATAATGTACAGTGCACTGTAGATAGAAAAATCAGTGTAAAGCTAATATTGGGTTAAAATGTTTATCAGAACTTGTTTAAACAAGTGTGCCCTATGAGAAGTGCATGCCATTCAGTCTGTTTTATACAAATTATTATTGAATATAGTAGTTAAAAATCCATATGCCATAAGAATATTTAGTTTATTTCAGCGTATTTGTTTGTTTGTGGGGTTATTTTTTTTTTTCTGCGAAGATTCATTTATCTTCAAAATGGCCCAGCTCTTGATGCAGAAACTGTAGCTAGGAAACAGATGGAACAAACATAATATCTCTGTCTTTGTAGGGGAAAGATGTCAACTTTCATTACAAGTACCTATTATTATCTATGATGGGTAAATAGTGGAAAACTAAGATAGGAAAAATGTCTATAGTGGAAAACTAAAATAGGAGAAATGACTTTGTTAATGTAAAATGGTGACGCTGCTGATGCATCGCAAAGGTGGTGGGAGATGGAGCCTCAGGACGGCTTAGCAGCACTAAGCAAGTGCTCGGAAATGTGCGTGAGTGCCCGGCGGCTGAGAAGAATCTCTGGCAGGATTTTTAGTGCTCAAAGTGCCTTATGCCTGTGAAAGGCCCCTATAGGGGAGGTAGCTGCCTTCTAGTGTGTTTAGTGGTGGAGCTCACCGGAAAATTCAGCCAAAATACTTGTCTAGGTCAGCTGCATTCCACTGGTTTTTATTGGGTTCAGTAGGTCTACCTGCTGACCCGTAGCTCCTAGTGCTTCGTGGCCTCTTGGGCCTTCCTCAAGGCGCTGCCTTTGCTTTTTCTGGGTCCTACATGACAACCAGGGCTAAAAGACTGAGATGATCTCGAAGCTTTTAAAATGAGTGCATGTTAGAAAGCAAGCTCAAGAAAGCACCATCTAATAAAACACTCAAGATGACTTGTATAGAATATAATTCATGTAAAATATTGTGTGTGTTGTAATTTCATGTAGTTTCCTAACACTAAGCTGAAGGGTCTGCTGAAAATAATAGGCAAACAAAAGGGATTAATGGTTTAATTAACCCCAAGCCTAACTCTTTTTGTTTGCCCAAGTGCAGTTTCCTGTCATCTTGAGGCAATTTGCAGGTTTTTTCACTTACAAATAGTGTTCTCGAAATATTTGGTTACTCTGTTTGACCTCTTTTATGCACATTCTGTTTTGACTGCTCATTTAGCAGCTGTATTTGTACTTAGGTACGTATTCATGTATTGAAAATGGCTTCAAAATGGACTAAAAGGTTTATCTTACTAGGCATCTCTTAGTGAAGAGTTTCTCTTCACTATTGGTATATATGTTTCTAGCAGCTTTAGCTGTAAGATGCTGTCCATAGTTACTCAGGTGAGTTGCTAAACTTGGACAAATGTCCACCTTTAAAGCACTGTTGTCCTTCAGGTTGTTGAAGCTGTTGAGATCTTTCTGGCGAGAGCTCCATGGGCCCTGCGGCTGCTGGCGAAGCTGCCTGCGTCCTCTCCCTGCGGCTCCCGATCCTCATTCCCTCCGTAGCTCTTGGCCAACCTGTCCTTTCCCATAGCTTGTTCCCGTCTGTCCCATTTAACCAGTCCTGACTTCTCATTTCTTCAGCCCATCAGCTATTGATGCTGTGTCCCCAAACACCACTTCTCCTGGTCAGACTGTTCTCCCTTCTTAATTCGAATTTGGGCATTTCTCCTGCATTACTCTCACCAAGACTTTACCTAATTACAGTTATTTCCTGTGTTCAGTTGAGATACCTAGCTCTGGAACCTGAACCTGTCTCTTCGGAGCCTTTTATCTCAATCAAATGTGAGTATTTCCTGGTGGAAGGAAGAAGTGCTAGAGAGACAGCGCTGTGTCGGTCCTCGAGTGTGGGCAGGCTAGAGCTGCGGTGACTGATGCCCCAGCTGCCCCGGTGCCTTTCAAGGAGTTGCCTATCAGTAAAGAATATTGCCCGGGGCTGATGACACTGCTTTACTGCTGTGCTGAGAGCCCTTCTTTTTAATTTCTTTCTTGCAATGTATAAAAACAACTCTCAGCCTGATAGTTATATTTTCAAAATATTAACTGGGGACACTTGTTTACTTTGAAACTGGCTTTCAGAATTGGGCTGTTTTTCTGTAGCTTTGTTGTTTTTTGTTCTGTTTATAATTCATGAGTTTTCTGCCCTCTTTTACATTTGATTTACTCTTATCTTGTAGTATTTTCATTTAATGCTAAGCATTTTTTCATTAAGCAACTGAATTAGGGAATTCAACACTGAAGTATTGCTTTAGTCGAAACTTGGAAGCCCTTAGAGAACTGTGCGCTCTTTATTTAGACGGACTTGAACTTTCAAATTTTTGATCTTATTAGATGTATTTGGGAGTGAGTTTCTTTCCAAAGGCTGGAATATGTTTACCAGTGATAGCGACATTTATTTTCTCGGTCAGCGCTGAGAAGCTGTTTGTATAAGGCTCTGTCTCTATAGTTACTGTGTATGTGCGCGTGCGCGCGCGCTTGTTTTAATTTATTTAATTTTTTTTTCTCTTTCTTTTTCTTTCCTGTAAGCATTAAAGTACTTTCTTGGAGGATCTTAAAATTGTGAAGGTGTCCCTCCATGTCTTATTTCATCTTTTTCTTTTATCCTTGTAAAGTCAGCTTGACTCAAATACCAACAGGTTCTTTAGGGAGAAAGGTATTGAATTAACATGTGTGTATACATTAATACAATATGTATATATTGAATATTATTTTTTTCAAGTAATATTCAGTTGTGACCAAGTACCTACTGAATCATTGTGCTTGTAACTGATCTTTAAGGTAAGGTCTTTGCCATCAAGCTGTGCAGTCTTTGGGATATGAGTTTTGTTCGAGGTTGGTTGTTAGTTTATCTATTGATGTATAAAACAGGAAGTTCTCCAGGACAGGAATTTGTCACCTGCACCCTTGATTCTCACTGCAGGTTGCAGTTCCACTTTGAGACGTGTCGATCCAGTCACTTCTTCTAAAGCCGGCCTGCATTTTACTGCTGCGTTACTACTGCAGCAAAATCCGAGCCCGTGAGCCCACAAACAGTTCTGTCTGTCACCTACCATGGACACAGCTTGTGTGGGTGTTTTGGGGTTTTTTTGTTTTTTTTTTTAAATCCCTGTGGACTGTCATTTAAACTTCAACACGTGGCATTAAAACATGATGATGTGAGTAATCCATTTTGTTCACACGTGGTGTGTGTGCTGGTTTGGGCACAGAATAGGTCAGTGCTTCCTGATGGGGTTTGCCCGCGCACGTCCTGTAGTTGAAAATACCAGCTGAAAGAAAACCGATGGCTCTTATCTTCCATATGTTTCCCTCCCATTTTCCAGTATAGGAGGAGGCCGGGAGGCTGGTGCAAGCAGGACCCAGGGGTTAATAATTTGCCGGCCTGTGGGGCGCTCAGTGCAATCATGGAACGGGCTTGTTTGTGTTGGCGGCGGCGCCGCTGCTGCCGGCCGGGCCTCCCTGCTTCCCCAGTGAGGAGCCCCTCTGCTCTCCACTGCCCCTCCGTCTGGCCGGGCTCTCACCACGCAAGGAGGTGCTGTTACGGGAAATGGGATATTTAGGCCAAGGCACGTGTCCTAGGCGGCTGAACAGGCAGTTATTTCTATGCCTGCAGCTCGTGTCAGCTGCATATTTTTTGCCCAGATAACTGAATTGCTGCTTGCCTACCCTTCAGTCTCAATGTGAACGCTGTGTGCGTGTGCTCGGAGGGTGTCCTCTGAGCCCAATTATAGCAAATAACGTTCCGCTCTGGATTTTTATTTTTGACTTTAACGTAGCTCCCCCAAAAGGGGCAATAACACTGACTCTGGAAAGGAGCAAACGAGATCTCATCTGAAAGCAATTTGAGCGCCTTGCGTGTCTGAAACCTCTGAGTCCATTGCCCTTGCTCTATGACAACTTGTTAGGGCCTTTTTTTTCCCCTTGCTCTTAAATTTTGAGGTGTCTGCAGCAGATCCTAGCTGGTCTATCCTTTGCTGAGCGATACCCCAAGTCATTCCCTCCTTTCAGAGGAGGTCTAGGGGGAAGAGATTTAATCTAACGGTATCAGACAGGGGTGGGCCTGGGGTGTCCAACTTTGACTAAGGCATTTTTGACTGATTTACAAGCCACAAGAGCACTTGACTAGTGAAGCCTGTCAGGTACCCATATTGAGAGGAAATAACGTGTTTGCTAGGTAGCAAGGCGAAGCCTTAATAACTGTGTAAAATACAAAGCAGTCACGCTGCGCGGTGGACGTGGAGAGTATGGTGCCCTGAGCAGGTAGGTGCGTGCTGTGCTGCTGCTGGCACCTGCACGTTTTCACCTGTACCTAATTCAGTGTAAGCCTGTTGGTCCTGGGGGGAACCATGTTGGTCCATGTCAAACTGTCCTTTGATCCCTTTGGTTCTGCCAAATAAAACCTTAACGCTCACCTATGTGTAACGCTTTTTGACACTCGCGTTGTAGGCTGGCAGCAGCACCCGCATAGGTGGAACCCCGGGTTTGGGGGCTCCCCTGAGTACTGTGTTGACGTGGCAGCATCGGGTCGCGAACACGAGTGCTGAGATGCTCCCGGGGTGAGGTAGTTGAGCAGTGTTGATGAGGAGGAAGCGCCTCAAGCGGCCGCCTCCGTTCCCTGACAGGAGGTGAGGGCTGTCTGCGCTCGGCGCCAGGGGAGGTGTCAGCAGCGGCCCCGCAGCTCCGCCTGACAGGGCTGCTCTCCAACAACACCCAAGGATGATTTGCTGGACGAGATCTGCTCTGCGCCTGGCTCGCCCTGGTGGCCTCCCCCGCCTCGCAACAGCCTGCGGGTCCTCATGGTGTTCAGAGCTGCAGCCCGGCATGCCCTGCTCTGGAGACCTGCTTGCTGCTTATCCCTGGAGCTTGTTTTGACTCTTACAGGGGGCTGCTTGTTTCTATTTAACCAATGTTAAGGACAGGAGTTGCATATGCTATTGGTAGATCCAAGATTAGGATTATGATTTGTGCCAGGGAGGCTCTCTTGATAGGCTTGCATACGGATAAGTCCTCAAGCCAAGCCCCTTTTTATTTGTTTTATTCCTGCTTCTTAATTTCTTGTAAGCTCAGGCTTTTCTATTTACTTTTAAGAGAATATTTCTCCTGATTTTGTTAACTCTTCTGCATATTGCTGAAGAGCTCCAGTTAGGCAGCAAATCCCCATCAGAAGCAATTTTCTACATGTTCCGTACCCTGGCACAGAATTACGATTTCACCTTCTTTGTATCTACCTAGCTGCTTATGCACACGGCCAGGGAAACTATAACAGAATATGACACAGTGACAATTGGTTGCTCTTTGATTTTTTTTTTCTTTTTATATCCATTATTCTCTGTTACCGAGGCTTTCTGGGGGTAAATGCTGTAGATACAGTTCTCGTGACTGTTTCGTGGCGGTCTCGGCTATAGCTTTGTGCCATCATGTCATTATTCATGGTTACGTACAAATCCCTTACTTGAATGGCCTAATTCAAGCGTGCCATGTCCTCTTCTAATAAATCGGTCACCGTGAGTCATCTCTCAACAGCAGTAAGCCTTTGGACACGCTCTGTGTTTGCTCACCTGGAGGTTGGGAACGGGAGGGCGGATTTCTCCCTTCTCCCAGGAGCTCGGCCTGGGCTGAGCTGGTGGAGCGGGGGCAGCGCTGCCCACGGGCCCAGGGCCCTGCCTGCCTCCCCCTGATTCCTGGGGCTCTGATAAAAACTGGAATCACCTGTAAGTTTGGTAGCCTGGCTCTGGAGAGAAACTTGTGATTTTTTACTTGCAGGAGCAACGGGTAGTGCTGTCTCGGACCCTCCGGAGACCTCCAGGGAGTGCAAGGAGCACGTGCTGGGTCTTGGAATGGAAATGGTGTCAAGTTATGGGTGGGATAGACCCGCTCAGTGGCTGAGGGATACCCCTATCTGAGGGCAAAGCACTTTTTGTGAAAAGCTGTGTTGTCCTGCCAGGGCTAGGACCGTGGAGGCTATCCAGTAGTTAAGCATGCATAGATACACATCAAGAATGGGGCTTAGAGGAGAAGAACTTGCATTTCTTAATGTCTCTGAGGGGAGCAGTTGGATAGAGCAACCCTAGGATTTTTTTAGGTAATGGAAAACTGCGATTTACTTTGGAATTTTTGTCTGAATCACAGAAGTGGAAAACAAAATGAGGCTTGAACTTTACTTCTCTTGGTATGCGCATTGCTTTGTGTTCTCAAACAATGTAACATGAACTGCTTCCCTCTCCCAAATGTAACTAGATACTGCTGTGTGCACTGGCATTCCCCTTAAGGAAATAATTTCCAATACATAAGAAATAATCGCTCCTCCTGTTGATACATTTCAGCGATCAATACCCTGCAAGGGGTGAAATACATGTGGGTGTTGAAGATTAAAGCAGTCATATAAATGCAGTACTGCAGAGCTATGCTCTTCAGAACTGCATTACTGAGCTTCTCTTGGATTTTTCTTGAAATATGAGTGTACCAGGTCAAGTGCCAAGGTGCACCCTCTTTGTAAATACAATACACCATAGCTAGAAACAGTAGTATGGTGTCTTTATATTTTTTTTCCCTTTTTTGTAGCTAGTATCTGGATATTGCATAAAGCAAGAGTGTTTGGGCAGGAACCTTTTGAAGCAGAATTCTAATTAAAGATGCGTAAGTTTTAGAAAAATGCATGTTATCTTTGAAGTGAAATAGCAGCAAAAAAGCAGTGGGGTGGCTGCAGACAGAACCAGGACACGGTCTGCAGAAATAAGGAAAGCAAGAATGGGAGCTGTGTCATCATCCTGCTGTTGGGCTGTTTCTGTGGGTGCCCTGCAGGGCTGCCCAGTTCCTGGCGTTCCTGGTGCCGTGTGGGAAGGGGCTTCGCGTGGGCCGGGCGGTGGAGGCAGCGCCGGACGCGTCGCTCCCGTCCCATCCCGTGCGGAGCCCCGGGCCTAGCAGGGAGCCCTGTCCTGCCCCGCTGTCCTGCCCCACTGTCCCCCGGGTGGCACAGCTGGAGCCCCAGCACTTGGGGGAACCTCTCTTGCTAGGGAGGAGAGAGAAACCCCTCAGCAGAAGGTAAATGAGCCCATGCTAAATGAAGCAGAATCATCACCTCCTTCAAACTATTTCTCTAATTGAATATTCAGTCAATAATCTCCTATATGCCGCCAGGCAAATAGGAGGTTTTTTCCCCCATAATACAAATTTATTGCTTCCTGTTTAAACAAATAATTGTCTAATTTTTGTCAATGACATTTTAATTATTTTCCAGTGTTAATGCGATGAATATTTTCACTTGAGAAGTTGGCAGATTTTTATAGGTTTTTGTTTGTTTGTTGTTTTTTTTCTTTTTTTTTCATGTAGCAATGCATTAAATAGCTTAACTTTATATTTTAGTATGGGAAAGGATCAAAGGTGCTGAAAATATCTGGATAAACTGTGGCAAATATTTTGCCCATTCTCCGTTTCTTTTAGAGAAACTTGGAAGGGGGAGAGAGGTAGAGGTCTGAAGTAAATGGGAGCAGCAACTTGAACTGCCTTTAACACAATAAGAAATTGAGAATATGCTGTTCTGAACCACTGCTGTTTTCATTCTTTGTACTGCCAGAGAAGCGACATTTTTGTTTTATTTTTGGAGGGAGAGGGGAGAATCAAGGAAAAGTAATCTTCAAAGTATGAGTAAGAGCATATGAGGAGACTATCAGATGTCTGCAAAAACAAGTTTGTTTTTATATGCACTGACTGTAACTTTCCAATACTTGACCCTCTGACTTTTTTTTAGCTATGTGCTGCTGTTTTCTGTCATAATTTGCCATTGCTGTTTTAGCACATGATGATGTCCTGACCCTGTGCCTGTCTACAGTCATAGTCTAAAATTGAAAATAATGCAACTGCTCAATGTTTTTGTTGTTGTTGTTTTGTTTTATTCTGGGAACCTGTATCTTGTTCAGTGCAAATCAGCCCCTAAGAAGCATGCAAATCTGCCATTAGGTTTATAACTTGACCTAAATTGAGTAGATTTTTGTCCAGACTTCAGAATGAGCAAGCGCTGTTGCCTGACAGCATGAGCTTTCCATAGCAAATGAAGTTACTGTGCAAGGGATGAACAAGCTGGCTTTTCCTTTTATTTTTCCCTTAAAGCATTTGAGTGAGCGAGCTTGAGACGGAAGAGGAAGCTGGGGAACGTGCCCCACAGAAGGGCTGTCTCTTGAGATCAGGTTGAAGAAACTGAGGGATCAAACACTTGATCCCTAAATAGAGGCCTCTCAGGTGACGGAGGGGAGTTATGAGAGGCCTGATGCTGGTTTGTTCTTAAGTATGCTATTCTTCTCTTTCTAAGACCAAAAGAAGGTGGTGGGAAAGGCATTTGGGATAAATGCCGCTTGAAAAGCTGTGTGTCATTGAAGACTTGTGAAGGTTTTCTTTTTCATCTTTGTAACTATATTTGTATATTTGCAACCCTGTAAGCGAGGGAGCAACCTGTCACTTCTGCTAGAATAGGCTTTTATGTTTGGCTTCAGGCTGAGTTTTCTTTCTGTTTTGGTGCCAGCTCCCTTGGAGAGGAGGAGGAGGTGGTGGTGGTGGTGGTGTGCACCGTGGTGTCCCCCACAGCCTGCCTGCAGAAGACCTTTCCCTGCCCTGTGCCGCGGGGAGAAAGGTGCTTGGTCACCAGAGATGCCCAAGTTATTGCCATGTGGCTGGTGAAAATCTGAGGCGGAGCATTTGATGAAGGCAGCTCCTTGTTCAGCGCTGTCAAAGGTGCTGCAGGCTCCTACCTGGCGACAGGTTCCTGCCTTGATACCATCGCTGAGGTCAAAGGGCTGAGTAGCATGAGGGAAAACATAGCCAGAAAAGCAGCAGTGAAACAACTGTGATGCTTATTCATGAAGTGAGAGGACTGGCCTGAAGAAGAGGGGGAGAAAAGCAAGGGATTCACATTTTCAAGTAGAAAGGAATACGTGGAGTTGCATGCGTGAGATTTCAGAAGGGATCTACACTTCCATGTGGAAAGGAGCTGCCAAGATTTTAAAAAACAGATGTGCAAAATTTTGCCTGCAACGTTTGTCATCTTGATTGGCAGCTAATTCTGCAAGCAGAGAGGGAAGATAGGGAGGGATGAATGGATGGACAAATTGAGGTAGACGGACTGTGAGGCTTAATAGCCTTCTCCATCTACCATGTCATGATGCTGCTGTTGGCAGTGGTGGTGGATGGAGGGGTCAGGCTGCTGGCCGTGCACGAGCTTCAGCGCAGTGAGTCTTGTCTCCCGCCCCAAGAAGGAGCCCCAGCTCCCGTTGCAGAGCTGCAGTGTGGCTTTGGAGGGGTTTCTTTGCCCCCATCCCTCACCTGTCTATTTAGTTTTTAGGTAGTTTTGTATTGCATGCAAATTGAAGAGGTAATATTCAGGTTTTCAGAAAAGAGCCACAACGTGTTAATAAATCCAAAGGATAGCTGTGTATCTGCCTGCTCATAATATAATATTTACTTGAGCTTTCTCTTTCCTAAGTGCTGTTTTGGCAGGTAGTCACCAGAGCAGAGACGTGCAACTCTTGGGTAAGTAAGAGATATCCAAGGACCTGATAGCGTGGCTGGTTAAGCTCCTAGTGTTCGGCTTCAGTTTGTTGTGATCAGTCTGTTGACCCTGCACTCTAGGATAGGCCCTGTATGTAAAGCTCCAATAACTTGGAGAGAAGTGCGTCTTCCCTAATGCAATGATATCAATAGGTGCAAACAGAGCACACCAAATAGGGATGCTTATGAAATTGCTACCTGACAGTATTATTTCTTGACCTGTGACATGTGGCAGAGCTCGCAGATGTCAGGAAGTAGCGGTAATGGATTCGGGCTGCGACACTTGTCACTTCACAAAGTCACGTCGCAATTAATGGATGCAGGATTCATTGAGTCCTTCCTTTCTGCGCGCTGTCGCTCTGGGTGCCTCCGTGACAACCTTCATTTCCTGCTTGCCGAGCGGCCACCGGAGCCTCGGGAAGCTGTTAGAGCAATTAGAGGCTCCTGTCGGAGCATGGGCGAGGTTTCCATAGCATCCTGTGCCTCCAGCCTCGCTGCGGCTGATGTCAGCGTGCAGGCAGGGGTGCCTCGCAGTGTCTGCATGAGTGTGATTCAGCCCTAGCCTGGCCTCCGGAGCTGCTCGCCGCGCGTTCCTCGGCCTGGAATCAGCTTAGGGATGCGCGAGACGGGAGGGTAAGTGCCGCTTGCCTCGTGCTTAGGCTGTTATCTGGCCTCACGCTGCCAGGGGGCTCCGCTTCTGCGCGTCCCGCGCTGCCCCGTGCACTAAATACAGCGTGAAAGGCTTTATTGGCGCAACTTTCGTGGCTTATGTAAGCTGGACTTAGCCAAGTCTTATCTAGCTAATGGTGGGTAACAGCCGCCCCTGCAAACCAAGAATTCCTCAAGCTAAAAACTGCGTTATCGACTCTCTCCTACCAATTAAAACTCCCAAAGCTTTTGCTTACAAACATTGAGTGAAACATAGAATACCTAAAAATATAATAAATTGCTAATGCATTACCTCATTTTTAAGTAATGTACTCAGCTTTCACCCTCAATTCCCACTACTTCTAGGAGAAGCATGTTGAAACAAAAATGAGAGTTAGGGGTTAATATCTGGGTAGTGGAAAAATATGCTTTATGTGCAACTATTCTGCATGCAGTTTTATTTTGCATAAGGAAATGCGATTTCTTATTGGAACCTGTTATATTGATCTTTGACAAGCAGAGGTTCTGTTTCATATTTGAGTAGTGGTAAAAACATACAAAATCCGGAAGAAAACGATTTAATGAGGAACTTGGAGGGCTTACAGTCATATTTTGGCCTTGTCAGCTAAGTTTATTTGCAAGCATGTGATGCAAAGCTGTGAAGTGTTTAGTTTCAAAATTCAGGGATATTTTTCCCCTTTCCCCAGTCCAGTTTCTGCATTGTTTTAAATGATAATGTCTGCATTTTGGCCATGGCCAGGACCTGGTGTGTTCAGTTCTGTTAACAAATATATACCTGCAGGAGCTGACATACAGAATTAAATAGCCTTTTTTTATGGCATTATGTATATATAGATAGATAGATATAGATATGTGTGTATACACACACACACACACATATGTATATATATTTAACATCTGTGTTGAATAGTTACAGAAAGGCAGGCAAATGGTGAAAGCTGCTAGTACAAATGAAAATATTTGTAAAAAGAGTTTCGTGTTGCAAGAAGATATGTATATTTAAAATGGATGTTTTGTTGTAAAGGTTTAAATGTACAAGTTCATTAATATATGCTTTAGTTTTATGTTTGTTTTGTTTTTTCTTCTGCTAAGCTTATAGGATAAAATATAGTAATTCTTTCAGCCCCTGGTTTTGAATATGTATTTTCTGGCTAAGGATTCCATTGGTTTGTTTAGATTGGAAATCTTCTGGAACTGAGTTGCTGTAGTGACATTTCTTCACCGAGGTGTTTAGTATGCACTGGGTATTAAGTAAGGCATGTGGCCTGGGCTAATGATACACGGGAGATCAGATATGGAAATGATATTACTGCCAGTAGATGTGATGCATTAGAGCGACGTCTGTTGTCAGTCTTCTGGGGGGATTTCCTGCTAATTTTAAGTCCATGTAGGCTCAAGCTTTCCCTTGTTCTAATGAAAAGAATGTGTGTTGTGTTTTCTTCCTCTCCTCCATTTCCCTGGGTATTGATGTAGGGAGGAATGTTATTTTCTTCCTTATAAATTGAAGAGGGCACCTCCCCCTGAAGTGCTGCCTTTTATACTTAGACAGGACTGCTTGTTTAAGTACTGAAAGCAATCTCAGCTTGGTCACAATAGATCCTCTTTTATTACATGGTTTTAAGTGTTATCTCTCCTTTGCAATCTTAATCTGGACAGGTTCCCTAGCAGAGAGGTGTGGACAATGACATGTACGTGCAGAGTGCTCGAGTGCAGGTTGCCTGGAGATCCCCCCAGAACTTCCCATCCTCACAGCGGTGCCAAAAGAGCCGATTCTCACGTTTTTGGGGGTTCCTTTTGAGTGGCTCCGTGTTAGAGAACTAGGGAAATGCATTCCCAGGTGCGTGGATTTGATGCAGCACCTCATAAAGTTAACAAGAAGGTTGATAAATGGGCTTACATGCAAATGAGATTGTGATCCCAGGTATTAAAAGTAGTGCTTCGAAACCAGAAAGTGCCAGATCAACAGGAAATAACCAGATTATGATTATCTGGATTTTGTGGGAGTACAATAGGGCATTTGTTCAGCTTTTGTGAACTTGTAATTGTTTTCGTTAAGCAACTTCATGTGCCTTCTGGCCTAAGTAAAGCTATTGATATTGTGGTGATTTACAAAGGGAGATGTCATACATGAAAGAATAAACCAAACTAGGGGGAAAAAAAAAAAAAGAAGAAAAAGAAAAGTCTAAATCTTCAGAATAACTTTCTAAATTTTATTTTCATAATCCTTGACAGCAGGAATGGAGGTGTTCCTCCAAAGCCTCCTCCCTGCCTGAGGTAGCAGGGGTTGGGGTCAGGTGGATTGCATTTTAGACAGGAGGGTCTTGCTTTTTTTTTTTTTTCCTGAGCCTTTGGCTCTACATTCACATTTCACAATTGAACAATTCTTACAGCAGCTCTGAATTTGTTCTTCCATTTAAATCGTGTTAGGTCACTTGCATGCGTCCGTGTTTGAGTGAACTCTATTTGTATTGTAATACTTGTGAAAGGAGTTGAGGCCCTCTAATAGAGCAGTGTCATTAATCATGGGCTTGTTTTCTGCGCTCGAGGAGAAAAGAGGCGAGATGTTAGGGGGCCTGAGGAAAAGGATAAAGCCCGATTTAAAAATGTGCATTTCTGCTTTCATATCTAAGATACGGGTCTTGCGGCTTAGTGCCATGACTGAATTGGAGGGGATTTGGACGGGATGGTGGGAGTCAAGAGATGGGGATATTTATCTCACGAGGAAAACTCTGAATGAGGTCTCAAAAAGAGAAAAAAAAAGAAAAAAAAAGTGTGTGTGTGTGTGTGTGTATAATATATATAAAAATATATACAAAAATATATGTGTGTGTGTATATATATATATAAAATATATATATAAAAAATATATATATAAACTTATCTGCCTGGTGAAAATCCAAAGCTTTAGGTTACTTTGCCTAGCTGGTTCTTCAAAGCCTCGGGCCTCCCTGCCCTCCTCCTGCGAGAGAGCAGCGGCAGAGCCGGATCAGCGCTAGGCGTTCGGCCCCCTCAGCCTCCTGGGCCTCTGTGTGTGAAGTTACTCGGGATGCGGCAGGAAGGAGGTGCTCGGAATGCTCCCTTGTAGGAGAGGGCCTGCCTGCCACTGTGGGCAAGATCCGCTGCCTGGATGCACTGACGATTTCTAGCCCTGTCAACATAAATGAAGTTCTTAAAGATAAGCACATGCCTGGTTCCGCAAGGCTGGGCTTAATTATTTATTTGTTTTAATCAGCAGCGTCACAAATGGAGAAAAGTCAACATCCAAGACTTGTGCGCATCATTCTCTGAGTTTTTTCTCTGTAGCCTTATTAAACTGAGGAAGTCTGTGGAAAATTTTTACCACAGGCTTTCTTTTCAATTTCTTTTGCCCAGGACAATGTGCAAGCTTGTCTAAGTGTGTCGAACAAAATAATAGTCAGACTAAAATAATAAAATAATGGTTAAAAGAAAAAAGTCTGAAGTGGGTTTTACTTTTTATTTTTTAATAGGTCATTATAGATCTGAGATTTTTAGCAATATGTACAGCACATGGTAACCCCTCTTCTTTGCACTAGTGCATTTGCTTCAAAAATGATATTCTCCTGTTCCAAACCCATAACTTTCAGATCTCAGCAATACTATGATATGCTGTGAATGTGGTTGTCTACCAGCAGGTGGGTGCTTCGCTGATGATCATTTAAGTGGAGGGGAAAGAGAATTGCAAAGGCAAGGGAACAGCAAATGTAATGATAGCAAGAAAATGCCTTAATATTCAAAAGGGCTCACGTTAACCCCAACTGGATCTTTTTGCACCTGTAATGTTTAACTATAACACCTAATTTGGAGAAGCTTCTAAAAAGCAAAAGAGCAGCTTTTAGCTTGTCCTGTATGAGGAGAGGATGGGGAAAAGAAAATCAGTCAAGTCCTAAGATTTGATTTTGGGTTTTTTGATTATTTGTTTTTTGTGGGGTGTTGGTGTGTGTAAGTCGCCTAGTTGTTGTGCTGTCCTATGCATGTATATACTTTGTTTTTTCCCCAATACAAGCCAAGTTGATGCAGTTGTGCCATCCATGTGCAGCCGTCGGTGACCGGCTGTGCAGGGCGCCGCGGGACCACTCGGCCTCCTCTGGGAGCCTGGTGGCCTCGCGCTTCCCGGCCCCGCGTGTCCAGGGAGCCGGCTGCCTCCTGGAGCCACCCCGGCCTCCGGCCTGGGAGGAAAACACTGCGAGGCCTGTGAAACGGGCTCGTACGTGGGCTGAGATCATAGACGCATAAAGGAGCCCTGGAAAATTGTTCATGAAGCCTTTCTTGCTCTTCGTCCAGCAGTGTTCTTGAGGAGAGAATTGTAAGACTCATAACAGTCAGGGCAGTAACACTTTTTGCTCCCCCCGCCTTAGCTTTACTTGCTGTTTCCGGGCCCCCTACGGCATGTGCTTTACTTCTCTAGTATGGCTCAATAACGCACAGTTCTCTGAGCTGTGTTGAATTTAATACAAATAGGTAACATCTTTTCTGCCATGTTTATGTATGACAGAGGACTATGAGACTCTTCAGTGTTGATGTATCCTTAAAAGTGTTATGCTGGAGTTGAATCCTTGAAAAACAAGAAGGAAAATAAATGCAGGCGTTCTTTTGCTTCCCAAATATCAGTACTTCTCTGTAAAATCTAAGATGAAAACTTGCATTTTCATTTTAGTAAGAGAATATGAGTTTAGTAACTACTAATTAATATGAGTAAATACTGCTCAAGAGCCTATCCTGTTACCTCTTTAGTTGTTTATGTCTTTGAATGTTACCCAATGAATGGTTTCTCTCTAGTAACTGAACACAAAGATATATAGCAAGTAAAAGGCAGATGGGAGGCCGCCTTCAAGTGTTTGGAGTGGCAGCCACAGCGGTCACTGGACTTGGTGCTGACCACAGGGACCAGTTGTCCTCAGCCTGCTGGGATGGGGTGGTATTCGTGTAATTTATTTTGTTGTTGTACTTCTCGTAAGGCAGCTTTAACTTCCTGTCGAAAGATGTTAAAGATAGTTGGGAAACATGCTTAACAAAATAATAAGACATTATTATTGGATAGCAATAAATTATTATTGGATAAAACAGAGATTTCTAGAGTCAAAGCAGGATTTCTAGAGTCTAAGGCAGCAATTTAGTGACTCAGTGGTGTTTTTAAATTTTGGAATAATGGAAAGTTTGAAGTTTCCTTGTGGAGGACAACTCATGTTTTTTGAGGTACTGTGAGATAAAACTTAGGCCATTGAAAAAATCTGTTTGATTTTTTTATTGGGGGTTGCCTGTTTTTTCTTTTCTTCCTATCTTTAGATTTGCACTTTGTAATACTGGGGGTTTTACTACATAAGGAAAACAAGAAAAAAAAATCTTATTTCCTTCCTTTTCAAGGATCTCCTGGCAAGCGCGAAGTGGGAGTTAAGTGGGAAGCGATGCAGCTGTGTCTGTTAGAGCTGACAGTCTGAAACAAACGACGGATGCGAAGTACTTGTGCTTTTTCACTTGCAGAAAGCACTGAAATAACTCTGAACTATAATGATTAAAATTTCAGAAATTGATTTCCTTGCTGATCAAAGGAGAAATGTGAGAGCCGCCGTAGGCAAAGGCTGCAGCTGCTCCAGCCTCTCCTTTGAAAACATGAGTAGGTTTTTAGCCTGGGCCTAGGGGTGGGCGAACTGGGAGAGCCCATTTGTTTTCTCAGGCAACCTGAGTTTGATCAACACAAGCCTGACCATGCTTATTATAAACTTCTCTCTGTTGTAGGGAGCAATCTTTGACATGACTGCTCTTGGTTTACTTGCTCTCTCATGCCATTTTCAAAATGGTCTACACTGAAAACAGCAAAATATCTATCTAGGAAAACCTGCACCCTTTACCATAAAAAGTAGCTGACTTTTAACATTAGAAATGAAGCTTGGATTATTATAATCTGGGTTTGCGGTTTGCTGACAGTTTAGGTTGGTTAAATATGATCCACATTTGATCTTGTTTTGAATGTCTTCATGCTTTGAGTGAAGCGCAATAGAGTATGAGGGAAGCTCTGATTTGGGATTTTTAACAAGAATAACTTGGGCAATTTAGGGAGAAACTGCATTAGGGAGATCCTGTTCACTCTGGGAACACGGTTTTGAACAGTGCAGCCTTGACCTTACTTGGTGATCTTTGTGTGTCTTGTGTAGATGCATTGTCCGTTGTGAATAAACATCAGTTATGGCTTTTAACTCTACCTTTGCATCAAAAGAAATCTGTCAAGTTTGAATTTGTCTCTTCACTTTATGAGCATTATTATTTACTTTTCTGGTTTTCTTTGTGCAGCATTGTGAGTGACTGAACTGGAAGTGGAGCTGCTGCTGAGTAGTTGGTTTAATGCTGTGTACAGTAAGGGCCCACAGAACGACTGCTCTGGTTCCTCTTTTTCACACCAACAAAAACTGAACAGAAAAGCAGCCTTTGGCCGGATGCTTCATCTCTTCTCAGAGTGGTTTCTTGAGAAGGCAGTTGTAGCTGATGTCAAGACCAATATATTTTTTCTTTCATTCGTAGAGTGCTAGGTATAACCTCTATCGGAAAAAAAAAAAAAAAAAAAAAAAAACACCACTGAAAACAGCCATTCTCCTGTAGCGTAACAGCAATCATCATATTATTTTATATCAGATCCGAAAACTGAGTGAATTTTCTGGTGCAAAATTATTGTAATACTTCACACTAAATATATGACAAGATCTTTTTCTTTTAATCAGTGGTGGAGCATGCATGGATTGCAGCAAGATAACGGTTTCTGTGAGAATTTTCAATACTGCTATAAAAACTTAACATTTGGGTTTTTCCCTATTTTGCTTGCAGCTCTTTTCTTGTTTTTCTTTCACCTCTGCACTTTCCAGTGTACATCATCTTTGCAAATTTAGGTTGGATAATTTACATTCTGAGTAAAAATACATAGGTGAAAATAGAACTTTTATGTAAAAAAAAAAAATCTGTGCCATGTTTTGTGTAACAGTTGGGAGGCTGGTGTAGGGGAAAGAGTTGTTTTCAGTCCATTGCACCAGAACAGTGATTAGGAGCTTAAAAAGTTAAATATTTTTTCGTGAGTAGCACTTCCCCTTCACCCCACTTAAACAAAACAAAAAGTTTTTTACCAAACTAATAGCAAAAAGTTGTTATAGTGGGAACTTATTTGTCAAAATCCAGAAATCTTGTATCTTGGTTTGCCACGGCTTCATTACTACTGTGTGTTTGAGCTCGAGTCGAGCTTGTTCCCCAGAGCTCTTTAATAGCGCAGGGCACTTCTCTAATTAAACACACTTAGGACATCCCTGATTGCTCCTACCCGCAGACACAGCTATTTGGTAGTCGGCAGTATGGGGCCCTAGTTGTATCGTAGGAAGCTGTATGCTTTGAATGTATATAATTCAAAACACAGGTAGAGGAGGAACCAGGTCCTCTGTTTCCTTTAAGCGCTTCCCAAGGTGTCCCTGCATGACAGGGGGCGGACAGGCAGAATGAAGTCTTCTGAACGTAAGTATGGCAAGGCTTTTATCTGCTTGCTTGCTTTTCTT
Organism: Nothoprocta perdicaria; assembly: GCF_003342845.1. Classification (NCBI taxonomy): domain Eukaryota; kingdom Metazoa; phylum Chordata; class Aves; order Tinamiformes; family Tinamidae; genus Nothoprocta; species Nothoprocta perdicaria. Next base: position 3,742,612 of record NW_020455588.1, read on the forward strand.
TTCTCCTTCCCCTTTTATTTTATTTTTTTTCCTTGCACTGAACCCTAAGCATGTGTTTGGTTATTGCTGAGCATTTCATATGCCGGAAATCTGTTTGATGAGAAGTTTTATTTGATGTCTTGAGCTACAAAATACTTCACAGGCATCCCAAAAGACTTTAATGTGTTCCCCTATTGTGGTAACCTCTTCGGGTCTCCAGTGGAAGTAAAACAATGACCCACCCCACTGTTGTCTTGCTTGAGATTCTTTCTACCGGGCTGGTGCATCCTCTGCTGCATTGACCAGCTTGACAGGGACTGCGGTGCTGGCTGGTCCTGTCTCCTTAATGTTAATAAAATATTTCTGCTGCAGAGGGGTCACACTCTTGATCTTGGTAAGACTGAGCATCGTGAGATTGCAAAGGGTGTGTGTATGGTGTGTGCATGTATATTGTGTGCGTAGTGTGTGTATGGGTGTGTGTGTGTGCATATATATATATATAAAATTTTTTCTTGCTAGTGACTTTTCTGCCCTCTCTGTATTTACTTCTTTCCTTCTACGAGGGCTGTGATTCTTAGAGCCAACCTGCCTGCTCAAATAAGTAACTAAACACAGCCCTGATCTAGTGCCTGTTGAAGCTGGAGCCCCTCTGGTTTTTCCTTCTGAATCAAGCTGCATTCTGTAGAATTCAGTTTAAAAGAAAAGTTTAAAAGAAAATTAGCCTGTAGAAGGGGTATAAGCAGGAATTCAGTTTAAAAGAAAAGTTTAAAAGAAAATTAGCCTGCAGAAGGGGTATAAGCAGGAAGCTTATGTGGTTCTTGACAGTGAGCAGGTGACTCGGTGTCGCTGTGCGACTCTTCAGTCAGGGGCTGGGCCGAGGCCACGTGTGTGGTGCCGCTGGAGGGGCCTGGCCAGGGGGCAGGAGCGAGGCCCTGGGGTCAGTGCTGCCACAGGGCCGGGCCTTGGGAAGGGCCGGGGGGCTGAAGGGATGGTTTGGGGAGCGCGGGGTCAGCGATGCCACTAGCCTGGTGCATGAGGGCGGCTTGGGCGGCCCCGCGGGCAGCGCTGAGGCAGCCGCGGGAGCAGAGTTCTGTTGGACTCGCCTACGTATGCCGCTGTCTGGTAGACTCTGTGTACATTTACAGCCCCTCTGTCCCTCGTTTTTTATGAGGGTAGGGACCCTAATTTAGACCCTAGAGGCCTCCTGCATAAAAGCACTTTGACTTCTGCACTTCTAGGCTACTTTCCAAAGGGTACTCCCTTTGAAGCTTCGTCCAGGAGTCTGCTTTCTGTTTGCTCACTACTCGGCAATCTCTTCAGCTCATTTGGAAAATAAGGCTGTGGCACCTGAAATAAAAAAGATGAGGTTTTGGCGCCTATGCCCTGATAAATCTTCCAGAGGTGTCACAGGGGAAGAAAAGAGCTGATGAAAGGGCTGGGCACGAAGGGCAGCTATGGATTAAAAGCAGAATGCGGTTGTTTCTGCTGGGCCTTGCACCCTCCGGCACCTGCTCTGCCCTGGGGAACTGGGCTCGCTTCTTTGCAGAAGAATCCTCTAAATGCAGGGTTGGCTTTTGGGAACCTCAGGTGAGGTATTCGGGATGCAGTTAGGAAGCAGTGGTGGTGTGTTTTATTGTGCCTCTATCTGAGGAGCAGCAACAGAAATGGAATAAGTGCTTGTGCGTTTTATTTCTGTATCAGTCAATGAGTTGCACAAAAGGCTGTACTGTAAAGCACATATGGAGAAAGGAGCTGCACTAAGCATGCAGACATGTCCTCTTCCTGCCTCTGTTTTGTTTTAAATTTTGTAATATTGGTGTTTTCCGAAAAGCTGAACTTGGTTACAGTGTCTGCTGTAAAAGAAAACTCTTCTACACCTTTGACTTTCTAAATTATAACAAATATGGCAGAGTTGTCATCTCTAAAATCCTTTAATGTTTGCTAGTTTGCTGGCTTTCTTGCTCAAGTGTTTTGAATCTCTTTTTAGAGATACAGTTCAAGGTGAAAATTTCTTACTCTTTCAAGTATGGTATTCAAGGATGCTTTGTAATCAGTCTCAACAAGCTTTACATTGTTGCTTCTAGAATTTGTTTGAAGGAACCAAATAATTTGACCTTAACTGTAATAAAAGGCTTTAATCCAGTGCTGGAAATTAGAAGCTCGAAGATGTTTTTAAATTTATTTTTAGTTTTTTAGAATTACTATTACTGTTCTGAAGATGATGTGTGTTTTTTTCTTTGCATGTAACATTATAACAAGGCCAATCTTCCTTGAAGAAACCCTTCTCTTCCTTAAGAGGTTATTTTATAGTTTGTATATAAAGAATAACTTATTACTACTAATGAATATCAATAGAAAAAAGGGTAAGAGGTTCTAAAAATCTAGAGCTCTGTCTTGCTGCTTTTATTCTGTACTTCTTTACAGAGAAAAGACAGTGAACAATGTCCAAAGCCAGTAGTCTGTTTAGGGGAATAGTATCATTGTAGCCCACTAGCTGAAGGGCTAAAGCGTTATGTTCGGACTAGTAGTTCGGTATTATAAAATAAGCTATATACTATAAAATAAGCTATATACTAAGCTATATTATAAAAAGTATTGGGGAGAGGGATTGTCCAAAACCTGACCTGTGTTTTTAAATGCTCTTTTAAAGGCTATATGGGCATTTAAGTGCTTGCTTGCTGTGTGACGTTGAGTTTGGGCTTGTTTGCAGAGCTCCGTTCTCCTCCTCGTGCCCCATTTAAAAGGCTCCTGATGGGCTCTGAGTCCTCTCTGCTTCAGTGGCTTTCCTGCAGCAGCTGCTGGTTAACGAGAGCCGCTCAGGTCGGGGTACTGACATGAATCAGGTACGTGGCGCCTAACAGAAGGTGATGTCTTGATGTGACAAGACACCACAGGAATTGAGGCTGCTCAAGAAAACCACTCCTTTTAATTTCTGCTCTTGCAGAGAATCCAAATAATCCCCTGATAAATGTAGTAGAGCGGGAGAGAAACTGCCTTCCAAAGACAAATCCAAACAATGTAAGGTATATAACAAAAGAAAAAAAAAAAAAGTAAGACTGCATGACAATTATTTTATTGCAATTTGTAACTCTTCAATTTTTCTCCATTTCTGTCCCTGTAGTAGCTGAATTAGAGGGCGCAGAGATAAGTGGGATTCATACATACTCAGGTACTCAGTTTAGGAGAAGTAAGCAATCCTTGGCATCTCCCAGGATGTTTCTGTATGTCTTAATTTAGAGTTTATTTTAATTTTCAGTAAGCAGTAGTTGTGCTTTGAGGGCCTGAGAGCATCCCAGCCTGTTCCCATCTGCCAGATGTCTGCAGATCTTTGCAGTTGACTACCAAAGCTCCCTTGCTAAGCATATTTTTTTTTTTTTTGGGGGGGGGCTTCTGATGCGTTGTCTCGGAAGGGATGAAGGCAGAAGTGTTGGCGCTGCCTAGAGGGTATATTCCAGAAGAGCTTTCCACTCCCAGCGGTGCTCAGAGCTGGGCCCTGCGCGAGCCCCTCGCAGCCCTTGAGCAGATGCAGGTGCCGGAGCTGAGCAGGAAGATCAAGGTGCCTGGGTTTGAGGGAAACACAGTATCCACAGTTCCTTGAAATGTGTTTCATGGAGATCTTTCCAGACCCACAAACATTCTTCGGAATGTTTCCCTTTAGGAAGGGAAAAACAGAAGCTCTGCCTGCGCTGCGCTCCTTGCAGGGTGCGGTGAGAGCCCAAGCCCGTGACCCTGGCTGCCTGGTGGTGCCTTTTGGCTCCTTGCTGCTCAGTGTCCCCATTTGATACAGGCAGCTGAGGAGTGCATCCTGTCTGCTGTCATTACTGCATTCACTCCTTAACAGCCTGCTTCACAACAGGGCTCTTCCCAGGCACTGTAAACAGTAAACAAAAGCAGAGCAATAATATGCGTCATAAATACCATAGAAGAATTATTTGCATGTGTAACTTTTATCTTCAGGATTTTCTCTTGCAAGACAAGCTGTACTGACCACATCTGCTGAATCATCACGTGTATCATCACATTTTTCAGCCATGACTTTGATAATGGCCGATCACTTGTGTAACTCCTTCTTTTAGTAGCAAGTCTGGTTCTTATTTGGCTTTTAAATGAAGTAGGCTAAAGGTTATTTTTTCAATATTTAGATTCCAGGATACATAAGTTTTAATAACTACTTTCAAATAAAGTGAAAAAAGTCTGTATTTGTAAAGCATTCTGTGAAGTAACATAGCAAAGGCAGTTTTGTTCTCTATATCAGTATTTGTGATAAATAGCACTAGCTTTATTTGATGCTGCTGTATTGCTATTACATCTCTTATTATGGTTCTGGTTTGCTCTGTGCAAGGTCATCTCTTAGAACAGGAAACCCTCCCCAGAAAATACTTTATGTAGAAACGCTTCTGAGGTTGAACTCAAAGAGCGTGTGTATGTGGTACCCCCACTAAGCTGCAGGAGATGATTTCCTGCAAAGACTCGTTTGTGCTTAAGTGCAGTTGGTGCAAAGCATGTCGGAGCCTATTCCAATCTGTGTGCAACGTGTGCTGCTCTTTAGAAGAGCAGCAGAGTCTCGGGGAGCGCTCAGAGGAGCTCAGTGCAGGTGAGCAGGGCAGAGGTGCTGCTGTGCAGGGCTCGCTGATCGTGGAGCCGCGGGAGACGCTTGCGATGTCCCTGCGGATACAGCTTGGAGTTCAGCCTGATAGACGAGCGCTCCCAGGTCTGCTTTGAAAGCTCCCGCATCCCTAAACATAGCCAGCTCTATGCTGCCTCCATGGTGTGTGCCTTTAATGTAGAGCAGATCGGTAAAAGAGCATGTCCTTCATTTTGGCACTTGTAGGGACTTGCTGTGGCGGTGGTTTCTTGTTCTGCTGCTCCAAGGTGTGTTCAATATAATCACAGATAAGGCTGCTTTTAAACTGCGGGGTGCAAGTAAATGAGCACTGCTGAATTAGCTTGGGTTCTCCTGACAACCAGGGTAACGCGGAGAGTAAGAAGTAGCCAAACGGGCTGTGGAGGAGAAAGGAAGGAAGGAAGCCTGTGATTTGTGACTAATGGCAAAAGTTTTAACTATGGCAATATGTGGGTTTACATATTGGAGTTGGCTTCTTGACTTGCTCTTAATGCCCTATAAGCTGACAAACTTAATGATGGCAGAGGGTCAACAAGCTGTTGGAATGGCACAAGCTAGGTGTCTCACAAGGATGTGAGAGATAAATAGCTTGTTTTATCCTACAAGGTTGTGATAGATAAATAGCTTGTTTTATCCTACTGAGGCACTGTAGGTGTTATATCCCTCTTCCCTTGGCTTTCATCTGAAAACATGAAGGCCAAGAAGTGTGAGGGAAAATGCCTTTCCCCAGCAGGCAAACATTAGGAGTACCTCAAGCAACGCAGGCAACAGAGTAGCTGCCACGTCTTGGATCTGGAGGCTATTCTGCTGCTGGGGCAAAGGGAGATAAAATATCATTTGAACTGTCATTCAGTTGAGTTCTGAAGACTTCCCAGATTTTCAGAAGCTTCTTCTACATAAATAGATTTTAAACTATGTTTTTAAAATCCCATTAGCCGGAAAGAATAAGCTTGCCTTCCTGATTCTCGGTAGAGCTGATTTCCCCCCCCCCCCC
>NW_020455588.1:3748278-3788127 GCF_003342845.1 Nothoprocta perdicaria
TTTTTTTTTTTTTTAAAAAGTGTCTTTCTGTTCTTCTTGGATTACTTTTGCTGATCTTACTGGTATATAGATGAATAATGTTTGTCATAGGAGGATATCTAGTTCATGATACTGTGGAAATGAGCAAGCACCGGTGAATTGCAGATCACATATACATACACATATACACATAGGTATATGCTGGGAATGCCCTTCTTAATCTAGTACCTGGAGTAAAAGCCCCCTTTTACAGGGAAGCTTCAGCAGGACTTTGCTGGGGCTGCGAAGTGGTGTGTGTAGTTTAGGTACTAATTAGGTAGATTGTTTTTTAAAACATTTTCTTTCCTAAGCTTGTTTCTGCATTGCTGTGTGGTGCTTCCCTGCGATGGCAGAGAGGGCTCGAATGTGGGTCGTGCCCCCAGGCTTGTGTCTAGCCCCTCTTGAGGCAGGTTGCTGTTAATACCGTCCTGCCCTGCGGGGTGTTTGAGTGCCCGTGGCTGGAGGGGGTTTTGGGTGGTGCTGCCTGCCAGGCCATCGGGTTGCCTCAGAGCACAGGTTGTGCCAAGGGCCTGAAGAAAACCCCGCCTGCCACGTTGTGCATGTCCCTCGCATCTACACACATAAAGCTTGCGGGAGCTTTAGGTGACTGTACAGTTCCTGACAGGCCCTTGGTCCTGCATAGTACATAACAACTTTATGGAGTCTTTCTTAAACAGCCGTACTACATAAAAAGCCAACAGCAGTATCAATTACTTCTTAATTGGTTCAAACCTCATTGTAATTGCTTCCCTGTTTCCTGATTTATCGTTTTGTTTTGCTTAGCGTATGGGATTCCCAATAGCTTCTCTTACCAATTTTTTCTTCCCACTAACTTAACTCAAGCTGCCCCTACCTAAGGCAAGATGGGTTTATATAAATTCAACACATATCTGTCTGATAGTCTAATTTTCAAGCTTGAAGTTTTGAAGCCAACCTGCATGTGTTCCATGTAACTGATGGCTACTGATTTGTGGCCTTTTAAAAGTTTTCATGGCATTCTGCTGTTGACTGCATAAATCTGCTCTGCTCTTATGGCAGGGGGGTTACGCTCTAAATTGCCTTTTCTCGAGCTGTGAACAGCAACATAGCTGTGTACTTGCAAACATCATCCCTGATGGCATGTGTGCAGGAGATAAACTCTTCATAGGAAAAATACCTTTGACCTTTAGTGAGTGTTAATTGGCTCAGTTAAATTGCATTGAGCCTTGACATGAGATGATGATTTTATCTGACTTGCCCCTTACTTAATAAGAATAGCTCCTGACTCCTGCCATGGACTTGCATGTTGGCTGCTGAGAGATAGATCCTAGGGTCTTCTCACCTCAGGTGTTTCTCACAGCTGTTGGCTTTTTTTGTGTTCTGGTTTGTTTGGGGTTTATTCATTTGTGTAGTAGGTCTTCCTTTTCTCAAGGAAAAATCTAGAGGTCTGTGAGAACAGACTTGCCTAGAATTGAGCACTTCTTTATTTTTAGTTAGCATTTGCTTCGTTAGCTGCCGACTGACCAAAAAAAAAAAAAAAAAAGAAAAAGCCGGGGTCTTGCTGACCACATTAACTTTTACACAGAGTCACGGGTATCCAGCAAAGTGGTGCAAAATCTCCCAAGTACAAATCTCCTTTGCACTTGCAATTGCAGGTGCTTCTGCTGCATTGCGCTCATCAATGCAAGTTGTGCTTTTAAAAAATCCTACCTGGTGTTTGTGTTTGACTCAAACACTAAGCTGTTTTAGAGTATATGGTTTCCTTAGTACTAGCATTACCGTATTTCCTTTTTGGAATCTGGAATTCTTTCCTACTAATTGATTTGGGGCATTTTTTTGATTTTTTTTTGTAAGTATTGGTTTTGAATATCATATTCAACTAGAATAAAAGCTTGTATTGCTTAAAAAAAAAGACCATAATGCTTGATTTTTTTCCTGTCTTTTTTGTGTGAATTCTTTATTGCTCAATTGTTCACTAATGCTAAATTGAATTGGACGGAAATAACTTTCTTTCACTTTCTTTTTTTCTTTCAGTCTTCTGGTGATCATTTAATTAAAAGTGCTGCTATCGGAGTCTTTGGGAACAAAGCAAGATGACAAGATTAGTTTTCTAATAAACTCACAAACTTTTGTTGAATTATTTTCATTAATTGAGGCTGCTTGTAATTTTAATGGAGTCGACATGCCCCAGATCTCCGCTTAACTACCATCGCTTAAGCTGCATCTGCGGGGACTGCCTTGTAGGTTCTGATCAGGAACTGCTCTGGAGTCCAGGCCTGCTAGAATTAAAATAAACAGATAAATAGATGGGTGGGAAGAGAATCTTCTCCCTTGGATTTCTCCAAAAGAAAATCTTTTTTTCTTTTCTTTTTTTCCCCCTTTTCCAGAAGATGGGCTGCTCGTAACAGAAGTTACAATGGACTAAGTTACAACTCTATTAGTATTTATCTGTAGCTCTTTAGAAGCATTTTCTTATTTTGTCCAGCACCCACCTTTTGTTAATAGCATTAGCTTATTTTAAAAGCACATGCTCAAATATTGACAATTACACCTTTTATTTTTTCCCCCTCCTCCATTTTTGAGGATGTTTCCGTTTATCTTGCCCATGTAATGCACTTGTCCGCACTCTGCTCCCCTTTCCTTCTGCTTGTCCGGTGCCCATCCCATTCATCTGATACCAGAAATTAGCCAGTTGCGCTCACTAACCTGACAGAAAACTAGTCAAGTTTAAACAAAAACCCAGCGCAGGGGCCAGGAGTGGGACAAGGGGAGGGAGAGGCCCCGTGCGAGCAGGGGAGCAGTGGCCGGGCTGCTCGCGTGTGGCCCCGCGTGCGCTGTCGTGGGGCTGCAGCAAACAGCTCCACTAACCAGGCGGCGCCTGTTGTGGCTGCAAGGGGACGGGGGGAGAAAACAAGGTTGCTTTTCTTCTCCTTGGAGGGTGTAATTTCTACATAAAGAATTCAGGGAGCACGATTTGAAGACTTTTTAGCGAAGGAACACATCGTGAATTTAATTCAGTGTTCATGTGTGCAGCATAATTGAACTTAAATATTTTTAATGATCTCTCATTTGCCTTATCCTTAGAGGCTCCTCTGCGCTCAGTAAAATTCTCCCTTTGGTGTTTTCCCACTTTGTATAACAAAGAGGGGAAAAAGGGCACTTTAGTGAACCTTCATCCTTCTTATGTTGTGCTACTGATAGTCATCTGGATATAAAAGTGTAAAGAGGAAGCTTCTCATGTGTTTTCTCTTTTAAGCTAATAATTAGTACCATTCCGTGTGTTGTTTTTTTTTCTTTTTCTTTCAGGATATGAAATGAACATTTTTTGTAAAGTTGTCATCTTTTGCTGAAAAGTGTTGATCTTCCTCCACTAGAGAATCCTTTAGCTATTTTGATAACTGGTCAAAGTAGAAAGATTGCAAGGTGATTTGTTGTGAGTAAAATGCTATTTAAAAGCTTTTGGATTGTAGCATGGAAGAATTAAAATCCTCTGTCTGCACTTTCAGCCTCTGAAGGTGGTCTGTGCTCCCTGCAAAGAGGGAAGGAGTTTTTGCCATTTATTGCTACTGTATGGATTGAAACGGTTTTCGTCAGTTCATACAGGATTATAAGTTATTTTAGTATTAATTTATTAAGGATTGTTGAATTAGCAAATTGTGGCAATTGTTAATTAGTTTTATAGGATGATTTGGGGGATGTGGGGAGAATTCATAGCCTTTCATGATAGACTTTCCATAAAGGCATACTACTTTTCTGATGTTTTCTGATTTTTCTCATCACTGAGTATGTAGGAAGACGAGTCAAGATGTAAATGTGACTTCTCACTTAATGGAATCTTAAAATGTTTTAATAATGCAAGTTTTCTTGCATTAATAGGAGCAGGAAGGGATTTTGCCTCACAGAGGTGGTTTGCTTACACTTTGCTTTATCCTAAGAAGTGAAATACCACCTTCTTAAGTTTATATCTATAAGCTAACAGTGTGCTGATGGAGGCAGGGAATCCAGCTGTTTGAATCGTGCATTACACTTTGAAAATCCTCACATAGGAACATAGAATTGAGGTGGGCTTAAGCTTCCAAGATTTTCATGTTGCTCTGACACACCTTTGTGTGTCCCTTCAGAAGATGTAGTGCTCTATCTCTTTCCTTTTCCGCTATGTGTCAGAGTCTGGCATCAGAGGCTAAAGACAGTAAAGAAGTCAGTATGTACAATGTTTGCTCCTCCTGGATTTCCCAATGTTCTTCATGTGTTTTCTAATATTCGCAGAAGGATTCTGTGGTTGTTCTTAATGAAAGGTTATTCTGCAAGGTGGTAGAGGAAAATTAATCTGATGTCTAAATTTCTCCCTGTTCTTTCTCTGTGTAAATGTGTTCTAGAACCTTTTTCTTAGCTCTCTTTTTATTTTTCACGACTGCTTTTGCTGTTGAAGTTGCTTACTGAGTATGATTTGAATTGCTCAGTAAGGAAGCTTTAGCCTATGGCTGGGGTAATGGGGTTTATGATATCTCTGAGATTTTTTTGCCTTGCATAAGTTTAATGTTGAGAACTGGTTGATCTCCAAAAGCAAAAAGCACGATATAAATTGCAATGCTTTATTCTTTATGTGTTGACTGTAGAAAACTTAAATTATTCTCAGAGTAAGCTGTCCATTAGGTAAAAGTCTCCTTACATACTGAAATAGTAGTGCTTTCCAAGGACTTCTCTATTTATTTATTTTCAGTACAGATAGCTCGCCTTGAGATAGCAAGGAAACCTGCTACCTAGATGTAGTACACTTTATTTTCTGCCTATGATGAAGTGCCCTCCCTCCCTGTTTCTTACAGGCGTGGGAGGAAGATGTCTTTATATCTCAATTTCTGTGTGACCTTCTTTTATTAGTAATATGACTCCTAGAAGCCGAGTTTTGATGACCTCTGAGACACACCATGATAGCACATTTGGCAGCGCTGAACTGCCATCAGACTTGATGAATAAAGTTCCCATGTTTTTTTTTCCAGTTGTCTCTTTCCTTTTAAGCTAGGATCCCTGAGTGATTCAGGATGGAAGGCACCTCAGGAGGTCTCCAGTGCAACCCCCGTCCCTTGCAGGCTTAGGTCTGTGGTTGCATCTGTTCTCTGGTGTCTAGCTTGAGACTTTAAAGAATATCTGGAGCTTGAAAGGAAAGAGGTGATCTGTTCTCCTGTTTCCATAGTGTTGCACCTGAGGTGCAGATATCTGAGAAATACTAATGGAGTAGATTTGTTGTGATTTAGCACATAGGTACATTTATGTTTACCTTAGAATTATTGCTGTTCAGGAATCGGTGCTCAAAACAGAATTCTCCTTGCGGGGAAAAAAAGGAAAATGTATGCTCCCATTAAATTAAAACACTTATGTGTGTGTTTGATGATGTGAGCTGAAAGTTTTCCCAGCAAGAAACAACTAGATTGCTAGGAATCCAATGAAGAGCTTTAGATTACCAGCCGCATTGGCTTTGGAGGGCTTGGCTGTCTCGTCATCAGAGCACTCCGAAAGTTGCCTGAAGAGGCAAATCCTTTGATCTGGCAGAGGCGCAGAGAACATAATGATATAAATGAAAAATTTGTGGACAGGCTATGCTTTTGATCACCAAAAACTGTGGTGGAAGAGAAGAAAACACCAAGTTGCAGTCTTGACTGCAACAATCTACCTAATAAAACCAAATCATTAAATATTCAAGCAATCAGCATTGGCATTTACTAGTGAGAGCATTTTCCAATGTTGAAATCTGGTAACTTCTTAAATGACAACTCTCATCTTCACTGTTTGCAGCACAGCTCTGTAGTCCTTCACCTTTGGCTCTTTTCAAGGTAGTACTGCCTGTAGTTAGAAGCTGATGAATATTTATTTAATCTTAAGTGAATTCTGCGTTGCACTCTGAATGCAAAATTGACTTTTTTTTTTTGTTTGTTTGGAGTTTTCTGGAATCTACTGGGGTAAATGTTTTCCAAATGTCCATGATTTTGATTTTTTTTTTAACTCACTGAGGAAAGAAAAAAAGGTTAGTATGTGGATAAACTACAAAAAAAGATCAGACAAATTGTGAAAAAAACAAACAAAGGAAGTTTGTGGTAGAAAAAGCTTTTGAACATGGATTTTCTGGCTCTTTCTTGGTTTTACCTTGTTACTGCGCTGTTGAAGCCTTAATGCTGAAATCCATAGCTCTGTGGGGTCTCTAGTCATCTGCATGTCAGTACTGAAGAGCTGCATTGAAAATTGGGGCTAGGCATCTCACCTTCTTCGTTTGGAAAAATGTGGAACTCCCAATGAGAATAACTTATGGAAAAGAAAAGCTTATTTTAAATGGCTTGGTCACCTGCACAGACTTTTCTTATTAGCATTTTAGGAAAAGACTAAGATTTTAGGGTGGCATCACGTTACTTTAAATAAGCAGTGGTTGATTTGGTTGATTTTGTTTAGTATTCTTTCTCTCCAATGGTCTACCCTAATCTCTCTTCCTCTTCATGTTTCTGCAGTTAGAGACTCCATGCTTCTATAGAAACTCCATTTTTTTCTCTCTAGTTTCTCTCATATCCTGAAAATTAAGTAGTAATTATCATGTAATTCAAGACTGCCTCAGAGTGGCACCTATTTATGATGCGTTGTTTTTTTCTGGCTTTATTTAAAGCTTTGTTGTTTAAAAATTGCATCATTTGCTGGTCATTCGTGTGTCTGTGTGTCCTTCATAAATAAAGTAATAACTTATTTCCAAGGCAACTATATCAGTGCCAGTAACTATTCAGTTGTCTTCAGAACTGTCTCTATTTAGGCAACAACAACAAAAATGGCAAGATCTAATTTAACTAATTAGGCTAGGATTTTCTCCTGTTTGAATAGTTTTGTACAAAAACAATGATTTACATGTTTTCCAGAGAAGACAAGCGTGCTATGTTTTGCCAGGAACCCTTTCTGTGAACTCTTCTTTGGGATTCGATAGCCTCGAGAGGATTCACGCTGCTGCGGAAGGCATTTCCCAGTCACTGACTGCGCAGTTGGCTTTTCAGATAGATGCACTACCCTGTTGTGCCCTCTCCCAAAGCTGCTCTCTTTTCCCAGTGGGAAACCTGCGTGTAATGCTCCATTTAGCAAAGAGCACGCAAATGATGAACAAGCTGGCAAAATCCATCAGGGAAGTTTGACTGCTCAGTTATCCACCTTTGTTTTTGCGCGTTTTACATCCTTCATAAATTACCTTTGTAAGCAGTTTTTAATATGAGTGTTCAAGTAGTACTTCTAGTCAAATAGGGAAAAGATACGTATTTATTGTAGTTTCAATACATTCTGAAACCAGGAAAGGAGCAAATCTGTTAAACAGCATCGAATTAGTCTGTTGTTGTCAACAGAGGCAACAAAATTCAAGTCGCAGGTTTTGATAACAAGTAGAAACACTGTGCTGCTTCTAATGGAATGGACAGTAGTTTTTCTATTATCATGAGGTTTTTATTTTAAAGACCCCCTACCATATGTATGTTAAACAGATCAAACTATAATAAATAGTGGCCAGAAAAGAATGATGAGAAACGCAATGGTATATCCCATTGTACTTCTCTATCTCTATCTGAAGGATTTTGGTAGCAGTCGATGTGAATTGGTAAAATCTAAATGAAACCAAGAACAGCTCCCAACCATTGGGATAGATTTGGCACATACTGAAAGTTTAATTTCCACTCTCATCAGAACAGTCCTATAGAAGTCCCAGCTGAAAGACGTTTTTATGGTGAAAAACTAACGTTTGGTTAATGAATTGTTTTAAGTGGGGATAATTTTTGATATTTACTTTAAAAAAAACTCGCTACATATGGCGTAACATTTGGCTGACACATACATGAGTTAAAAGTACATAGTGACATTAAAGTGGGCTTTATGCTCTTTGTACTCGTAGCTGCGTTGGCCTCCAGAAGTGCTTATCCTGAGCTGTGGTTTGCCTTGGTTTCCCTTGCCGAGGGAATGGGATGAGCGTGTGCGCTCGTGGCGTCCCCTCTCCCAGCCACCGGCCTAAATGGCGCCGCCTTTGCGGCCTAAATGGCGCCAGCGTCGCACACACCGCTTTGCTGGCCTCCTGCCCCGTCCATTCCACAGTCCCCTCGAACCGAGGCGTTGGAGGCGGCTGCAGTCTGTGTGTTAATGAACGTGACCCAGGCTGATCCCCCAACGTGCTGATCTTTGGCTGTGCTACGAGAAACAAATTGCTTCGACCTGGAGGCCTGGTCGCGGTTCAGCGGCTCGCCTAACTACTGCCCTGTGCCCCAGGTACCTGCGTAGCCAGGCGTCAGGCATCTGTTCTGGTGCCTCGTCGGAATAATTCATGAAGAACTAGCGCATCCTCTGGACAAAAAGTAGGAAAGCTGTAAATATCTGATTATGAAATAAAAATGCTTGCTGTCACAGATGGGCTTGAGATCACAGAACCATCGAATCCTTAAGGTTGGAAGGAACCTTTAGGGATCATCTAGTCCAACCCCCCCCCCCCCGCACATGCAGGGTCACCTGGAGCACATGGCATCTGTTTTGACCCCCCCCCTCCCCCCCCCCGCCCCTGGAATCAAAATGTTCTCCTGTAGTTATCCCAGTCCCTAAATAGCACATGTCAGAACTTATGGGGCTGCAAACAATATTGTTGTTGGTCTTTATGGGGATGGCACCAAACAGGCTGCTAACCAAAGAGGCAGGTGTTCAGAAATTAGGATTCTCTCATCCAGGGTCATATTTGAGCTGATTTAGTTTGAGCTTACGTGCCAGAGAGCTATGGCATGCACTCGGACCATATGCTCTGGGCATTTGGAGAACTCAAGTACATGAATCTGGGGAGGCTTGTCTGTGTTAACACTTGCTGTACATGTAGTGACAAATACAGTATCCAGTTTTCTGTTTGACTTTTTTTCTGACTTTGGAGGTATTTTCTTTCATCTTTTCCATCAGCTTTCCCTCTGCTGTACTCTTCATGTTTGGAAAAGTTTCCTATATGGCCTTCCTATCTTGCCATGTATGATTTTGATGAACACGAAGCAAGGAAAAAATTACCCATGAGAAGTTACCTCCTGTGACAGACTTTGACACCACTCTGCTGTTGGATGTGTTCAGTTTTGTCCTTGCTCCTTTCCTTGCCAGCAGTGGTGAGGGAAAGTGAGGTTTCTGCCTCTTACTTTGTTCCATTTGTGCTGCACCTGATGCTTTCTAATCACTAAATCTCAGAAGAAGAGATTATAGCCCACTTCTGGGAACTTTTAGTTAATGCCAAGTGTTTTCTGTAGTCCTTTTTTGGTGATCGATCAGCTAATTGCTCCTCTTTTGAAAAGACTTGCTCTTTGTTTTAAATCCCAGTGAAATATGGTTACTTGGTTCTTCATGCTTTTTTTTGCATTGTATTTGAAGTTGGAGCTTCTGGGCCGTGTCACTTCTCAACTCGTTCAGTAAAATCCCTTCCAACTGGTTTCAGGTGGCTGTTGAGTGTGTGTCCATGAATTTTTTGCCCTTCTTTTATGTTAGGTCGGGCATGGCAGATGAAAGCATATGCCCACCTTGCCCAAAATAATCTCCATCGCCCTTATGCTCTGGTCTCTGCCGTAAATTACCTTGATTAACTTCACTTCTCCAGCTCCCTCAGGATCTCTTACTCCAAACTGAAAGGGAAACAGTGGCATCGAGATGTCCCCGTAATGAACCTAAGTAACCGTGTAATCTTATTATGGAATCTCTCATCTTTGCTTTTCTCTCTCACTGCCTGGTGGACTTGCTCATTGCATCATATCTAAAATTAGATGAAAATCTCCCCGGGATCAAGCTGCCTTTTCCCCATCCCCCTGCTTTGTCCCCTGCTTTGCCTTGGTGTGCAAGGGCCTCCTCTCCAGTACCAGATAGTCTTAGCTTTTATCCACTTAACATTTCCATCCAGTTGATGAAACTGCAGTTAAAAACAAGCTTGGTAGATGAAGTAGGCCTGTATTTAAGTAGCGTACATGGCTATTAGGCATGTGTGTGTTAGGAGCTCATTAAGGACTTAATTTTTTTGCCTTTTCAGGTAATTCCAGATTGTTTTCTTTATTCTTGTGAGCAGCCTTGTGAATGATATGGATCAATATTTTCCTGTAAAACCAAGCTATGTTCTGGTGACTTGTTCCATCTCTTACTCTGCTTAGCTCTACAAGGAGAACTGGAAGCTGCTGCAAGCAAGCCCCTGTGTAATTATCATGTTTCTCTGTAGTTTTCTCCAGGTAATTCATAAGCCAAGTAGGTGTTTGTAGCAGTTGATATAAATCATTTCCAACTTCATGGCATTGGACAAAATTAGGAGCACCTGTTTATTTCTCAGTTGCTTGGAAATACCTTTGCAGATTCCCAGCCTTGAAGCTCCAACAGGTTGTGTACCCATTGGGATGTAGCTGCTACTCCTTTCCACCTTCACTTTTCAGAGTGCTTCCATGTTAAATGTACTTACCCGTGTGTCTTAAGAGCAAGCAGAATTTTTAAGCATCAGCTCCTCCCGATTTGTTATTGTTTGGTAAATGGGCTAAATAGGATTTCAAATATTAAATTTTTTTTTGTTGTTGTTTTTTTTTTCCCCCCCACACGTTCTGATCTGTGCCATTTTTTTTCTCCTCTGAAGGAAAGAGCTAAATGGCTAGAAAGATGGTTAGTACTGTCTAGGGAAACATGAAGCATTTCTTCAGCCATGCTATACTCAAAACTAATATAAAAGAAAAGCATATTGGAAGGAAAAAAAAAGAATAGAGGGAAAGAAAAAAAAACCCCTCAGAGTTGTTGCATAGAAACCAGAAAATCAAATCATAGCGTACTGTAATATCTCAGAATTCATTTCTGAATTCAATTTTATTCATTGATCAATAGATCACGGGAACGGAGCGATTCAATTCTATGTAAATGGCAGGGCTGAGTCGTGCATCAGTGCCTGTGCGGGTGGTTCTGGGCAGCTGCGGCCTGCCCTGACGAGCCGCAGACAAAGCTCAAGTCCACATTTAGTTGTTTGTGGTGGAATCTTTTGTGCCAGCCTTAAATGAATAAAATATCCAAGTTTAATGCTGATTAAAATATCCAAGTTTAATGCTGATTAATAAAATCAAGGGCGGGTGTTTTTGTCCATCTTTTCCAAATACGTGAATGCAAATCCGTGCAGCTGCCCAGCAGCTGGCGAGGTGCCCGCGCAGCGCTCAGCGCGGCTTGCGAGCGCTCGCCCTCGCGCCCAGGCACCGGCGAGTTGCTGCCGCGCGGCCGTGGCAATGCCGCCTCCTTTCCTTTCCCTCTCTTTGCTCTTTTCCTGCGGCTTGTGCTTTTCGCTGCGGTTTCTAGCGACTGGAAGATAGTGGGGGGGTTTGTTCTTGTTTTGTTCTTCCCAAAGGAATTAGTTGTATCAGAATTACTAAATAATACCTTAAAGAATCTGTTATAAAGGTTTGGATCTTATTTGTGAGTTGAAATTCGTCTCTTGACAGCTTAGTAAAAAGTCTGGTATGCCATTGGTAGCATGTTCATTATTGCAGAGCTTCAGGGCTTTCTTTTTTTCTTTTATTTTATATATATATATATATATATATATATAAAATATGTGTGTGTGTATATATATATGCATATACATAATATATAAAATAAAGCAAAAGAAAACAACAATAAAAAAAGACAAAATACCCCTAAATTTTAGAAACTGAATAGCATAATCAATTAAAAAGAGATATAAGGGCAGCTAAGGTAAAAGTTGCAGGAAGGAAAGTAATAGCTTCAGCAGAACTAACCTGAATGTACGAAAGACATGTTAGCTGAATCCTGCTTCTCTAAAGGAGTTTGATGTCAGT
Organism: Nothoprocta perdicaria; assembly: GCF_003342845.1. Classification (NCBI taxonomy): domain Eukaryota; kingdom Metazoa; phylum Chordata; class Aves; order Tinamiformes; family Tinamidae; genus Nothoprocta; species Nothoprocta perdicaria. The sequence continues at coordinate 3,760,098 of NW_020455588.1, forward strand.
AGTAGTTTTTGTGCAGCATTTTTGGTTGTGTTGTAAATAAAACATTCTGTCAGGCTGCCAGGAGTGCCGGAACACTTAATCGTAGCTGTTGGGATTTAGAAAGGTTCTTTCTTGCTCTGCGAGTGGGTTGTTGTTCTTGGGGGTTTTGTTTGTTTGGTCTTTGCTGCTTGTAGGACATGTTACAGTTTATATGTGTGAAATACTCCAGGCTTTGGCTTTTTTTTGCCTGTTTCTGCTGTTTTTCCTACCAGGCAGACTACAAATTCTGGTGGGAGTTTTGCCTCTCATCAGTATTGAATGTATCAGTGTGCGTCTCGCTGGGTGGGAGGGAGGGGAGGAATCGACAGACTTTGGTGCGTTCTTCCCTGGGCTGGGCTAACGCTCGCCCAAGTCCTAATGTATTAGAAAGCCTCGGCAGGGATTTGCTGAGCACTAATGCTGCAATGTGTTAGTCATCCTTCATCCGCTTCTATTTTTGCAGGTTCTGGAGGATGACTGACGTGGGATTCGGCGATGCCACTTAGCGCCGCTGCCCGTGGGGCTTGATACGCGCCCTTCAGACGCCGCCGGCAAAGCCCCGGGAGCGCCGCTCCGCGAGCGGAGCGCGGCGCCGGCCCCTCTGCCTGCAAGGGGAGACCCTGCGCCGGCCTCCTCTGGAGCTCCGTCCTCCTCCCCGCTTCCCAGCGCGTCGCCGTGCGAGGCAGATGGTGTGTCAGAAGCTGCGGGGCGCCTGCCGAGCGCGCGGGGATGGAGTAGCAAAGTGATACTGCAGCCGCCGCCACTGCGTTGCCAGCGTCGCAGCCGAGCTGCCCCTCGCTGCCGCCCTGCCCGGCCGGGGCGTCGGGCGGCCATGGCCGGCCACAGTAACACCCTGCTGCTGCTGCTGCTGCTGCTTGCCCAGAGCAGCTGCCTGGCGCTCAGGAGCCCGCTCGCTGTCCTCAAGAGGTGGGTCGTGGGGCAGCGCGCGCTTTCGGGCCGTGCTTTTGGGCTGCCCTCCCTCCCTCCCGCGCGGTCAAGTGGGAAGGAGATGTCCCTAGTATGTCCCGCTTAAAAACCACCGTGGTGCTGGTGGGGTTTTGCGCCCTTATTCTGAGCAACCCCTTTCTGTGATGCTGAAAGGGCTTCTTTTTGTTGCCTGAAAGACTGGCTGTTGTGTTACCCTCACGTTGCTCTCGGAAGTTAGGAGTTTTCTCTATTAGAATGATTAAACAGTAATTAACAGGAATTTTTGTAGAACCCTCAAGGGTACTTGAGACTTGACACGATCAGTAAATATATGTCCCCTGTCCCTGTTAGCTTGCAATGTAAACCGGTGTGCTTTAATGAGGAAGCATTAGATCACTTAAAATGAGAGAATTCCGGACATTTCTGGGAGTCCCGAATGTAAAGTTGCATAAACAAATATTTTGAAAGTAACACATAGAAGAGAAATAGCCTCTTAACTCCTCCAAAAAAGTGTTATTGTATATGAGGAACACTGTCCATTGTTGTTTAGTGTTATTTGTAAACACATGCTCAAAATGTGCGTTGGACTTGCATCACATCTCATATGTTGTATTCTTCATAGTGATCTGCCTTCCTATATTATGTTCCGTTCAATACAGACCTCCTTAACAATCATGTGAAGTTGTAAAACTTGCTGCTTTACTTTGCTGGCATACAATGAGAAGGCAGAGTTGCTGTTAATGACATAGTGTCTGCAATGAAAAATTTCCCTTTTACACATAATTTGGATTTAATTGGTATTACATGCTACATCAGGTATATGGTCTTAAAAAAAGCTTTGAGTGCTTAGCAATATTTGAAATATTTTTGTCATTTAATTCTTTATCGGCACACACAGACTCTTATTTAGAAGAACTGACAGGTTGCATTGAGTATTTTCTTGCTTTTAAGCCAATGCTGTGTGAGGTAGTCTGCCTGATTATTCATAGGAGCTGCTTCAAAACCTGCTTGGTAGCTAAGGGGTTTTTCCTTGTTCACAAAAGCATGAAGCTCCCAAATCAGTTTTGGAGTCCCTCAGAGTTGTCCACTTTTTTGTTTCAAAGCCCCATCTTTAGAAGCTTATAAAAAAAAAAGTATTTTTGAAATCTTTCCTTCTTTTTAAGGTATAAAGATACTACTAGGTCTCTTTCCAACGAATGCCTTGGAAGCAACAGGCCAATGATTTCACTCGGTCTCTCAGATTTTGCACTGGACATTCGCATGCCTGGGGTCACTCCTAAGCAGGTGAGACAAATGCATTTTTTCTTACTGCTGTTTATTCTTTGTTTTGTAGTTAGGGAAATAACACGCTAACTACAATGCCAGCAAATAAGCAGGATAAAGCAGGGAGACCTTCTCCACTCTGTTTATTTCAGAGATGAGTAGAAGTCAGGAAGGTGCCTCAGATGGAAGAAGAGTCTTTTTACTTGATAAACTTATTGTAGCATGTTGGTTTCATAAGCTGAAATGCTGAAGTTTATTCTGGGGACATAGCAGTGGAATAACAAGATATTAAAATACTAACAAGATATTAAAACACATCAAGTCTCAAATAGTGTCCCAGTATATTCAGTTAAACTGAACATTGCAACAACTCGGGCATGTGGAGAGAGACTAATCATAAAGCTCTCTTTTAAGATAGTAATTATGACCCAGGAACCCTTAAAATATCCTAGGACAACTACTGCAAAACACTTAGAACAGTATATTCTTTCTGATATTAAATGATTTGTCCTCTACTGAGCCAAATGAGTAAGAATGAAGAGAATTGAAATTTTTTTTTGAGGCATGTGTGCTAAAAATCACATGCAGTTCTGAGTTTCTAGTGTCAGTTTTGCAGGTAGTTTCATTAAGTGAGATGAAGCTGACTGGCTTTCTTGCAGGCAGGCCTTGCAGGGAATTATGTCTGTCATTAAAGGACCATGTTTTTCTTTAAAGGGGCTGCAGAGGCTTGAAAAGAACATGATGTTGTGCTGCAGCAGCTGATGACTCATTGTTGCAGATAGCACTTTCCAAAAAAACTGACAGGGAAAGTGAGGTTTTGGTTATTTGGGAGCACCCCTCTGAAACATGCAATTTGGAGCAAGCGGTGTCATTCCAGAGAGTGCCAAGCAGAAATGTATAATTTTTCTAGAAGATCTCTATCTGCATAAAATGTTAAATGGTTTTTGGAAAGAGTAGAGACTATTCTCCATTTATTAAGCTGCATATATGGAATTTATTTTGATTTTACGATCTAAGCTAAGGATTCATTAGATGAAGATTTAAGAATGTGGTAAACTGTGAAGAGTTAGGTTACTTCTTTCCCTCTCGCCTTTCTTGAGAGAAAAATACTGTAGTAGTTAGTAAGAGCAGAAAAAAAACCATAATATTTTCATTTATGTGGACATTTATCCAAAAGTAGTCATGCAGATAGTAAATTTTATGCTTTAATTAAGATTTGGGGGAAGGATGTTGGGAGAGCAAGAGCAGCAGAGCACAATTTAACCAGGTAGGGGAAATCCAGCGTAACTAGCTGTAGGTATTTTAAGTTTTGTTCATGTTTCATGTGCTTTTTTTTGCCCCCTCCACTGCTCTCCTCACAGTGGCACACACTAACTGTGTGGGAAAACTTGTCTCCTTTTAGACAAGTTGAACACTGTTGTATTCAGCAAGAAGTAATGGCAGAGGAGATGCGCTTTATCTCCTTGCTCTCCACAGCAGTAAGTTCCCAACAACTTCATAGATCTTAAGATGACTAGGGTGCCTTTGACAGAAAAACTACGGAGGGGAAGGAATTCTTTACCTTATTCCTCTTTTAAAGGATTTTCAAGGTGTTTTTTTTTTTTTTTTTTGGGTGTAGTGCCTTCTAGTTAGTTATCTTCTTAGTGTAGCTGTTGGCCCCAGTTGAGGACCAAGATGTGGGTTTGGTGAGTGTGGCTTTGCTGTGAGTTCCTGTTGTCCATGCGGGTGGTTGTATAGGAGCCTATATGGGAAAAGGAGGCCTTTGTTCTGGCAGGGTCTGTCTGCAAGTTTGTCTCCCCTTGCGCAAGATGCCAAAATAAATCAGTGAAATGAAGGGGACAGAGGCACTGTAAGTGCTTTATTACGAGCTCTGGGGAGATGTGTCACTATTTTGGTGATGGCCAATTCCAGTTACTGAGTTTCAATCATAACTGTTTATGTAAAGGGGGGTGGGGAAAGGGGTGAAAGGGAGAAGCAAAATCACTGCAGATGTGAATGAATTAAAAACGTAAACAACAAAGTAGTAGCTTTAGAGCAACACCGATATCTTTTATGCTCTCTGTTTTTCACTTGAATTTTGGGGGGGAAGAGGAAATATTGTGTTTCAGATGTGTCATTGTGCTGTAAGTTGATGCAGAGAAGTAGAAGCTTTATTCAGGTCAGCAATTGGTTCATCTGTGGAATGAAGAGTGAAAGATTTTTTGTGATGGGGAAGAACTTTCTTCTAATGTAATGTTCGTCGTGAAAGATGCGGAAGGAATAGTGCAGATGGAAAAGGCTTCAAGAGGACAACTGAGTAGCTGCAGTGCCAAAAAATAGAGCTATATTGATTATTGAGATTCAACTCACTATAAAAGCTAGTGAATCTGCTAAATTAAGATTAAATTTAGTTTCCTGATTGATTAAAAAAAAAAGTCTGCTTGCACATTTAATGTCTGTATATCTTAATTTTCTTTAAAAGATAAATAATTATGCAAGGATGCTGTAAAATATTATGCTAATTTGTAATGCTGTTTTATGCAATTGATGTTGAATATGTAAACAATGTATGTTGTTCAGTCGGGCACAAGTGAATAGAGTGTTTGAGCAGAGAATTCCTGAATTACGCTGCTGGAGGGGACCAATAGGATGATCTAGTCTGAGCTCTTGCATGAAGCTTACCATTGAATTTCACGTAGTATTTTTCATTTGGAGGCCCATTGAGGGTGATCTAACTAGAGGTAATATTTTTAGAAGCAGCGAATCACACAGAATCACTGTTGAGGTTGGAAGGGACCTCTGGAGACCATCCAGTCCAACCCCCTGCTCAAGCAGGGCAGACTTGCTGGCGTTCATTCAAGGACAGTGAGTAGGGCATAGAAGCACAGTTTGTTCGTAGAAAGGGGTCTCCTAGGACTGCTTAGGTCTCTGTAGCCTATGACCAGCAGAGTTCTTGTGACCAGCAGTTGGAAGGGCCATGTAAAACAACGGGTTGCTCTGCAAAGGGTTGAGTCCTTGCTTGTTTAGGCAGGAATAGCTCCAAGGTGGAAGAAGAAAGGCCAGTACTGAAACAACATTGCTGCCGTGCTGAATGCTTCTGTAGCATCATTGCCTTGAGTTTTATTTTCTGAAGTCCTGGATATTCCAGTGTGGCTTAATACCCTTGCACTCCCAGATAATTCTTGTCCGTTGAAAACAGATAGTGAAAATTGACCTCTTTGGTCATCCTCATCTGTGTGTGTTCCTGCAAAACGACAGTGAAGCTGTGGCCCTACCAGTGAGGGAGTGCATGAGTACACCCTGACGAGAATTCATGTTGTTGTTTTAGAAGGATTACTGTAGGGATCGTTGTATTCTCTTAATTTCTAGGCATCCAGCTAACCTACAGCTTAAACTGTCCAAAGCGTAAGCCTGGTCCACGGAGGAGATGCAAGTACATGTTTAAATAGTAGGAAAAGGAGCAGGGGGGAAGAAGGCAAAACAGTGATTTTGTATGATCTGCCTGGGGAACACATTGGAGTGGGGGTGGTGCTGTAATTCCTAGTGCAATGATTTGAACAGGACCAGAGCTGATGTCCATCCTTGTACCTTTAGATTAGCTGTGTACGCTTGCATGAAGAGATGTGTTTGAAAAGCTAGGCTACAGAATCTGTTTAAAATCACATAAAATTTGGTTCATAAATATTGCATGTTCTCTAGGCTGTGGGAAAGGTTACCATGATGATTGTTTTTTTCCCAGGGACCCCTAGAGTTAATAAGTGTGTGAAAAATCTGTGCAATATATTGGGAGTTCAGGCATGGCAGGGGCTGCGGTGCCTCGCGCGGCCTCCCTTAAGTAATCCAAGTAGCTTCCAGTTCATAGGATCCGGTGACCTCTCCGGGCTCGGGTTTTCCTGTTTTTGCGTTACCTTCTGCGGCCGCAAACCCTCCGCAGGGGGATGGATGAGAAGAGCCCCGCGCGGCTCGAGGAGAGCGCTCGGGCTCGGAGAATGTCCCCCCCTGCACGGAGGCGCTTCCCAGCTCGAGGCAGCAGGGCCCTGTGGGTGCCCAGGAGCCCGGGCAGCGCCGTGGAGCCGGGGTCACTGAGCTGCGCGTTCCGGCAGTGCAGGCCTGAGCATCGCCCCAGTGCCTTTGGAAACACACCGGCTTGGCATTCCGCACTGCCCTCATAAGAGCCACCAAAGTATCCAGAGCGCTGGAGTTTTGTTTGTTTTCTTGATAGCTCCAGTTGCAACACAGGAAAAATGCAGCTAACTATATAGCACAAAGAGTGATTTCAGGAGGCTGTGCAGCTGGAGCACGTCTAGGAGCTGTGGAGAAGAGAACCAGCCTTCCATTCTGAGGAATAGCTTCTGTAATCTTTAGTAAGATAGTTTTAAGAAAATTACGTCTCTTGGCACTGGTCTAATAATACACTGGCATGGTTTATTTAAAAATGAAGTGTTAGGAGCTTTCTTTCCCACAAGGGATTTGATCAGCTCAGTTTGACAACATGTTTATTCTGCCGGCTTTGCAAACCGGTAACAGTTTTGCAGTTGTGAATATCAGCTTCCTAATCAACAAATACAAGATAATGTTGAAAAAAGAATAGAAAGCAGTTAATGCTGCAGCTCGAGCTATTTTGTTCATTTAAAAATAATTACTTTTATGTGATTGAGGCTGGACAAACTACTTTCACTTGAACTCTCTTTGCCCAGCCAGCTTGGTACAGTATTGATTCTGTTCTTAACTGAGCACTTGTAACTTCTGAAGTGTTGCAGAACAGGCAAAAGGTGATAAAATGTGCTATTTGGTGGGATTCTTTTAATATGAAAAGGGTATGAATGTGTGGAGGGGTTCTTGTCTAATGGATTTTGCAAGGCTCCTTTGTAAACTACTTTTGAACTACCTGTAGTTCAATACTGATTAGAATATCTATAGATTTCATTCTTTAGTTCAGACTAAAGTTTATAATAAAGATTATTATAATCAAGTTTATAATAAAGATTTTGCTACACCTATTATGAAAATCTACAGGTAAAGTTGCTTTGTATAAAGCCTATAAAAATATAGGTATGTTTTATATAATTTTTCTTAAACAGGGAGGACACTTGATCTGACAAACATGCATAAAATATTGTCGCTTCTTTCTTTCCGTTCCCTACCGAAGATGTAGTTGTACACACTGGAGCATTTTTCTCTCATTTCTTAAATACTTACCCAGTAGTAATTTCATTTGAAGGCTGATCAAGCATGTGCCCCTATGCTCACAGTATGATGAGGCGGAGATAAAGGGGCAGAATTATTGTTGATTCCAGGGTGAATGCCTCCCCTAATGCTTCTAATGTCCATGTTCATTGAAGGTTTGAAGTCTGGTGCAACGCTTTGACAATTTGAGATCAGCCATGAGAATCTGTTTTGCTGGACCTAGAAGCTGCTTATTCATTTGTTTACCTCATCTCACTAGCTAGGTAGTGCTTGGCTCTACCTCAGACGCAAAATTGAAAAGACTTGACTGTGCCAGGAGAAGTTTTCATATCACCAGTAGTAAAGGGCTTCAGAATAATCACATTGATTGGCTGCCTTACCCATTTGGCCCAGCATTTTTTTTCCGACTACGCCTAATAGCAGATATTTATGGGAAGAGTCTAAGGAGTCAGATGAGAGGGCAGGCATTGCAGTAGCTAAAATATGCTGTCCTGCTTCCAGGAATAAAGGAAAGTTAGTGGCTTGATCATGTTAATTATGTTTCATAGATCTTGGAGTCTCTTGGGATCGTGAGTCTGTCAAGTTGCTTTTGTAACCCATCTATAAGCTTGACTTTCTTTTCTTTCCTCTTCAGATATGCTTCTTGGCTTTCTAGAAATTATTGGAAACATTTTTTTCAAGGGATTTAGATTAATTTTATGGGGTTATATCCTTGTTGATCTGATCTTGAAAAATACATGTGGGTAGAGAGAAATAGGAGAAAGAGGGAGCTTGCTGGGAAATAATATAGGATCTGCTGGAGCAGTAGGAAGAAAGGGGTGAAGTACAGGGAAAGGTGAGGACTGCTGCGCGACAGGCCGGCGGTGTCTGCCTGTGCTGGGCAGCTGTAGGCCTGTCCCCTCAAAGAAGGGCTGCCCAGGAGTTCCACGGAATGAGGTGAAGGGGCTTCTGGTTTTTGGAGAGCAGGCTCAAGACTAACTAATAGAAGGCAGTATAGGTGGTAGAGAAGAATAACCAAACAACCTGGCCTGACGGGGAGTAAATAACTTGGAATGCTTCATTTCCTTTCCAGAGCAGCAGGTATAACGAACTTCTTTTTTTTTTTTTTCCACTCTCTTAAATTAAAAGAAATTTAAAGAAAAAGAAAGTTCTTAAATCTGAACCTTCCTAAACACATGGCAGGTTATTTAAGAATACTTCTCTAAGCATTTTGCGATCAAAGAGGGAGGACAAAACATGAAAGAAAAGTTTACCTGAGACTGTTACTACTTGTCAGCATATTAGAGCACTCAAGGATGCATGGTTCAGCTTCTGTACCAACTAAGATGAATGAATGGCAAGATGCCTGCTTTAATACACCTGCAGTGATACCTGCTTTAACACACCTGCAATTTCCTATTAACTACTTGTTATTACAAAGTGAAAGAAGAAAATAGGAGTCGATCTCGGCTCTTATAGTCAGGGCTGATGGTATGAAACAAGTAGCAGAATCTCATCCCATAGTGCCTGTGTTAAATTCTTAGACTTTATTCTTACTAATGTAGTTCTTATTTGGTAGAAATAAGTACTTGTCAAAAATAGATCTACTTTTTGTTTGTTGTCTAGACTGCTTTCATTACTAAACTCAATTGGTGGTTAAATACAGGACATCTAAAATTTTATTACAACCCCACTGCTAAGCATTTCTGCTGTTGACTTCCGAAGTTTGGGTTTAGAATCCTAAATGAAGTTTACACAAACAAGCGGATAAAAGAAAACCCTAGTTCTGAACCTAGATAATAGAACAGGTAGATTTTTTTTTCTCTCATACAGAAAAGTTAGACTATTTCCTTTTGCTTTCCTCTGAAAGCTTTCGTATGCTCAACTTGGCTTCTGTAAGTGCATATATCCAGGGTACACAAAACCATTCACATCAATTGTGTCTATGACCTGTGTTCATCTTTCCCATTTCCTAGTAAAGAAACACAAAGAACAGCTTCTTATCTGTGTACATCGCTGCTCTGTGTAATCGCACACCGTTATCTCCTGTGTCCCTGTCCTTCCCCCTCACTTGCATCTCATTGTTTATTTACAGCCTCCTGTTTTAAATTAGGCTTGAAGGTTTGTGGGGTTTGTTGGTGGTGGTTTTTTGTTTTTTGTTTTTGTAGTGAGAACTTGTTCTGTTTTGCACAAACCTTGTGGAAGTCCTGTCACATTTGGAGTCCATGGATATTCATGGATCAGGAAGTACTGATCATCTTGTCTTTCAAAACTTTGAAGTTGGAGGGGAAAAAAAATAGAATAGTTTATAGTGAAGCTGTTATCCTAAAAGCCACATTACTGACGAAATGGAGTACTGTGAATAAAAGCACAAAGTGACAATGAATTAATTTACTTTAGTAGAAATTCCTATATTGTACTTCATCTTTGGCCAAGAGTTCAGGTAAATGGCTGATGGTGTCCAGGTACTTCTGATGGTGTCCCAGGTACTTCTGTAGGAGCTTCTCCTACTTATCTCCTGCATTGTTGAAGACAAGGCTGACTTGGCTGCTGATTTTCAGGTAGTCCACAGACATGCACAAGCTGTAGCTGTGTTGTACAAGCAGGTTACTGATTGTTTTTTTTGGTGGACAAAGACCACAGCATCGTAATAGCCTGCCTTAGGAGGCTCTCCAGTTAGGGGTTTGCTGCTTTCAAGGATTTCAGGGGTTGTTTAGCCGCTGCCATGGCTAAACACTCAGTTCAGTGTTCAGTGCTAAGCTACACACTTCATAAGGGTGGAATCTTCATACTGGTTTATTTGGTACTGCCATAGTCATCATCAGAAATGTGCAGATTATTGATGCTTCTGTTCAGTCTAAGCATGCCTGATTTTTAAGGTAACTTGTGTTCTTTTGTGTCTCTTCATAGTCCGATACCTACCTCTGCATGTCAGTACCCCTCCTGGTGGACGATGAAGCCTATGTAGGTGAGTGTTGATTGACTGCATACACCTAAGTAAGCCGTTGAAGAGTGAGATAAAAGGTGTTTTATTTATTTATTATGACCATTATCAACTCTAGTCTTGGCTGTCAGAGTTTCTAAAATGCATTCATCATGACTAATGCAGAAACAAGCTGGAAAGAGCTACTTAGAGTCGAGATAACAAACTGTGTCTGGAGAGATTCATGAGGAGGAGTAGTTAGGGAGCTGCATGCAGATGCCGCGGGCAGCCGGGGCCAAGCAGCCCCATTTGTAACGTATTGGCTTTCTGTCTCGGGCCGGGTGCCTCATTCCTCTCTGCTCAGCACACTGTTTATTTACCTGCTGGTAGGGGCTGCAAATCCCTCACACTTGCAGGCAATAGTGAATGCAGTAAGATTGGGCCTCTTTGCGGGGGGGGGAGAGCCCTTGTAGTCTATTATGAGATGATAGTTTGATAGTTTCACATGAATATCCTTGCATAAACTGCTATTTTAACTCAAAGCAGTGCTGGGGTGGGGTTTTTTTTGTCATTTGTAGGATGATTACTAAGAAAAGGAGGAAGAAAAGGTAAAATTTGAGACTTTCTCTCAGATTTAGTAGAGTCGGTCCCTGACTGCAAAATGAAATTTTGACCATGAGGTTAGCTCTGGGAGGAAAGATTAGCATATAGAGGATTGCATGTTCAGTCTCTGGTCATCTATGGCTGCTATGCAGTGGTCACAGCAAGCTCTTCTGCTTTTTTTTTTCTGTTTTTACATGATTGATAAAACGGTGTGCCAACCTGCTGTTTAAGCACTTTATATTTAGTGCTTCATTGAGTAGCAAAAGTCCGCAGCTCGAATCTTTTTTGGCATATTGCACATGTTCGGGAATATGTTGTTTACTGATACTAAATCCACAGGAAATTCTTTGAGGGTTATATATATCTAAAGCAACTCACTAAAGAGTTTTCTTTTAAAAAATTTTTTTTTAAGTGAAATTTGTGTAAAATCTGAATGTGGCTCTCATAAGGCAACCCATTTATATTTCTGCAGACAAACTTGTATTTTTTAGATGCTTGTATTATTTAGATGCTTCTTTTTCAGACTTTTATCACATTTAGTTACTGTTCCATTGATCACTGTGCTTGAGCACATGTGACACAAAATAATACAGGGTCTGTATGAAGAAACTCTTCCAGTTGTCGGGGTTTTGGGAAGAGCAAGAACTCAATTAGCAAATAATTAAAAAAAATCCTCTTCTGTGAACATAGTTTTCCCATAACAGCATTACTTAAATTTGTATTTGTGTGTCCTAAAACAAGAACAAATAAAATCGTGCTTTTTAAGGGATGTTGTCCAGGAAAGCATGCAAGTATGTGGTTAACATTTAGCATGTGGTCAACTCCATTGGATTTATGAGAAGTCACTGGAAAGTGATTACGGTAGAAAATGATTTATCAGATTGGAGTCTCCGCAATCAACAGAAATTGTGTAGAAACTGCCTAGAAAGCTGGGCACAGACATCTTCAATCTGGAGCACATAAAAATGCAGAATGACCTGTCACAGAAATAGATGAATAGCAAATTAAAACTTCTCAGGAAGGAGAATATAGCGAAAGGTTTTTACAAGAAGTATTATCTAAAAAAATGAGATGCCTAATGGCATTTTTATTTAACTGTTTCTTAATATCTTTAAGCAGTGTGGAACTAATTATCAGCTTACTTGCAGGTATGCGTTCTGTGCTGCTTAAATAAGCATAAAAGATTGATATACACAGAATGAAATCGCTCTTTTAAAAATGGTGGCTTCTGGTTTTTTTATCTGGTTGGAGCAGATTCTGCATTCACTGCATTTCGGATTAAGCACTGAAAAATGCAAGGGAAATACAAATAGCCAATGTTATCTAACTAGGTAAGGTGTGACAGAGGGGTCTTTAACTTGTTTTTTGTTTGGAAAACTGCTATGGGAGCATTAGCTTTCACAGATTGCTGTTCTGTTTGATGATAAAAGCTTCTGAAGGTGCCAGCAGGAGCTTCTGCCACGCTGGCTTGCTTTTCCCTCTCTGCTGAGAAGGCAATATAGGATCTAAAGAGCTTGCAGCATAACCAGGTAGGAATGCCCAGGATGCAAACAGAGTAAACCTGGGAGGAGAAAGAGAAACACAGAGGGGTGAATTACCTGAGAGTAGGTGGCAGTTCCCTGGTAATACTCATTTCTGTTATCCTTTATTTCCCCCGCTTTTGTTGCATGTTGATGGAATTTAAACACTTTGGAAGAGGAGACGGTGCTGTAACATGGCATGTGACCAGTAGTGCGTCCATTAATGACCGGAAAGCATTGTCCATAGCTCTCTCTTTATGGAATTTCCACTTATGAACTTGGAATTAGCAATGAGCCTGCACGGCAGGCAGGCAGGCTTGCCCGGGCTCGGGGCTGTGAACGCCGGCCAGGCCGGCAGCAGTGCTCGTTTGGGGGAGGTGGACCTTGCCACAGGTCCGACGTGTAACTTCATGTTGCACACAGCCTGTGCTCTTGGGAAATGCCTCTGAAATTTGTATGTAGAACGTAGCCATGAGTGAGATTAGTATGCACATTTTCAAAGAAGTACAATTACAGTCATGCTTAAAAACAAACCAACATTTTTTTTCTTCCACCTCCTGTTTGGTTAGCGCGTGTATGGATAAATATAGCTAAAGCAGAAAACAGCCCGTGTCTTTAGTGGTGTGGGCTTTAATGAAAGTCAGCTCGTGACTGCTGAGCAGGAGTGATGGCTAAAGGGTGTCCTACAGATACTCATAGGAACCGAGGCTGACAGGGAGCTGCTCAGCCAAGAAATTTGACTGTCATCTTCATCTCCTTCCTTTCACTCACATGGCTGGCCAGTAAATAAATGTGTCTTTTTCGTACTGACTGATGATAAGGCCCTCTCTGTCAAATGGTGCTTTACAAATGAGAAGGAGCCTGTTATGCTCAGCAACACAGATGGTAGTAATTAGATGATTTATTGCTCTTCTCCCCTACAGGACTGTGGGATGTTGTGGGCTTGTTACCCTAGTCTGGCGTAGATAAACTTCTTTAATACCTCAACACAACAGCTTCACCGAGCTGAAGGTCCTGCTAATCCATCACCCTGAACACTGATGCGCTGATATCTTTCTTGAAAGGGAATTCGATCAGATTCTTTAGAAGGAAGCTATTAAAGAATAAAAAGCTGTCAATGTTATATGATGGGGTGGTTGCTTACAAAGATGAACTTGTTAGAAATGAATTGGTTAAATACATAGTTTAAGAAATGCTGTTAAGATGAAGTCGGTGTCTTCTCCAGCCATTTCTGGTCTGCTCCCTCCTGTTTCTCATGCAGTTCGTGTTCCAGAGCAGCACCTCGTTAGGCCAGTAAGGCAGACCGGATTCTCGATCCAGTGTGGTATATACTAAAACTGTTACTCTTCTGTCATTTCAGTAATCGCTTTATGACGATTTAACTAATACTTTTTAATTGTATTTTATTTTATTTTTGAATGGCTTTCTTTGGACCTCCCCATCCCGTTTAGGACCACTGACATAAGCTTGGGAGTGTTGCAAAGAAAATTGCTCTGCAAGAAAATAACTCACTTGCTAGAGCCCTCTCTCCCTAGCAGGCAGACTGAAAAGTTTTTAGGGCTCTTCTCTCAGTGGGAATGATCGGATATAAGAGCTAAAGCAGCTGTATGCAGATGGCTCATTCAAAAACCTAATTTTACTTTAATTGTGGTGCATTATTTCCCCTTGTCATTAATATTAGTATTTTATAATTCACGGCAGTGTTTAAGGGTCACATAGACCAGAATGTCATTGCAACAGGCTCTGTATGGGGATGGAACAAAAGCCTTCCTGGCTCACACATCCAAGGAAGCACCAAAGGTGACAGGATGGCAGGGGGGTCAAAAGAAGCATCATATAAAGAGGGTCGTATTTCACATTTATGAACTGCTTAGGAACTCCTTCAGAAACCCACTTAAACCGGGAGCAGCGTGAAACACCTAGAAACGAAGCTAGAGAGTCCACACAGAATCCCATACTGTCCATCCCACACAAAAATTAGTCATAGCTTTGCTATTAAATATTGATGATAAAAATGTCGAAACAGAAGGTCTCTCTGTAACGCAGATTTGTTTTATGGCTATGGAATGAGTAGCATTTTCTGGTGTATATATGTGGGGAGGGATTATGTAGTCTTTGGACTTTAGTTGTACTAGTGAGCTTAGCAATTCTGAAGCCGTTTTGAAGAAGATGCAGTGTGCAAAATAACCCACGGAGCTCTTCTTTTGGAGCATCTCTCCTGTGCCCTGGAGTCCCAGAGCAAGCCGGGGAACTTGCATCTCCCGGCTTCGCCCAACAGCCGGAATTGACTTGGAGCAGGAATGAAGGAAAACTCCTTTCCACTCCCTGTATTGGTTCTATTTGAGTACGAATAAAGGGACTTAAGGTATAGCTTGTTCTGTTTCCACAAGCACCCTCCTGTGCGTCACAGTCCTATCCTGAACAGGAGCACTGCCTTTGGAAGAGCAGCACTGGTGTTTTTGTGGCATTGTACCACAAACGGAGACATTGGGATACTGAACGTTGACCTTCATCTAAGTTTCTAACAAGGAGGAGTATTTGGTCAATGTGATGGTGTTAACTTTAAATTAATATTGGTTTCTATTCCAAAGGAGCTTAGATGTGAGTAAGAATACATTATAATTTTTTTCATGGAACCTAAGCAAATTTTTTTGCTAGAAAAAAATATTACAGCAACTAACAGCTCTTAACTCTAACATCCTGTTCATTTGGGTTTTTGATGGAAACAAGACATTAATAAAGGAGCAAAGGAGCACTGTTAAATCACAAGTGCAAATTTTGAATTCCAAAGACTGAGTATGTTACAATTTGTTGGTATGTTGAGATGCATACTAAGTGTCGTATTTAACATAGGAGAAAAATGAAATAGCTTTGTGGGGAAACTTTTTTTTTTTAATTACTAAATGAAGTGTGCTGCCTTTAGCTTGGAAGAAAGACCATTGCACAGAATTGTAGCAAAAGTTTGTAAAACTGTAAGTGTAATGCAGAAGGTAAGAAAAGTGACTGGGGGTGCGTGCTCCTTGTGTGGAATATTACAGAGCCTTTTTTATCATTTTGTTTTTCAGTTGACTTTAAACCACATGCCAGCATGGACACTGTCCATCACATGTTACTCTTTGGATGTAATGAGCCCTCTTCTACTGAAGATTACTGGTAAGATTTGCAGCCTTGCGTTTATAATTGTACCTAACATTTCCCAAATTGTTTGCCTCCAAATAAACCTTTTAAAGTATCACTTTTTTTTTTCTTAAGCATAAAAAAAAATGTGAAGGAAGAAGGGAAGAAATGTGTGACATTGTAGTCTTCCCACGCTTCTGTTTTGATAATTTTACTGAAAGCTTTAAGAATTGTAGCTAAAAATACTTCAGCAATATGTCTTAAATATCACGGTTGGAGTAACTTGGATGGTCTTTCTCAGCACAGTGGTTAGCATACTCTTTCCAAATTATGTCCAGAGAACATGTCTGTATTCTGTGTTCTGTAACAAATTAGCATGAACTCAGGAATGAAGTAGTATTTTGCAAGTGGAGGAGTGGGGGGGAAAGGAAGGGAAATAAAAATGACCATTTTCAGAACAGAAGACCAAAGAAAACACATTTATGAAGGTATGTTGGTGTATGCAAGTGTTGCATTTTAAGGCTGTGATATATTTGACTGTTGCTTTGCAACACAGATTTATTTATGTTTAACTGAGCCGCCTGTAAGGAAGGGAAGATGTTTGTTTGCTCCTTCTTGATGCCTGACTAACTCAAAGAAACCTTCTTGAAGAAGGTTTAAATATGCACATCCCTGCCATAATAATCCAAAATGGAGACAGTCCAAATATTTGACGTGGCCTAGAATTTGAAGCGCCCTTTTTGTAAACCTGCTGAATACTATTTCTAGCTCAAAGCACTGAAATTCAGAGAGCTGCTGTGGCTCGGTACTACTGAATACCGAGAAATCTAGACTTCTGATTCATATCAAGAAGCCCAAATTAATGATCTGCTCTTGCAAAGTGTATAATGAGGAGCTGTCTGTGCAACTATTGAGGAAATTAAGCTATCTGTGAGAGTGGGAAAACAGGATATGTCTTCTTTCCCCCTCACCGAAATTACCGTGATGCTCGCTTGGCAGCTTTGTGCTTGTTTATTCTAGGTCAAGTTGCTAGTTAACTGTAATGCAGCTGTAGCTCCTCTAATCGGATATAAATATATATATATATATGTGTATGTATATGTATATGGAAAATCTATTATGCTGAGTGAGGGACAAATATACTCAACTTCTGAAAAAAGAGAAGCTTTGAGGAAAAGAGATGTTCCTATTTCCAAAACTATTAGACCATTTCAGCATCTCTTATCTATTGGCAGATAAGGTAGTTATAATATCTAGATGAAATTACATCAAATAAGTATTAAGTAATCTGAATCCAAGTAGTGCTATTTGGATATTCATGATTTTAAAGAAGTTTATAGCAAGTGTTTTGTTTTGCTTGCTTTTTTTAATGGGAAAACTATATCTCCTCCTTTGAGTCATGCTTGGGAAATATTTTATATAAAAGACTTTATAGCCTGGGAAAAGGTATAAAGACTGCTAGGGAGTGAATGTGATTCAGTTCTTGCAGTTAAGAATCTTCTACTGAGGACAACCTGTACCTTGGAGTCTGTTCAGTCATAAAAGTTTCAAGAGACACTTCATAATCCAAATTCTAGGGAATTCTGGTAAAGGCAAATCCACATCAATGCACATGGATGTGAAATGAAACCTGGAATAGCACAGGGATAAAACATTGTCAAGCAGTTAACTTAAAAACAAAAAAAATCAGGGAGGTTTTATTGAATTTTTTTTTGTTTCATCCTTCAAATGCCACTTTGGCAAAAGCGGCCAAAAGCCACTTCATGTCTGGACCCTTTAGAAGTGTTGTGTCTGTTTGGGACTTTATTCACCCATTCCATCTTGTATATCTCCTAGGCTATTTTTTTGAGCAAGAGGTCCTGTTTATTCCTCATTTTTTCCTTATCTTTATTATCCTTCAGTTTAGTAGAGGGTGGTTGCCAGGGGTGGCTTTAGACCAGAGGCCTAATATTTTCTCTGTAGCTTGCCCTTTTCTGTGCATGGGGAATCATCTCTCAGGTGTCCAGATGGAAAATGAGCTAAAAGTAAGCTGAATGAAGCTGTGCAGAGCAGATGGTTTGGTAGATTTGTTGCTTTTCAAAACTCTGCAGCTGTGAGGGAGCCCCGCGTGCAGCTGAACTGCCCAGGAGGAGCCAGAGCCCTGAGGAGCCAGTGGGAGAAGCCACTGGTCTTGAAGCCGTTCTGGGGACCCAGCCTGTTAGGAGGCTCTGCTGACGCTGCCGAAAGCTTCACTAGCTGAATTTGATCTGTGGAGCAGGTTTAAGACAGGTTTTCTTGTGCAGCTTGGTAATCTGAATTTATCTGTTAAATATTTACCAGTAAGATAACTGGAAATGGAATTTAGTCGGATAGTATAATGTATTTTTCACACCAAAATAAAGAAAATTAAAAGGTATGAAGCTAAGGAAATATTCTTTAACCATGCCTCAAAAGTCATGATTGGGGGTCTCTGCAGCACTGAGAGGAAGAGCTGCAAGCTCCTTACAGGGTACGAGTCTCACAGCCTTGGTAGGTTTTTGGGAGGCCTTTTTGGCCTAGGGATGGCAACTCGAGCAATGTGTCAGTGGACCTGTCATCTCAGAGCCTCTGATGTGAGGCTTTTAGATGTGAAGAGGTAGGTCAATAGCTTGAAAATCATAAGTTCTGCCAAGCTGGATCAGACTTGAATTCTAGGCTTGATTTGGATTCCGGGACCTTTTTCCTACGTCCTTCTTCCTAGGTGAGAACAATCACCCAGGAGGGAACTTGCCAGTGATGCTGCTTGCAGTGTGGCAGCTAATGGAGCTTTGTTTCTGGGTGGTGATTCCCATGGACACCTGCCCATCAGATGGAGACTCTGGATTCTCTTCATTAATGTCAGATTGAAATCTGATCTTCATGATTTATGTGCCAGTTTCAATTAAATATTTTTTTTCTGTAAGCCTTATATTCTCAGCATGCAAACACTTCATCCAGAGCCTCACCATTTCCTATATCCTTTCCTGCAACAGATTGCAGCAGTTCGTCTTGCTTTGCCCATAGCCATCTGTAAGGCTAGAAGGATCATCACATCTGGTCTGTATAAAAGCAGGCTTTTCAGATTTCCTGAATTTATGCCTGTTTGACACACGTGCACATGTGCATATTCAGGCACACTTATGTAAATGTCTTAAGGGTTTTTTTTTGTGTGTATACATGTAGTTAATATTGTGTGTGTGTGTGTGTATATATAGATACACTCAGACTTTCAGATGTGGAGCATCTGTTGCACCTTTAAACTGGTTCAGAGAGTAATTGTAATTACCTTTAAAAATGAGTGTTTTCTTGCTAGCTTAAATTTACTAGCTTTAGTTTCTAGCTGTTGTAAACAATTATGTTAATCTCTTGACTGTATTACTGTATATGTTTTTTGGTTTCTGTTTTGTTGATTTGTTCTTTGCTAATATTTTCTTTCCTCGTGACTAATAATGCTGATCTTGCTTACTCTTCCATATACTGGGAGAAAAAAAAAAATCAGTGCCTGAGAACTGACATATTGAGAACATTGCAAGGCTTGTTTAGCAGGGATCCTTCCCTTACTATTGACATGGACAACCCAGCATGTAGCTGTTGTTTAATTTCTGGTGGTCATGGTAGAGCTGAACTCAAACGGTGGCCTCTCCACAGTCCTTTTCTGGTAACTTTATGCTATTTGGCCTTCCAGAAGGCTGTGAGATGGACATGAGTTGTCTCCACACAGAATGACATGTCCCATGCAGCTCTCTTCCCTTTGGGAAGCTGCTGAGATGACTTCCACCTGAACGTCCCAGCTGAAGGGATGTGTGCCCATCTACTGTGTGAATGTAGCTGGGCCTAATGCGGAAGCAGCAGAGGCTCAAAGAGCTTTCCCCAGAAACAAGGGGCTGATTTGCTCAGATTTTTCTCAATGGGAAGGGAAAAAATTAATCCTGGAGCCACTTCTGTTTCTTGATGGTAATTGACCCTAGAAACAGTTCAGCCACTATCATATGCAGTTTTGTCTAAGCTGATAAACCGTGCTGAAGCCAAAGTATGTATGTCAGATATGTTTAATAGAAAGTTCTGATAAGTTCTCCATAGGTCATCCAGAATATACTTTTTTGAGAAGGGGGGAAGACAGGAAAGATTGGACAACTTCATGGAACTTCTTGGCTTTCTTAGCAGGACAAGTGTCATGCAGCATCAAAACAGCCCATGAAATGAATTCCCCATTTCAGATGATTTCTAGACAGAGCCTTTAGTGAGATCAGGACACCTAATTTTAACCAGCTCTCCAGCCAAAAGAGGCCATAGGTTACCACCGACTAAGTCCTCCGTCAAAACAACTAATTCCCTTGGAAGCAGGGCATGATTTTGGAAGCTTTGGCTTGGAAGTTGCGCCATCGCTCATTCCAGCGAGGGTCGCGGGGGATGTGAAGCAGGGAACAAGACTGCCCTACGAGGGAGCGGGGAGCTGAAGCTCCGTGCTGCCCGGTGCAGCTTCCCTCCGCTGTCGGTGTGGCAGGATTGTCCCTGCCGTTGGGCTCGGAGAACAGAGTGCGTTCCCGCAGTCCCTGCCGCACAGATCTACTCTTCCCGGGTTTCTCAGGTCCTTCCAAGCATCTTTGCTAAAGATGTCTGCTCAAATGTCAATAGTATCCTCAAGCGTCTCACTTTTTAAAAATTGCTATTAAAGCAACTTTTAGATTTAAAGAAGTCCGTTAAACTGATCTCATTTTCATTTCAAGCTTTGTAGCACTGCTGTAGCAGAGCAGTTCTCAAGAGGAAGAGGACATATTTATAACCATTTATAATATCTCTTTTTGCAGTTTTGGTTAGAATCAATGAAGAGGAGTGTAATAGAGAAAGAAATGCAAAAAAGAAATTCTTAATGCAGATATATTTGGTTTTAAACACTGTTTTATTTCCACGCAAATTTCATATATATTTTTCCCTTGATCTCTCCTATTTCTATATTAATATTCAAATATAATTGCTGCAGCTAAGGTCATTCAAATGTCATGATTGGGTAGATATCAAGAATAGGCTGTGGGGAAGCAGAAGAGGAGGTGCTGCAAGATGGACTGCACAAGTTTTTGCAGGTAACACCACTTGAATTGGCAAAACTTAAGCTCCCTTCTTCCAGGAGCATAAAATGTGCCCTTTCTGGCTGTCATTTCTCTTTGAAAACATGGGTGTCTGAGTATTTAGAGCACAAGCAGCGAGTTTCAGTGTGCTGCATTAGCACACTGACATGTGGTTTAGTCCAGACATGTATTTCCTAAACTTCAAAGTCTTAGTTAGGTATTGGCAGCCCTAGAAGTACAGTAAAAGAGCTATGTCACAGACATGATGGAACATTTTGCCTTCGGTCTAGGTCATGAGTCAGAACCGCAGTGTCATGAAAACTCCAGCGGCTCCTTGGCCTACCAAGGCTGAGGAGAATGCCTGTGTTGCCTTCAGGGGAGCTGGAAAGAGCCTAGAGGGAAGCAGAAGAGAGGAGCTGGGAGGAACAGCCAGTGAGCACTTCTACCACAACCCCCATAATGAAAAATCACCTATAGATATTACCCCAAAAATCAACAATAAAAATTATAATTATTAGTATAATTATATAATGTATGCTTATTTTAAATATATGTTCAAGGTCAGCACTAATGCCTAAATGAGTAGGGGTTTTTGTTAAAAAAACATTAAGCAGTGTGTGTATTTTAGCTTTCTTCACTACTAGTATTTCAGAAAAAAGACAGAATTCAGAGCAACGTACTTTAAATTTTTTTTTTTTTTTTTAACCTAACCAATGCAATAGAAGGTCTTCCCTCAAGTCTTAACAAATACCATGGTGTAAATGAAGGCTTGCAGGCCTGGTATGTTGTGATGACAGTAAAGGCAGTGATTTTGGTTTCTGCTGCTGTTGCTCCTAACCACTCTCTCCAGCATGCTTCTGGCCTCTGCCTCCTAATACTAGGATAGTTTCCTAAAACCTCTTGTGTTGTTTAGACAGTAGCAGTTGAAGATGGCTGAGTTTTACCTGCAGCTATATGAATCCGTAAGCACAAAACATTTTACTTATACTGAAATAAGTTTTGTCCAGAAAGCAGGTTTTTTGGTTTTGGGTTTTTTTTTTTTTTTCTTTGGGTGGGGGGGGTAGAAGGAGGAATGAGCAAGATGGGCAAGCAAAATTAGATGTTGTAAGCAAAATTAGGTAAGAGGAAGTGTCAAAGTTTCATCCTTTTCCCAATGAACAAAAATAAAGCCATTTTCCCAAGGGAAGCAACTATAGGGAGGTCAAACCCAACCGTTTGCTTGCAAGGGAAGGGTCACGCTGACACGGTGGTGGCTTTTAGGTAGGCGTTTGAAAAGACCCCTGGAGTCCCTGGCCCCCTCAGCCTTCTGTATAATCCCGTATCCGCAGAGCGCAGCCCACCCCCTTGGCTGTGGTCCAAGTCACCCAAGGTGCTCTCAGTGCTACTGGGTGTCAGTCACCTTTACAGGGGTCCCCCCCACCACACACACTTTATTAGGTCTTGTGGGTTCAGCAGCAGTACTGGTCTCCAAGGCTTGGTAGCCCTTGGGAAACCCTTACCCACTGCTTTTCATCACAGACCATTTGTTTGGCATGGGGCTTTCTAGTCACCCTTTATCCATTCAGCTCTGTAGGGACCTTTAAAACAAACGCAGAAGAACTCCAAGCAAACTCATCTGGGAGGACTGTGACCGCTTGTCCTGCTTGTGTGTCTGCTCAGTGGCCTCAGCTCTGGAGTGCCTCCTCTGTCCTCGATGTCACCTGCAGCTTTCCAGCTGCAGAGGCTGGGGACAACAGCTACAGAGCTCATGGTTATAGTAGGTGGCTGTGACCTCTCTGAGGTCTGCAGATGCCTTGTTTTTCATAAGTAGAAGAAATAATTAAAAACAGTGCAGTGAAATGAAAGAAAGAGATGAAAATGAAAGAGAAGGAGTGAATGAAAAAAAAAAAAAAAGATTAAGATAGAGGACCTAGTGACAGCAAGGAATATGTCCTAAATTAGGAGAATTGTGTTTAAACCAAATACCTCCAAAAACATCTTCATATACCTTATTTATTTATTTATTTATTTATTGGTATGTCATTCACCTGGCATTTGCAGATTTCAGAATGGAGAGAAATAATCATATACCCTTTTGTTTTCCTTCTTCCTGTTTTTAGGGACTGTGATGAAGGAACGTGCAAAGACAAATCGAACATTTTGTACGCGTGGGCAAGAAACGCTCCTCCCACCCGGTTGCCCAGAGGTATTGTGCTCTCTATGTGAAATGCTCGAATGTGGGGGCACAAGGGAGAAGAAGACGTGGAAATAATCATTTGGCATCACTAGGAATCCCCTGTAGTGTTTTATTATCTCTTAGTTGCTGCTGGGTAAACTGTAACTTCCTAAGCTGTGAATGCATTGTGCTAGATAATATATTTTGGAGGTTTTCTTTGGCATGCTGTTTGCTGTAACATTATGGGCTTCAGTAGAGGGGAAAAAAAGGCTGAAGGAGAGCATAGTATAATGCTTGATTTATATATAGTGTTAATCTTGGATTTTTCCGCAGTGTGTTACTAAAAGTGCACTATTTACACATCATTCAGTGGCACAGTTTATAGCCTGCCTCTGAAGCTGTTAATATATTTTCATATGTTTAGGAAAGCACATAAAAATTTTCCTCTAAACATTGGTATTTTCTGTGGTCTTAATATATTGGATAATTTAACGTATTTTTCATTTCATAATGTTTTGTTGCAGTTGGATGGCATATTCATACATACATTTGTATAGAAGTGAATATTTTTCCTGCACATAGTCAAAATTTCCTAGGCTAGTAAGAATGGCACTTCTGAAAGACAGTGAGAAGCGGTTCTTTCTAACAAACTCCCAAGAGTACTGGGGATATCTACCCTCTAAAAAGCCTCAGTTTGAAAATACCTGGAGTTTTTTTTCTTTGCATTTTTACTACCAGTTTTCATAACCCGAAGCAGTGCACTGTGCATTTATATATTTATCAGCAATGATGATATTTGGTTTGGTTATCAGCGTGCAGTCTGAAAGGAAAAAAAAAATATTGCGTGGACTCTCTGGAGGCCTGGTATTTACTCTGGTGTTAAATTCCAGCGAGTAGTAATTTTCTTGTCTCCAAGATGCCCATAGAGGGTTATTTTATAACACTATTACTTCTGCGGTCACCTTTACAAGTAGGTTTTACCATTGGCAGTTTTTAATCTAGGGGGATTCACTGTCTGAATAAGCAGAAATTGCTTTTTTTTCTGATTCTATGTGTATTTAATATAGAATCAGTATAGAAAATTTTGTTTTTGTGATGCAGCCTGTGTTCATTATTTCAAATTCTTTTTCTGTCTTTACTGTTACTTCTGTTTAAAATACCTGACATAGTTTCATAACTTCCACAAGTTTTTTTTCTAGACTAAAATACTTGGGAATGGAAGTGAACTGTGTAGTGCAAATTTTAGTTTCTTCATTCTTGGTGTGTTCTTAGGTCAGTTTTAATACTGTCTCTTCCAAGGAGGATAGTAATATAAAAAATGAAATTCTACCAAAGCTGAGTGGGGTGGCCAATTTTTTTTTAATTTTTGATTTATTTATTTTGCCTTCCCCTCAATAGTTGTGTCAAATCTGTGTTTCTGCCTTCAGCTCTTGGAACGAGCTCCTTGCTTAAAGCAGGAGTCTGAGTAATTATTCAGTACTAGTTAACTTGGAGACCTACCTTAGTGTGTTTGAGCACGTACGCTGGTGGTTTTCTCTAGCTTTCAGGGTAGCGTGTTCTGGGTGATATTTCGGGAACATTTCTACCTTTTCACTGTAAGACACTGCGGTATTCAGTATTTTTAGGTACTGTCAGCAGTGACAAACCATTTTACATTTTATTATTTCTGAAATCTTAATGAGTTTTTCTTCTCTTAAGGTGTTGGATTCCGAGTTGGAGGAGAAACAGGGAGCAAATACTTTGTGCTGCAGGTGCACTATGGTGATATCAGTGCATTCAAAGGTATGTATTTTGGAGCTTCATTCTGTAGGTTATATCAGATACAGAAATTCAGAGCATCAAAAAAATGTTTGTTATCTAAAGAAATAAATTTTCTTGGCAAAGATAAAGATCACTAGATTTACTTGTAATCGAGTTAATATATTGGCTTGACATTTTTGTAACCTTGCTTTATCTTTTAAATGTCTGAAGGTGAACAAGGATTTTTTTTTTCCTCAAAAAATCTATGACGTATGACTTGACCTAATAAAGAGACACGTTATTAATCTTAAGATGAGGATGGTGCTGCCTTTTTTTTTTCTTTTTCCTCTGTAGAACACTGTGTTTTATTTCAAGTTGAGTAAAAAAAGAAAATACGCATGAACACTCTTAATCCCTCTTACTTGAATACCTGGTGAGAAAGATAAGATATATTTGCCAGTCAATTATGGTTTCTGTATCTGGAGTGGTAAAAATTGTAACTATTGGAGATGGTATCTTTTGCCATCTTAAAACAAGATGAAATGTATTCCTTTCAGCATGGCAATATGTCCATTGCTGTCAATGAGTGTGTGGTTTTCATTAAGGCAGAGGTATGTACAAAGATTAACTTCCCTTATTCTGGCACCTTTTAAAATGTGTGATATTTTTTATTTTTTGCTCTTGTGAATCTCTTGCCACATGATGTCTTTGCTTTATCACCCCTGTTGCATGGAAAAGGAGGAATCCTGCATCATCAGCCTTACTGAACTCCGCTATAATACATTAGTGCATAGAGCTGAAACAAGAATGTGGAGATCCTCATGGATTTGAATAATAAATGAAAGAAAATCTTGGGCTTAGAAGAAGAAGAAGAAAGGAAAAGTAAAATAATAAGCAACAGCAAGAATTAGCAAGAATTTTAGTTGTTGGGTTTTTTATTTGTTTATTTGTTTATTTGTTTTCCTTCAAAATGTGCATAGCAAGAAACCAACCTTAACTGTAGTAGTATTAGGGAAAAAAAACATACCTGGTCAGTGCTGATGGAAGCTAGTTCACAAAGTGGAAATGGAAAGAATATACACTGTGAACACCCACGAGTAATTCCACAGTAAAGCCAGTGCTGTGGTAAAAGATGGACGGATTGTACTGAGCTCTTCAATACCCAAGCATCTTGGGGCCACACCACCTCTTTTCTTGCCCACCTCTTGCAAGTTTGGGCAAAACTTGCCTAGGTTTTGGTAACCGTGTCCTACTATCCTTACTAGTATAGCTTTGCTTAATGTTGAAGGTAAGGTTTCTTTTGAAATGTGGTATGTCCTAACCAGAACCACGCAAGTGGCAGTGGTGCCTGTGCACAGCTGGGCTGGAGACAGGTCAGAGCACTAATGCAGCCCTAAGACTCTTCACTTGCCTGTAATAACTTAGCATTAAAGCTGCTAACCTCTAATGAGAAAGTATTAGGCAAGAGCGTGCTCTTCGTTATTGCTTGGGGGCGGTGAGGTAATCTTGGCTCTTAAGTACAATTTGTGTGTGTACAGATGAAAATAGAGAGATTGAATAACTTCTGTTGCTTATTAGTTGGGGAAATGTTAGCAAAGTCTTTGTTCATTAATTTGATTAATTTCCTAGTTTAAAACAAACTATGAAATTAATTAAAAACATTAATTTGCTAGTGTAAAACAAACAAAACCCCCCAAACTCTCAACCCAAACTTATTCCCATAAGAGGAGCTACATTTAATAAGCTAAAAAATAAAAATTTAAGAATTTTATAGCATTGCCCTCTTGACTTTCTTTTAGGCTTTCTTTTAGACTTTCTTTAGGGGGAAAAACGAGAGAAGATAATGATGAGAGTTTAGAAAGGTGTGTGGACTGATAAGAAGGCTGTAATTTTGGAGATAATATTGTCATGTATTATTTCCATACTTAAAAGAGGGCATCTGTCTCATTCTTTTATTTTGGCACCTCTTTAAGTTGGCAATCGTACCTTTTATTTTTAAAATGAAAAAAAAAAAAAAAACTGATTTAGCTTCTTTATCATTTTATGAGAATAATCCATTTCTACTTTTTTCTGACTAGGAAAAAAAAGTCTGAGTAGGTAAAAATACAAATCTCTGAAACTTTAATTGCCATATTGAAAGCTATTTAACACCGAACCTTAGAGATGCTTTTAAACTTCAGGAATGATCTAAAAGATTCTTTCTTTATCTCTGCTGAGATGCCAGCTGATAACTGGGGCTTTTCAGAGTGCAAGTGTATAATTGTTGGGCTTTGTGTGCAAGTGCACATAGTTGTTGTGATTTAGAGGTGCTGAAATGCTGAAAAACAGTAAGCTTGCAGCAGGACATCAAGGATTGGGAAGCCGTGTTTCCGGAGTGGAATTTGCAACCTTTAAAGTCATTGCAAATACAAAGCATTTGGCTTGAAGTAGCAATGATTTGTGTGTTAGCATCTGATTCTACTTCCTAACAGTTTGGGGGGAAAAAAAAGGTCATAGGAGAAAGTATCTGAAGTAATTTTCAATTGTTAATTAACCAATTATCAAACTAATTTTGGTTGCCTTTCCTTCCCTCTTTAGCCAGATTTAAGTGTTTTCACACTTAAATGTATATACAGTGCTCAAATATCAAAATCAAGTCAATTATGTCCAGTCTAAAATACACATTTTGAAATATCACCTGGTACAATTATGTTAGGAGTAAAAAGTAGGTCAGGTGACTGTCTCCTTTTTTATATACTCACAGGTATTTTGAGGCTCAGATTCAATCTGAAGTAAATCTAGGCATTTTAAGGCCTATAACTGCACCCAAACAGCTTTAAGTCTGGCCTGTAGGGATATGCAGTGCAGTTGTCATCCAATTTGTGGTTTATTCTTCAGTATAATTGGCTTGAGATCTGATTTTAAAAATACATATCTTCTTTAAATCACTAGAGGTTCTTTCTTCCCTTCTTACAGTAAAGATTAATGATGTTCCTACCCTGCCATGCCAACATCTTAATCCGTTCTGAAGGACTGAAGTAATTAAAAGTAGTCAGAGCTAGGTAAAATGAACATGTCTGTGGCGATGTCTTTACTTTTTCTCAAAGAAAAGTATTTAAATGCTGTCATTTTATATGTATGTAAATGGATGCTCTGCCTACAGCAGCTGCTGCTGCATGGAGCAGCCTCTGGGGGCTCTCTCTGTATCTGCTCGTCTTGGGCTGTTGTTTGCCCTTCCCCTAACCCACACGTTTCCTAGCTGCAAATAAATTTACTTTTTCCTGTTGTCATTCCTCACAGGTCTGGTGTTGCCAACATTATCTGAAAAACAGATACACCTGTTTTTTTTGTTTGTTTTTCTTTTCAATTATGTTTTTTTTTCCTTTGGGTTTAACAAGCTACCCTCCTGGGAGTTGTCTCTTATTCCTGAAACTGTGAGTTGTAAGGTGGCATTTGAGTATTAGCGTTATTTGAACCCTGGGTACAGGGGGCTTCTCTGGTAACAAGAAGGTTTGACATTAGTGGGCCTTGATTTAATTCAGTCTGCATATTTGCCATTTTGGATATTCGTGTTTGT